>NC_089205.1:12601521-12913607 GCF_963930695.1 Labrus bergylta | reverse complement strand
CTGGGATGCAGGTGAAGCATGTGGTGATAACACACACATCTGATTTTTATGCGACAAAGAGAACAGCATGTTCCACCGTTTCCGTGACTAATTCCCAGAGGCAGCAGGACCAGCTATAGACCCATTTATAGCCCGACAGTAGGCAGAGAGGGATTTTGGGTTAAATTTGACCTAAAAATCACGCGCTCAGATTTCAAAGGTTGAAAATGAAAACCTCAAGACACATCAGGTCTTCTGTCATTCCAGCAACCGTTTAATCATGTCAGCAGTCGGTGTCACTTTTTTTTTTATCAAACTATTCTTATCTTGTTTTGAAGGAACCCTTTTTGTAAGTAGGTCACAGCAAACAGCGAGCTCGTAGATCGGAGCACAGAACGACAACCATCTCCGCCAGCTGAGGCCTGAGTGAGAGACGGAGCTTTACATTTTAGAGTTTTTCCCCAGCAGTGACATTTATACCAGAATTCATCCTTTGGACACACACACATGTTGCACATTTAAAGCATCTAAACCGGTGACAGTTATTTGCTATTATGTATGTATGTATGTATGTAATGTTCCTGCTTCTCTGTAAGTCAGAGCACAGTGGGAAGCAACTTTCTATGCAGAAAGTAATGATGAAACAGCGTGTCACACAGAGAGACAGCTTAAAAATCAGGAGGAGGGCTTCCATTGAAACCATTAAGTCCTCTGTTTCCCACAGGGAGACTGCATCTGATTTAATGGTTTACAGAAGGCGGCAGACAGGTACTACACAACACACCTGCTGCTGAACCACTGGTTTCATGTTTCATAAAAGTGCTGTTTGCACACACCAGTGCACTGTAGGACTGTAAGACATATGATATTCTGTCAGTTTCTATAAACTACTGTGGTTGATAAACTCCTGTCACTGTCTAATAAACATACAAACATTATACATAGAAGCCATAAGTTGGAACATTCTAAGATTTAAATGCTACCCTTAGCTATAATTTCTTAATAAAGCCTTTCCGCCATCTGTTAATGTAAATGTTTAGGTTCTACCAAGTGGCAACCTCCGGTGTTGAAGGATGAACATGCAGTCCATCAATTGTCCACTTGAGCCATGGCTCCAAGAGACTTGAAGCCACACACGTCCATTTGAAAATGCCAGTTTTTACAGCAGAAATAAACATGTTTACAGCCTGGTTAAAAAAACAGAATTGGTCTGAAATGCTCATGTCTTCATTGGCACACGTTGTACAAGCGGTAGATTTGTTTAAATTGCTCATCTGTTTTGATTTCATGAAGGATAAGAGTTTTGATAATAAGGCGTGTGGCTGACCTGACTAATGGGCCCCTGCTCCAGCTCTTAGCCTGGTGTTGGGTTGACTGAAAGTTAGGTTGAGACAGCATTACCAGCATGGCGACAGCCATTGACGGTCTTCCAAAGCCCCCTTCAGTAACTAATTGGCGACGTCACTTAAGCTTTGTCTATATTTATTTACAATCCACCATACGTCATGACAATTAAAACCACAAATAACAGAGCATCTTTGGACAAGACCCCTGTACATTTTTGTGTTTTCAGTGTAATCTTGTTGAGTTTGTTGTTTGTTAAGTGGAGCTGCTGTCAAATCATGTCGGTGTGTTAGTCGCCTGGTTGAGAAGCTTGACTGAGGGAAGAAAACATGATTGGAAAATTGTAAACTTGTGCCCAAAAGACTCAAGTTCTGTTCCTACATTTTCCTTGTATAACAACCAGGCAGACATGTTAAAGTTATTGACATACTGTCATGTGATCAGACATGTAAGTTCAGTCAAAGATCATTGGATGACAAGGTTTATGTGTTGCAGTGACACCTTCAGTATGGATCTTTATAGATTTAAAAACCGCTTCATTATAGTGCTGGATTGAAAGAAAGTACGAAAGTACAGCTAACAATATACATGCCAAGCAATCATGATAGATACATATTTGAAAGTGTTTTGTTATATATGTTACATTCAATAGAGTAAAGATTATATAGACCTAATTTCTGTTAAAAACATGAACTTGTTGCAGGATGTCTCAGTTTGTTACTTTCATGTTTACATTTCCAGTGAGACAGAAAAGATCATTGGAATATAAATGATATAGTATGATAGTATCGAACTAGGAAACAAATACAGAAAATGACATTGTTTTAACAATAGTGTTCTTTTCTCTCATTGTCAGTCCTTTTCTTAAAATTACCAATTTTACTGGGGTAAACATGAGGACTTCATCTTTGTTTTTGCAGTGTGTGTTTGAGTCATATATTCTCATATCCTGATAGCTTCCCAAGAGGATAACTCATCTATAGTCAATGCTTTAAGATTGCTGGTCCATTGTCACATTGCATGTCCTGTGTATGCAACAATGTTGCTTTGAGCTAAAAGAACGAGGAGAAATATGCTGAATACAGATGAAATCTTTCACTCTTCTCAAAAGTACCAAATATTTCAAACCATGTAGTCAGTTTTACACTGACTCAAGGCCAATGAAGGACTGTACAGTTTTGGATCGTCCTCACTGGAGAAATGATTCATCAAGCAGACAGTCGATCTGTCATTTTGGTGAGAGAAAGCTGCATACAGAAGAAGTAGTACCAAACAAAAAACACTTTATCTGTCAGTGCATCTGCTGCAAGAGCAGCTTCTGATGAATTCACAAAGAGCCTGAGAGCTCCAGATTGGTTTAAGTGCCTGTCTGATAGGATAAGAAGACAGACAACTGTGTCCCAGCCCTCAAGATGAGACACTTGTGTCCCCTGCAGCCCCATAGGTAAAAATAGAGACATGAAGCACCTCCTCCTCTCACTTAGTATTCTCCTTACTTCTCTCCTTCTCCTCCTACACCTCAACGTCTCCGTATATTTTAGCCATTGGCAGAGTGAAGAGGTATTGGTCTTGTGAAGGACGGTATGTGGCAATCATGGGAGGTAATTTAATGTAATGTGTTTGATGACAGCACAGGGACCCTTGTGGGAGCGACGGCTTTTGAGTGGCAGATTTCAGTGCCAAAAAGACTGAAGCTCCAATAAAATATGTAAAGATGTCCTCTGATGTAAAATATATGATTTGGATGGAAACTGATCTGCGTAAAGGGCAGTTTCACCTCATTAGCATGTACCCCCCCCCCCTCTCTTTCCCCTGCTCCTACATTTACATCTATTTATGCATCAAAGCCAGATTGAAATTTATCAAGGTGCTACGGCGTGTTTGTCGGGCTTCATGGATCCAAAATTTGAAAGAGGAGTTGCTCTTTGATGCCACGGGGCCAGGAAGTGATGAGGAAGTTTGAGAGAGAGAGGGGGGGAGGGAGGGATGGAAGACGCTTTGATGTGCAGAAATAGAAAACATTAAAGGCTCTCCGTCTAAAACACTTTCTAGCTACCACACAAGCTTAGTCCTGCTGGATGCTAAAACTGACTACAACTGGATGACCATCAAGCAGATGGTTTCGATTGCAGATTATTCATCCCAGAATTGTTGTGATGTGATTTTTGGAAAACGTGAGGCCTACTTTGCCTAAGAGGACATTCAAATCTATGCAGCTAATTTTTTGGAGTAAGAATAAATATCTGCACCATTCCCTTTTTTTCCCCAGATAGTGGATGAGTATCCTGTATTTGCCCGTTTTCTGTCCTGCTTGCAGACAAAAAGACATCAGCTCATCATATCAGTACTCATAAAGAGGCTTCATATGGCTCAATCTGATTCAATAATGTGGACAGCAACAGCAATATTGAATAAATGCTAGAGGAGAGTTTGTTTTGTTGACATAAATTATTCCTCTAAATGCTTTTACAGTGTGCTTAAAGTACCCTCGAGCAGGGCTGTTTAGCTGTATCAGCAGGCGACTCTTTAGGAGTCAGCCAACAAGGGTAGCACATCTTTCCCTTCCTGCACTCCCTCAGCCGCGTGTGCTTTAATGAGGCTGCACGAAAGGCTGCACAAACTTTAAAGGGAGATGATCATCTGAAACATGGTAAAATGTTTCTCGCCTGTGTCCAGTCGTCTCAAAGTATCTTCAATAAATATCATAATATCAACCATACGTACATGACTACTTATATGTGCAAGGAGTTCCTCTTAAGTCGTGTACATATGCATGCAATACCCTGGAAATTACTGTCCTCACAACTGTTGCACACATGCTGGCACCCCGAGGACAGAGTGCACTACAACTACATGTTGATGGCAACAAAGTAATCAATACTTGTATCAGGGACTGGGGGGTTGAGTCTGTTTAATGTACTTTTCATCTGATTCAGACATTTGTGTTCTCACATCTATCCAGGTAAAAGTCGTACAATTTCAGGGGTGCAGTTCTAAAAAAAAAAAAAGGGCCAGTGATAATCAGTGCTGCCAGTTCCTCAAATTTTCCCAGAGCATTGAAATGCATTTAGTTCATGATACTGAAACTTTGACCCGCTCCGGTCCTTCTGCTCTTTTTTTCTTCTCTTTTCCTTTTAAGATTGCGAGTCTCTGCTGTCACTATGCATTTGGACTTTTACATTGATTACACATTTTGAATAATGTTACGGCATTGAGGCATGATGCGTATACAAGCAGCAGGAACTTTACAAACACACACTCAGACATGCACACACACACACACACACACAACATTTTTCTCCACTGCTGGCTCCAGTGCCTTACAGTGATCCTGTCTCCCCCTGTAACACTCTCTGTTATACCTACAGTATGATGCCAGCGGTGACAGCGATGGGATGACTTGCTCCCACCATTAAACCTCTGTGACATTCACTCTGAATGTAAGAAGTTACAGCAGCGGTCAAATACTGCCTTGAACTGGCAAAATAAATGAGGCCTCTGTTTGCTTGACAGAAAATGAACACTTGACATTTCACAAAGTGAATCCCTCATACAGTCAGAAGATGATAAAGGTTGTGCAAATACACACTGATCGTTTTGTTTTTACAATTTGTCTTAGTTTCCTGCCAAGTTTGTTTGTGTTTGCTGGTTTTGTAGCTAAAATGATAAAAAAATATATAATTATTAATGATAATAATAATAATAATAATAATAATAACGCCTTTCACGAAACCCAAATCACATAAATTACCTTTCCTTATCTAACTTTTCTCACAATTGGTATTCATCAACAATTATTTTTTTTTTTTTAAAAGTTATTTAGGCCTTTTTACCTTTATTGGATGGGACAGCTGGAGAGGAAATGTTGGGTGGAGAGAGTGGGGGATGACACTGGCCAAGGTCAGATTTGAACCCACAGCCGCTGCTGCGACGATGACTACAGCCGCTGTATATTGGGCGTGCGACATATTCGTTAGGCTACTGGCGCTCCCAACAATTCTGTGTAATCAATTAATTAAATTGACTTTGATTCGGGCAAATGCATATGGTACCTCCCAATGATTCTTAATGCGTTGTCTGTATTTCCTGACGATACTGTTAAAATCATGGGAATCATTTTTAAAGTTTATGATCTCTACAAAGATTGTGAGTCACATAATCAGAAGGCAGTTAGCTTAAAATATGATGTTGACCTATAGTCACCTCATTAAGATGTTTCAATTCCAACTTACTGAAGAACTGGACGTTTACATACCAAGCAGGCTCTTCATTTGGAGTTGTGTTGCATTATAGTGGGCTAGAATAAACAAATCAATAATCAAAGAGATGGAAAAAAGCCTTCATCAAGCCGAAGGAGAAAATAGACCCATGAGAAGATTTTCTGTGGGATTGTTATAAAAACGACCTAAAGTAGCAATACAATCCATTGAAAAGCTGGTAACTGCAGCTTTCAGATGTTTTTATTTCTAGCAGCTGTTTGTGGTGTCTGTGAGATTTGCACCTCTTCCTGCTTTAGATCTTCCTCACAATCATCTCTGAGGTTTCAGGTCTGACAGCTGACAACTCTTTAAAGAGCTGAACTTCACGCTCAAACTGGTTCAAAACAAGCGTGTGAAGACTTCTGTCTTTAAACGACATTAAAGAGATGCTAACTGAGTGGAAACCGACTTTATTTTTTTATTGAAGAGAGGAAAACATGGCGTGTTTACTGAAGGAGATCAATGCAGTGAAGAGCCGTTGTATTGACAGCATGGTGTTAAGAATGGAAGAATCCATTTCTCCTGGTGCACTGAAGAAACCAGTCCAAAATATTGAATTAGTTGAAAAAAAAACAATCTGGGCAATGAAGATATTTTCTCTGTCATTTTCTAACTGTATCCTTTTCAAATTTAACTTTTATTACAGTATAATGGATGACACTAACAAATTAACAATGACTTCTCATTCTTAGTTTCCAAATGGGAATCATTAAAGATTCTACTGATCTCACTTGTTACATGTTGTATGACGAAAGGGTCACTAAAAAAAAATCTATATTTGTTCAGGTTCTTTGTCTTTGCTATTTCTTAAAGAAGATTTTTTATAAAAAAAAAAAAAACGTTTTAGATGTGAAGAGCTGTGTGTGTACCTCAGCTCTGGTGTCACTCGACAGCTGTCACTCTCTTCTCGGTTGATGTTTTGATTTATATCTGTTTGCTTTGTACCAGACACAGGACTGAGGAGTGTTTATTTCACACTGCTGAGTTTTGTTTTCTTTAAACTATCACTAGTCTTCTTCTGTTGGTTTCCCCATAACTAAATCATTCATATCATCGACTAAGTTTCATTATGAAACACAATTAATCAATTTCGCTCCCAGATTAAGATGTTGTCGAGTGGAAGCAGCAGAATGTTTGGCAGCACTTTTCCACACAAATTTCCCCAATGGGCATATAAAATGTATGGTATTAGAAAGATGAGGGATTTCTGTGTCCAAAAAACCTGTTTTTAAATAACTGTAAAAAGTGTATGTGGCAAGAAAGCTGCAAGAAAAATAATTAAGCTTTTAAGTTATAATACAATTTTTTTACAATCATCCTCCGATGGAAAAAGTCTGCAGCTGAGTGTCTAAAACGTTGAAGTTGTGACTGTGCTGACAGCAAACATGACAAGGCTGGATCATGAGTATTTTCATGCTGGATGGTTTTCTGACTGATGGGAGCAATAAATCATAACAACAATGATGTCTTGCTGACAGACTGGCTAGACTGGATATTGCTGAAATGCTTAACCAGAAGCTAGAAACACTGCATTAGAAGGTGTCTGAAAAATATCGAGTCGATGCGGTTGACTGCATAAGACAATGAATGTGAAGGTAATACCTTAAAAAAAAACTTGAAATGTTTGACGTTCATGACGTTCAATTATTTCTACACAGGGCAAACACCTCAAACATCCGCTTTTCCTGTTCAGTGGTGTTGAACCGAGCCAATCCAAGTGGAAAATCTGAACTTTGAGTTCTAGCCAGACAATCAATTAGTTTATGCAGACAAACCTTTTTTTTTTTTTAAACTTACCTGAACTTTTTTAAGTATAGCTGGCTTATGATTTGATTTGAGTGAAGAAATGCAAAGAATTGGAGGACATCATACAAACAAACATTTCTGTTTCAATCATTTCAGCATACAGGGAACCATCACACTGTACTCATGTGATCTCATACATAAAAAAAAAATCATATTAAATTACGTCTAATCATTGTAAACTTCCAATGAAAAAAAATCTAAATTAATTATTCATACTGTAATGCAGATTAGCTAAAGCTAGCCTTCATGTTACACATTTATTTATACCAGAAAATGTTCTTCCAAATTTTGTCTTTGATAAATTACAATAGCCAATCTTAAAAAAAAAAAAAAAAACATAAAAAACATTTGAAAATATTTAGTGATAGTCAGTTTAAGAAGGTCAAATCATTATGGCTGAAACAAAGCCAGTACGGCTCGTCGCTAATGAGCTAGCATAAACAGAGGGCCTCTTCTATACAAAAACACAGCTAGCTAGCTGCAACAAAGCTGTGTTAGCATTCAGTCGGAGTCAAGTTTATGTTCACAGGACTACATAAATCCAACATGAACTATTGGTCTTTTTTAGCTACCAACCCTTTGAATAATGTTTTAAGTGAATGTAACAATAACAAGACAGTCTTTGCTAGCTACAGAGCTTTTTTTATTCAACCCATGGGAATTGGAGGAGCCGTGACTGCTTTACGAGCTAATTTGTCGTAATGGTAAATATATCATGGTTCTTTTTGTTTGGATTTGTGTGAGCCATCGAACCATTACATTTGGAAAGGTTATTTTTTGGATATAAATTTGTTTTCTAACTCATGAAATTTTAAATGTGAAGCTTTTATGTTCAAGTGAAGGCTTTTCGTAAGGATGCAAACCTTACAGCCTGAAGTCAATCTATTAATCTTTCTCAAGAATTAAGCGTGGGTAAGTTAGCATTCAATGAGGGTTTGCTTGAACTTTCAGGTGGCTCCCTAAAGATGGAAATAGATTGTGACCTGTCATACAGGTATAGTACATCTGTAATAAAACTATAAATACCAAGATAGTGGAATACAGTTGGCTTTAACACCAACAATGTATTTCTTTAGAGTCTTGTACATTAGCCCACTGTTATTCACAGGGTATACAAAATTAATAACTTGCCACAAGATCCTAAAATAGTCAAAGAATCTGTGACTCATCAAGTCTTTCACTTTTATTTGACATTTAGGCAGTTACTCAGCTGGTTTTATACCAGACTTTTGTATTATGAAAATGAGCAGAGATTAGACTCCCCTGCAAAAATGTTGATCCTCTTGCTGGCAAGGCCTGAGAACAAAAGCATCACTTTCCTGCCAAGGATGGAAAAGCTCGACAGGGTCTTGCATCATGATGTGAGAATTACACAAAACGCATCAAAAGAAGCTTATTCCTTTGACAAGCTTGTAGTCATGTAACAGGAGGAGACATTTTGATGGTCTACAAGAACCAAATTAAAACAGACCAGTCTTTTTACGTTTTGATTTTGTCTTATTTTGGAGGTTTCAACTATTTCCTGGGACTAAATATCTGGACAAAACACCCTGTACTTACAAACCATATGATAGTGATATAAAAGTTGATGAATTTTCTACAGTAGTCATTCCGTTTATGATGTACCAGAAGCAATTTTCATGGTCTTTTCCAAGTATTTACACGATATCTGAATCTTTCTTGCTTCTTCTTCATATAATGAGTTCGCAACCCGGGGCTCAAACCTCATGAGAGCAGACTGTAGAGAGTTCTGCAGGGGGGAAATGGCTCTATTGAGGGATGATTTTCAAGTATTATTTTGTCACTATCATGAATTAAATATTTTGTTTGAGCCGAATTGCGGGTGCTCATTATGCACTGCACAGTTGAGATCAAAATTACTGCTGGCTATATGAAAGTTTAATTTAGTTCATCCAGTTAATTGCTGTGTGATTGATGATATAATTATACAGCATTTGTTCCCTGGTTGTATAGTCACATATAGTCCTAGTCGTGATTCCCAAACTGTGGTGATGCAGTGTGTTTCACAGCTGTCTGTGGAACGATAAAAGGTAAATGTATCTAGCGACACTTACCCATTCACACCACATTCACACACTGTGCTATGCTATGTAAAATTTATTAATTAATCCCATTTATACACATTCACCAGCACTGACACAGCAGCTGGAGCAATTTGGGGTTCAGGGTCTTGCAAAAGGATACTTTGACAGCAGCTGGGTATCCGACCTTCCGGTTGAGAGACAACTCACTCTTCCACTGAGCCACAGCCTTGGAGAATAATGGTGTATAGTTGTGAGTGTGTTGTAAGATGCATAGCCCGTGTGTTGTACAATTATCTCCAGCTTTACAATTCCTGATATTTGTTATTCTCCTCTGAGATTACGCAATGCAGAGACATGCTCTGTTTCTCTCTGTTGCCTTGAATTCAGCAAAAAAAAGGCAAAGGCTTGACTAATACATGCTCAGCCTTTAAAAGATGGATCTAGATCAGATGCATCAATTTTTAACCACTTCTCTCATTAATAAAACATGAACTATAAGACCCTGTTGAAGTTTCTGCTTATAGTCATTCTGCAGAGAGAGCTGCATATCATCATTGCCTGAAACATTGATAAAGCTCCCGTTTTATTTTCTTCATACTGGGTTTTCAGCCTTTAAAAAACTGAAATAGAACCCTGAATATACAAAAAATAATTTCAAGTGTATGTATATTTTCACTGGTGAAACTTTGTAATCAATTTGATCAATGTCTGTGTCGTCATAGTCAGTGCAACTTACTTTTTAAGAATGATGTCAGGTGATGCGTTCAAGTATTCAGATCAAAGTGTAATATATTTACAGTGTATCTACACATTGAGATGTTCAGGTTTTTAAAAAGCTTTACTTAAAAGCCCCACAAAATACAAAGTTATGTTGCAGGTTAGGCTGTTATGGTAAATGGACTTGAGCATGTATAGCGCTTTTCTAATCTTCTGACTACTCAAAGCGCTGTTTTACACCGCATGTCACACCTGCCCATTCACACACTGATGGTAGGGGCGGCTAAGGAAAGTGACCATCAGTATATTTACAAAAAATTAACAAACCTTTAATATTTATGAAATCTGTGATCAAATTAGATCAAACATGCATACTGAATATTTCCAAAGCTTAAATCTAATGTAAAGAAACAGGGCTGACAGAAGCAGCTTTGCAGCATCTCCACCTTTGTCCTGTCAATGGATCTGATACGATCTTTATGTTGACTAAAGTCTGAGCAGACTCTTTAGTCAACTTAATGAGGAGTGTTCTATGAGAAAAACTAAATCGGCTGTTATCAGTATAAGGAGGTGATGTCATTCCCTCCTATCAAGTATCTACATGTGTTATGGAGAAATTTTGAAAAAGTAAAATGATTATTTAAATGATACAATGTCAAAGAAGCTTAAACAAATATTCACATTAAAGTTGAAGGCACACCCAGCACCTACAGTTTAAATACTCATCATTCAACCTGACTGCTATGGAACCACCTGTGCTCTGCTTTAAGTCTCTTTGAGTGTTCAGTGATATCAAAGCTGCAGCTTGGATTCAAACAAAAAGAAATGACTGAAGATTTTGGTCAGAGTTCAGACACTGCGCGTGTACTGTGATCCGATCCAATCTGTGTCCCTACATCTCAGGAGGGATTTG
The DNA here is from genome assembly GCF_963930695.1 of Labrus bergylta. Taxonomy (NCBI): domain Eukaryota; kingdom Metazoa; phylum Chordata; class Actinopteri; order Labriformes; family Labridae; genus Labrus; species Labrus bergylta. The sequence goes on along the minus strand of NC_089205.1, from coordinate 12,902,544 downwards.
TTTCCTCTCTGGACTCCCACAGAGATACTTTGTTTGTGAGTGGGTTTTTTTTGATGAAGGATGAATTAAGTGAATGTTATCTGCATGTACCCTCCCTCCACAGCGGGGAATGTTATCACTCTGACTGAGTGGAGGCAGAATGATAAACAGCCCTGAAGAGGAGTAAGTGCTTTTTAAGATGGATCATCTCTCCGCAGCAAGATGAGACTCTTTGGGTAAATATCGATACTGTGTGAGCGAGGAACAGGTGGGGTGGGGGCATGAAAACACACACACATGCAAAGTGTGTATGGTACGGTGTGGTTAATACTCTCATGTCACCTAGCTACTGTATCCATGGCAACACATATTGATCATCATAGGAGCTGTACCCTATACAATTTGAGACAAACACACACACTTACCTCTTTTTGTTCATTGCGTGTGTGTGTTTGTTTGTGTGCCTGTATGTCCGTTCTTGCACCTGTGAATATGTCATGTTTTCTACAGTGTTCACCCTAAAGCAAAGCTAAAGAAAACTGTTTAATTTGTTTAAAACGTTTTAAGGTTGTTACAAGATGATAAGAATATTATGAGGAGTATGCAATCAGATAAGGAGGAGGTCTGTCTATTTTATTTTGTATTTTTACTGAATGTTTTTTGATGTACTAATCCTTTACGGTCCTCTTAGGGTAACTTTGTTGTTTTTCTTCATGTGTTTGTTTCAGTTTTTCTTTTTGTGCAGCCTAAGTCATCACTGCCCTTCACACTAACTCTGTGTGTGTGTGATTAGCTGAATGATCTGGCTATTAAAGTGAACCCCTGCAGTACTGTGATGGACTGCTCAGATGAATCATAAATGAGCCATAAACAGTGAGTGGCCGATAAACTGGTGAAATGGAGCACTCAGTTAACTGCTGTTATCAAATGGCTGATGGCATAAGGTCCATCAGGTTTGGAGGATCACAGGAGCTCAATGGAGCAAGCTGCTGCCTCTTTATAGGAAACAGTCTTTAAGCAAAATTAACTTCTTAACATAAAATGTACAAAAGCAGTGACTGAAACAAAGAGCCAAATATTATACCAATCTTGTTGTTTTTTTAAATGTGGCCATGATTATGTAGCTAGAATCCAACAGGATCCACTCCTCTGGGAAGAATTCATCCAGGTGTCTACTGCTTCAGGGTATGCTAAGGAAAACATATAATACCCAAAGACTTCATTCAAAGCCTTGTCAATATTTTCTTTATTGTGCCTGATAAAGAGCTTTAAAGTGTCACTGAAAGACCTCTTTACGTTTTCATTTGATACATGATGAGTAAAAAGTGTCAACAGGCAGATGAACATTTTTTTTTGGTATGCAAAGACTCTTTATGACCTTTTAAAAAAAAAAAAATTCAAGACAACAGACAAAACACAAAACTCAAAACAACAGGAAAGATGCTGACAATGAGTAAAGGCCAGATAATAGACCATGTTCATGTTTAACATGCGTGCAGGCTCATGTTGCACATTAAAAATACATTAGTGTTACTGCATGTGTGATGGTATGATGTAGCTGTGTTCGTGTGTGTGTGTGTGTGTGTGTGTGTGTGTGTGTGTGTGTGTGTGGGTGTGTGTATGTGTGTGTGTGTGTGTGTAATTAGCTCTCTGGTGAAGGCTATGGGGGTAGGGGGTGAGAAGAGTGGAGAGAAAAAGTCAGAAAAAATGGGGGAAAAAGGCACAATAAAACATGTGATGTTTCATAATTAGCCCAAACTGTAAAATGATCCCAAACTGTTCAAAAGGTACCAAACATCTTTACGTTTGGCTATATATTACACTCGTGAAGATGATGTTAGAAAACTCAAAATTCACACAGCCACCTCTGTCAAATATAGCTGACCGGCTAAACCCAGCTTTAGTGCTGTTTGTGCACACAGAGCCGTGCACTTTTCTCCTTGGCTACACTGGAACAACCTAATACCTCCAGATATTGATCTTTCCTGATGGATCACACACTGCTCGGCCATGAAAAGGCAACAAACAATATGATTTCTTTTAGTTTTTTTTAGGTCTTATATACAGCTCATGCCTGTAGCATTTTTTTCTGAAGAATCACAAGTTGTTGAGTAGAAAAATCAGCGTCCTGCTGCTTTGTTTTTCCTCACTGCATCACTATCGAATAAAGCCCTCAGTTTATCATCACCTCCCACTTACGCCATAATATCAGGCTAATTTACCACTTTCACCTTCTGCAGGCTGCAATATTACCCAGCTCATCTTCGGGATAAAGTGATATAACTGAGCTAGCAGGCTGTTTGTAACAAGTTTTTTATCCGTGTGGAGAAATTATTCATTAAGAGAAGGCAGCTTCAGATCCGCTGAGCTGGATTTACTGTAATGACTTGCTCAAGGGTACTTCTGTCAGTCTTCCTATCTTAAGTTTCTCATTATAAGTTTTTGTTATTAATCACTTGCTCAAACCCAAACCGACTTCTTTTTAATGTTTCACACATATGATCACAACACTTAAACGTATGTTTATTTTCAATATATCTGTTAATGTGCAGGCTTTTTTCCTGCTTGATGAAATTGCCCAAACGCAGAAATAAAACAAAATTTGTTCTAAAAGAAAACAAAAATTTGCAATTTGCTTAGTGGCACTAAGGATGATCATTTTGTAAATGTTTTTGAGTTTAAATTAAGGTTTCACTGTACTTTTGCTGCATTGAAAGTTAGCTTAATTTCACAGAACAGAGAGCGTTTGCATTTTCTTGCATTCCTCTTTAAAATAATGTGCGACTTTTTGATCCAGTAGATGTCGCCCTTGAGCACCAAAACAAACGGCTGTTTGGCGACACCTCATCTATTCTGAAGCCTTCGCTCTCCTCCAGCAGCACACCTCTAACCCCTCTCCACTTACCTCCACACCATAATTTAACACAATTAAGCCCAAGCGGTGGACAAAATTGTTCTTTGTTTGAGCTGCAATTGCCTGTGGCCTGCATTCTTGTGTTAGAAGACTAATGTTAGCACACTCTAGTTAGCTCGTAGCTATTGCATCTAAACTGACACAGGATGACAGTGATCAAAACACACTTATGTGACATCCAAATAAGCAGTGAGTAGACTATTCTTCTTTTCTCTAGTCCTTGACTAAAACATCTTTATACGCAAGGCCGTCCGGTCCATGTAAACATGATGTAAACACAGTTCCTACAACAGTACAGCTGCTGGAACTCACGCTTTTCACTCATTGTAGCCAGTCATGACTCAGAGAGACATTTAAATAGGACATACTTGATTTCTGCTATATTTATGTGTAAAATGTTGCACTCTCTTCCTTTAACACTACAGTTCAGTGACATTAAACCTGTCGAATTGCAATAACATTTCCTTTCCTGCCAAGGTGCCAGTAAAATCCTTAAAAACATGACACCACATCTCTGTTAATTATCAGAGGATGTCAGGTTGTCAGCTGCACAGCCTATCTCACTTTGCTTGCTTGATGTTGCACAGAATTAATGGAAGGTGCATATGAACTCAACAAAAGACATGTACAGTAGATTCAATAAAAAAAGGACACGTCTTGCTCTAACTGTATGTTAGTGCTTACTTATCAGGCTAAGTAAGCCATTTGTGTGCATCTAACTTTTTTGCCTTTATTTATGTGTTACAATGTGGACAATAAATCAGCCCGAGCCTGATGTTCTAAATGGATAAACCATACAGCTGAGATTCAATACTCTGTTCTTTTTTTGTGAGTTTGTTTCTCTGTTATACATTTACTTTCAACTCCTTCATGAAATCAGTAAGGACACAATGTTCAGAGATGCATCAACGTATTCACCGACATTCATTTGTCTGCCTACATCAGTTAATGTACGTATGTGTGATATGTCTACAGTAACAGTCTCCTACAGGCCTACCACCAGGTTAAATTGATGATGCCAATAGATTAAGTGACATTGTTGCTTCCCTGCATCTGGCTGTATTGATCCTGCCTCCTCAGGGTGGCCATCCCAAATTAGCAAATGGATCACAGCACCTTGTGAAGCAATTCATCTGGCCCTGGAGGATATCTTCTTTCTGTTTGTTGGTCCATCTGGGAATAAAGATAAAGGGACTAATGTGGGTTATAATCAACTGCTTAGAAGACACTGATTCAAATGGTTTGCCAGAGCCCGGGGCAAATGAGCTGTTAAGTGCCAGGGGAATAACGAGCAACATCATACAGGAAAATTGGTCTAAATGAATGAATACAAATGACATTAAGAAACTGAAACGGTGATGTGCTCTGACATTGCATCAAGTTTTAAATTAGGGCAACACTATAAAACCAGATGTGAAATGCTCAGGGTAAACTGGGCTGGGCATTATGTGAAGACATCAATCTCAAGTTAGATTGACAACAATCATCATTCAAGCATTTCAGGTATAGATTAACTAATATGAGCCAAGTATTGTATTGTATGGAAGGGTTTCACATTGACAGTATTATATCATAAAATATTGTATCGTTCGGTGCTGTATCATATTGTATAATGTCAGGCTATGTTCTGTCATGCCGTGTTGTTTCATATCATCCGGTGCAACTGTATTGAATTACCGTATATTGTATTGTGTCATATCCGACTGTCTCTTATCGTATCGCATTGTATTTCATTGTATCGCATCATATTGCACCGTATCACTATCGAGGCTCAGTGGTAAATTCCATTGTCTCCCAACTGGAAGGTCAGGGGTTCCTTTCCCAGCTCCTAAAGCCACATGTCGATGTCTCCTTGGGCAAGACTCTTAAACCCATATTGCTGCTGCGTTAACAGCGTGTGGATATGTATGCAGCCCACGTGAGTGTGGTGTGAATGAGTGGAAGTGTGACTGGCTGCGTAAAAAGCACTTTGAGTAGTCAGAAGACTAGAAAAGCACTATGCAAGCTTACGTGAGTTTACCAACATGTCATAATGTGTCCCTCTTTGCACATGCTTCCACAGTAATTACAAAAGGCCTATTGACACACAGATGACCCACATTAGACCATGATTGTGCTAGGCCTGTAAAATTGCTTAACAACATAGTTTGAAGTTATAATTTATTTGAGAGAAGCCACCAAAACATGAAATCTTATTGGACAATGAAGCAATCAATTACATTGAGATTCAGAATTTGAGGATGCAACAAATCTTTTTTAACTTAATCATGACAAGGTCAATGAATTATAAGACTCCAAGGTGACCTCTCCAACAACCTATCCCAAACCTTATATAAATACATTTACAGTAATATACAGTAAGACAATATTTGACATTTTGTTCAACAAACGACCAAATTTATTAGTTGCAGTTAAACCAGAATCATTTTGTAATTAACCAAGGCAAATTAAAGCACTCCTTGAAAAGTGGTCAGGTAGAGTGAAAAGCAGGTCAGCAAAACACATAAAACATCAACAGCTAATTTACTTTTTAAAGAGTGTGACAATCATTGTTACAAGGATAAGTGTGCCAAATTGGTCTACTACAGATTTCAGATCAAATTGTTCTGTACTTCTTTAAAGGCTTTATATATTTTTCACACTTAAATGTAATAGAAATCAAGTATATCCTCTGAAAATAACTCATACCTGAGTCATGACTGTCTGCAATGGGTTTAACACCCGAGTTCCACTGTCTGTGATGCTTTCCGAGTTTTCCGAGTCCTATCTTCAGTTTGTTTACATCGCCGGGACGGCTGGCCGGCTGGCCGGCTCGTTCCCTCGCGTATAAAAGTTGTTTAATTGAGGGACTAGGGACTTGAGAGACTGTTGTGCTGTTCCTCTTTTTTTGTGAGCAGGCTCTGTGTGCAGCCTGGCTTGACAATGTTTGGATGAAGAGAAATCCGTACTGACAGAGAAAAAAGGTCATGGGCTGAACTTTAATGATATCTCTAATAGAGACAAGCACAAACATGTTGCTATTCTATCAAAAAAGGTTGATAAAAGCAATCCCTGGTGCTGTTCGAGTGGAGATTAGAGCAGCTGACTGTGTACGGGGTCTGCTGGGTACTGTTGGTAGTGCTCTCTCAGAGCAGAGAGAAAGTTTGATAGAGGCATCGCATGTAAAAACCTGAGAGAGATGAACACTAATGAGGTGTGACTCGGTTGTGGAGAGAGCGGACTGTTAATGATGCTCTGTTGTTCTGTCTCTCACTGTCTCTCTCTCCCCCTAACACACATATGAAGACTACATTTGTATGCACATGGGGGGGATACAATCCTTCTGTTCACCCATCCAGCTTGTTTTTTGTTTTTCTCTGGATTTCATTAAAACTATTATCCAAAACATTCGAATTGGACAGAGCTGGAGCTACAGATACATGAGAATGCTTCAGTGAACTTGCCAAAAAATGATAAGCAGCAAGATTAAAGTTGTTCTTTAGGCCTTGAAGGGTTCTGAAAGCCAAGCGAGAGCTAACATGGTGTCACGCAGTAAGCGCACAAGCTAGACTTTGTCCTCTTTCACCTTCAGCATCTGTACTGGAATGTTTGCCTGATAAGTTATTGATGGGGGAAGCCAGCATGAAGGAGGCTGTCAAGGTGCATTTTTCTTAGCTGGATGACAGGAGAATACCTTGTTCAAAAATATAAGTGTGTGTTTGGGAGCAGGTAAACTGTATGTATGTTCATTGTGCAGTGTGTGAGAGAGCCCTGCAACAGTTTATTAGGTGTCAAATGTAATGAAATAGAAAAGAGGTGGTGTAAAAAAGAGGAGGCTGAGTCAGAGAGCAATAAAAGAACAGCTGAGCAGAATAAAGTACAATGATCACTGAGAGTTGGGACTACTTTTATGTCTGTACGTTGCTTTGAGGGACTTTTTCTAGAGCCCATTTAAAACAAAGCTGAATCATACGTTAACACTTTGAGCTTTCACTGTAAAAATGATAAAAACTGGAGGAAAATAGGTGCTGATATTCCGGTTGTCATAAAATGTTTCTGCTTATTCTCGCCTTGTTTTTATTCTTGTCTCTCTCTCTATGTCTCAGTTTTTCACAGACCCATGTGCCAGCAGTCCCTGTCTCCATGGAAACTGCAGCCTGAGTGAGGATGGGAAGGAGGGGGAGCCGACATACACCTGCGAGTGCACTGAAGGCTACGAGGGGGAGAGGTGTGATCAAATCTTATTGGACCTGCCGGCCGCAGACTGGGACCCCGCCACCCCCTCCGCTCCCGAACTAGCCACCCCTGCCGCCTCCACCACCACGGCCGCCACTCAGCCGCCACAACCAACCACAGTCCCCTCCACCACCACGTCGGCACCTCCCACCCTGCAGCCATGGCAACCTAAAGCTGGGCAGAGGCTGCTGGTGGTGCAGTGGGAGGCAGACAGGGTGAGATAACTTACACTTCGAATTTAAGCTCCTCAAAGATTTTATCTTTAAAATGTGTAAAGAAAAACATTGGTGTGTGTGTGTTTGTGTTTCAGGTGACAGAGGGTCTGCACTGTGTGAGCCCTGAGCTGTGTGAGCTGACATCAGGCACTCTGACTTTATCTCTGGAGGTGCCTGAAGAGACGGCTGTTAAGTAAGAGTAACATTAAGTGCCTCTTGTGACTGACTGCCTGTAAAGCAGGGCCGGATTAACAAGATGGGAGGCCTGCGGTCAAGTTTAGCTGTGGGCCTCCATTCTGTTGCCGTTAACGACACATTAGTTTATGTTTTCACACCAGACCAAATCGAACAAATCCAGTGGTGTAGTACAGGGTATATGCAGTTTTAGAAATAGGGAAATGTCGCTGTTGTTCTGTTCTAACAGACAGTAACCTCAGGCGAGTTGTCTTGTGTATGCGTGAACGAGTGTTTGTGATGTGTTTCATTCAATCATCTCACTCCCTAGGTGCGCAACTAATTTAGCCAGCTAGCTAATTAGCAATACGGAATAATGCAATGAAAATTTAGCTTTTAATTTTAAAACATCAGAAGATCAGCTGCTATACACAGAGAGTGAAGTAACTATGGATCAAAGTTAGCTAGTAGCGTCAGCTGCAGTTAGCTCGCACGCTACATTTGTTCATTTAGCTTCTTGCAGAGCTCTTCTCAATGAGAACAGAGTGTAGTCAGCAGCATATGGGTATCTATAGAGAAATCTCTGTAACATGCGACTCATAGCGCTAGTTTATACACTATGGACACTACTCCTGAAACACCTCAGCAGTTGCTGTTTTATAGGGCTGCTAAGAGTACCAATCGAATATTAGATTGACAGGACTAGTCAACAAGGTATTCATGAAAATAGATGCCCATCAGATGATCATATCAGAGACACTAAAGCCTATTTCTGTGAACAGATTGCCTGTATGTTTCTGCGTAGAAAAAATAAATAGATGTTAAAAACGAGTGTACCTCACTGGTCATAGTGTGTGGCTCCATACCAGAACAGTTCCTTAGACCTGGCAGAGTTGGAAAAGTTGGGCACAATACGGTTGCTCATGCACGAGCAAAAGCACAGGTACACAACGTGAACATGATGTATAGCTTAATAAATGTGACCCTTCCTCCCCACAGTCATTTAAACAATAGCAGTACAGGGTTCTTATTGGTCCGATGCAGAAGTGAAGTGTTTACTCAAAGGTATGGGCAGATGTGATCCACGACTATCTTGTATAATGACGTGATGATGTATACATAAGAGGGAACCATGCTCAGTTGGGCCTGCAGCGATGTGAGTGAAGGCCAGCAGGGGGACTTTGGGAGGGGGGACAACCTTGCTTTGGCACAGTATGGGGCAACTGGGCCTAGTGTGAGTTTACTGAGTAGTACAAATCATGTATGCATATTACTGACTAGCTGAAATGATTCCGGTATTCAAAGTTCATCCATTTTAATGTGTGTTTATGGGTGCATGATCCCCGCAAATGTGCATTTAAAGAAATTTCCATAAACTGATTGCATCACAGTATGAACATGAGGGCCCCGAGGCTGTTGCTCGTTTTGTTCCTTTTGTTATTGAACTAGAACAATCCTTCAACAACATGCCTCATGCCTCATGCCATGGTTATACATTTCTACATTGGGTTAACACCAGTCAAGCGAAGTATCATGTAAGTACATTGACTCGGGTACTTCACTTTTTTTTCTTTTGAGGTAAATGTATTACAGTAATTCAACTTTTTACCGGTTTTAAACTTGACTGCAATTAATTTGAACTTGACTGCAATTAAATGTCAAATAACACAATGCTTATAACAAAATATAATCAATAGATACATTTTTGGGGAAAATTCAAACTTGCATTAAAAGAAGGAGAATCTGCTCTGATTCGTCCGATGTTTATTTTTCAATTCATACATGTGATGAAGATATTTTCCATTTTAGTGTTAAGTAAGGACACACATTGGGCACACACCCTGAATCTCATCTAAAAACCGCAGTAATTAACAAAATCCAGCCCGCTGTCTGTATGCTAATTAACATAAATAACAACAAAGCCTGCTCTACTGTATATTGTCTGCATAATCACCATAAAGAAGTAACTCAAACAGAACCTTCTTTGCGCAGCATTTTAAAACTGCTTACTTGACATAAAGTGACTTTTGTTCTTGATATTACACAGCTCGCAGCTTCTGTAACTAATAACCTTTTTAAATCTATTCATGCATAACACATTTTATTACCTGTGTTATAAAACTCCAGGTGTATCTTGTCGTTTATAAGCATGATTCTCATAAACAGCATTACAAAGGAAGTCTAAATAAGGGGTCAATGAATAATGCAGAAGCAGTGGTCAAGGTGATCTTATGATGCCCTTGATGTTGGCTCTCATTAAAGACGACAGGCACGACTCGAGGCCTTCATCACGATCACAGACTGCGAACTGCAAGTTAATCTACTGCTGCTGCTTTGTTTTCATACAGTATAATTACACCTGAACACACGCACAGATGAAGCCAGTAAAGGACACTTATTTAAAATGTACAATACATGCAGTGCTGTGAAATGAAGCAGTAATCGGAAAGTGACATAGATTTAGAGAGGCTGATGATGGAGTGATGAAGTCAAAACGATTTGGAAGCATCACATAAAGCCAAGCTTGTTTCTCTGCTAGTCTCACTCCAGTTTGGTGCAGAACTGCCGGTTCTAAAGTGTTGTATGTCTGTTTTCACACTTGCAGGTCCCACTGTGCAGTTATTTCTTATCTAGGTCTCCACAGTAACATGGGAAAGCTTTCAATATCAGGGCTGTCTTGGCAAACTCATATTACAAAAAGAAAGCAGTTACCCACATTTTGTTTGTGGAATTAGTATACCTCTATATCAATAAGTTATAAAGTATGGATCATATGCTATTAATCTGCCCATTCCTATCAAACACATGTCATGTTTCAGCTTGAATCAGAAATAGTTTGTTGCTTGGTCAGAGAAGAAAACCAATCCTGCTTGCAATAGTTGCCCTTCCACTTTCTTTCTATTGCAGTCACTAGATAGCTTTCACCTACAGGCTCAGCTCACCTTGAACATCAACATTTTAAGACAGCCATCAGGCAGATCCACCTGCACTCCCCCTCCCTTGTGAAAACGACCTAAAATATGTCATTTTCTATCCTTAACCATGCCCTGCAGCCTTTTCTAAAGTTGGCTCATCCAGTTTTCTCAATCATGGCTCTGAATGTTACCTTTTAAAAAAACTATTTGCAATTAACATAATTGAGTTAAATACACATGTGATGCATAATCAATTTTAAAACTTCTCGTTTAAAGGATTACCAATCACAGCCTTTACATGAAAAGATCCATAGAGGAAATTAAAATTATTATTCTTTTTTATTTGTACAAGCTTCCATTTCAACATATGCATGCAGGCCAAGGGCTGAGATGATTATGACTGGTTAGGTATTATTACTTTTTGTGCAAGAGTTGTTTTTTTTTCATGTGTAGGAGTGAGGGGAATAATAAGAAGCATTAACCCGTGAGGTGCCTTCCTGAAGCTGTTCAGCATCTCTCACACAGACTGAGCCTGATGCTGCAGGTTTCACTCCAGCCTTCTGTGTCTCTTTCTTGATGACTCAGCGTGGTAACTCAGCTAAGCTCTGATGTTTGCCGTCTTCTCAACAGGAAGGAAGCTTCTGGAGTTTAATGTCCCTGGCTGGAGACAGGGCTAAAAATGTGTTACTCATGTTCATTTGTGAAAAAATGAAGGGCATTACCTTTCAAAGTTATGAAAACTACTTGCTGGTTTTTAAAATGTTAATGTGTATAGGATTAACATGCATTTGGTGAAAGTTGAGAATAAACTGCTGTGCATACTTTTTATTCACACACCCTGCTTTTGCGTTCATACATTGCTCTGTTAAAACAGCCATTTTCTTAATTTCTTAGTCTTGTTTTTCTCTACTTTGTGTGATTTGTCTGAGCGTCTTGACCAAAAGTCTTGATCACACTGATTGAATTTCACATCTCTGACCACGAGGGTCACAGTGTTTTCACAGGAAGTGACATAACACTCTTGAGTCAGACCATCGGGCAGCCATTACTCACCAGACTATGATGATGCCGAAATGAAAACAGATGGGAGAAGTCTCTTCTTTAATAATCAATTCTGGGTTCAAACACTGGACAGGTCCTTCAATAAGACACTGCTGGCCACATGAGATGAGAGTAGGGAGATATCTTCAAAGCCATTTACACTAGTTAGTAGAGCTGTTGATATCATAATTTTGTTGCCTGTTAAGATACATCAAATATTGGATGTAAAAAAGTTAAAAAAGGGATCTTTCCAATTTGTGCAAACCTGTGGTTCAGGAGAGGACTGTAGACAACAATTAAACTCTTCATCCCTCTCTTTCTCCCCACCCTTCATCCCTTCCTCCTTCACTTTATCTCAACAATTAGGGTGGTGGTGAATGCCAGTGGAGCTCCAGTAATGTGGCGTGTGAACGAAGAGGGTTTCCTGCGTTCCTCCATTTTAAACGGCACTACGATGTGGTTCCTGCAGGCCCACGATGGACTGGTGGTGCCGGACCACTTGCTGCCCCTGGGACAGAACTACTTCCTCAGTAAGACGCCTCAAATCTCCTGATTTATTGTTTCCTTCTTAAGACTAAAATTGCCTCCACTGTCTGCGACAGAATTAAGTGCAACTCGTACATTTCATATAACACTTTAATTTAATATGTATGTATTTTACAAATGAGTTCTTTGAAGTGATATATTGTGCTATGAAGCTGCCTGTGTTTGTTTACTGTGCGCAAGTTCTTTTACCCAGGATGCTACTGTGCTTCTGAATATAAGTTAAGATAAAGCTCACTCACTTGTTGTCAGCTGGGTCACACACAGTAACGAGTAACTGCATTAAAATGTCAAAAAGTAACTGTAATGGAATATTTATTATTGGATCTAGAAAATAACTTACTAGTTACTCCAAATAGTTGTAGTTACAGTAACGCATAGTCCCAAAACTGACAGACACATAGCCATGCTGACATATTTGGTATTTAAGTGGAGCCGGTAAAGTAAAAAAAAAAAAAAAAAGTGTGATTTTGGATTATATTTAGGAAAAATGCTGTCCAGGTAAAATAAACACTGTACTGCATTGTCTATTGCATGTAACTCAGAGGTGTGTACTGACTCAATGTTTTGGACAATTGAAAATTTTATCATTTAATTGGATTTAAAGTCCACATAGAGAGAGAATACACAAAAAGGATTTACATTAAATTAAGACTGTGCGCTATTTTACACATCAATACAGCAGTGTAAATGTCTCTGTCATGACTGTCTACAAAGAGTGACAGGACTGAGTCCAGAGTCAAGACGTGCTTACATGGACAGGAAGGCCTTAAGCTGTTTTAGTCAAGGACTAGAGAAAAAAGAATAACATAGTCTACTCACTGCTTATTTGGATGTCACGTAACTGTCTTTAGATCTCGGTCATTCTGTGTCAATTTATGTGCAATGTGAAGCTACGAGCTAACTAGAGGGTGCTAACATTAGCCTGCAATTTTGTCAGCCACTTGCGCTAAATGGTGCTTAATTGTGGTGCATTGTAATTGATAACGCCTGTATGCGAACGCGAGTGGAGAGGGGGTAGAGGTGTGTCGCTGGAGGAGAGCGGAGGCTTCAGAATAGCTTCAAAACAGCAGTTTGTTTTGGTTTAATGCTGGTGCTCAAGGGCGACATCTACTGGATCAAAAAGTCGCACATTCTTCCTTTAAGTCTCTGTCAAAAGGAAGTTGGTTTGGTTTGACTTGGTAGCAACAACATCATAAAAACACCAAAACAATCAGTAGTGAAAAGTATAAAACTTTGATGGGCAGTACATCAGTATTGACCAGAGTGTAGCCTCAAACCGTGAATGAAAATTTAACAAAACACATTTTAAAGGTAAGTCACTTCATCATGTCTCATCTTAAATTTCTGTCTTCATCAGAACACGATTTTATGAGATTAAATATATCAATTTAGCTATGCTTTTAATATATCTGTATTTATCATTTTTGTTTTTGTTGATCCAACAAGCATAGAGAAGCTCAATAAGACACAAAAAAATCCCCCAATCCAAATAGCTCATTTAAATCCGAGCCAGAAACATCAGAGGATTAATGAGTTTAAATGCATTTTATTTATAGACTTTATCCCTGATGTGTCATTGGGGAGAATCGCATAATATTTGCATATTTGAGTAAGAAATTAGTATTTGCATATTGGGAAAAAAAAAGATATTTATGCGGCTACTCCATCTGTGCTAATACTGAGCTTCACACACATACATTTTTTGAAAGAGTGGGGGGTAATTGCGGTCTCACCCTTTGACTGAAGGGCTGTCTGACCTCTGTGTGTGCTCAACATACCTGATGCTGTTTCACCACGCTGTCGGTCGGTCTGATGACCTTGACGTGTCTGCTAACTCGGTGGCGATGCAGCCTCTGTTTCGTCTGAGAGAGGAAGAGAGACCGGGGAGTTGACATTGGGGAGTTAAGTCAGAGGGGAGGAAGCATAATGGAGGATGGGAGAGAGGAAGAGTTAGATAAGAAGGGAGGGACGCTGAAAAGAAGAGGTGCATGGTAGAAAAGGATTAGAGGAAGGACAGAGGATGCAGAAGAAGGAAAGAGTGAAGGTCAAACTGCAAGAGGATGATGAAGATACAGAGTGTCAGTAAAGGGGGAGGGATTAAAGGAGCGGTGACTCTGCAGGTCTAACATCTGATGTCATCGGCTGACGATCACCTGGTCAGGGGTGACAGAAAATCACGAGATGTTGCACAGACCCTCTGGTTGGAGGAGAAAAATGCATCGTCGATGGCTCGTCATAGATGTGCTCACAGCTCATTGGCCCAGATCAGACTCTAAAAAATGGCAGCTGATATACACAATGAAGCTATTTTTATCCAAGTGCTTCTGAACCTGTCAGCTTTGATTGAAGACATAATAAGAGGTGTACTGAACTTTCAGACCCCTGGAGACAAGACAGAGGCAAACACTTTATTTAAACCAATTGGAAGTGCTGCTTACGTCACATCGTTTCTCAGCACTTTTAGTTACATTGGGGCTAATTGTTTTTTGATTATATTTGATCGTATTTTTTTTCTGCTGTAAGGTAAGGAATCCTAAAGCATTCTGTCTGTACACATTTGTTAACAGGACTTAGATTCTATTGCCATGCTACAGGCTTTTGGTGCTGATATAAGGATGACTTTAGATAAATGCTAGATAAATGCCAACAGGACATGATGACACTGGGGTTATCCTCATCTTGAAATTTACTAGTTAGCACTAAACATCACTATTAATGGAATCGACACAAGGCGTAGACAATGATGGAATTGTTATCAGCCATTACCAACACTGTATTGAAAGTAAAGTCACAAAGAGTTCAAGTACAAATGTGTAGCAATGGCTTCATTCTGCTGTGAACTCATAATGTAAAAAGTGATCGAAGTGTAAAAATGTAGAAGGAAATGGAATGGGAGTCGGGCAGCTCTGGCTCAGTTGGTAGAGTCGGTCGTCTCACAACTGAAAGGTTGGGGGTTCGATCTCAAGCTCCTGCAGCAACATGTCCGATGTGTCCTTAGGGAAGACACTTAACCCTAAATTGATCTCGCTGCTTCATCTGTTGGAGGTGTGACATACGGTGCAAAAGCGCTTGAGTAGTCAGAAGACTGGAATAGCACTATACAAGCTCAAGTCCATTTACCATTTAGTTGGAAACCAGGTAAATTAGACTTTGTTGTAAGTAACCAGTCATTAGAAATGACTTGTAAAACATTAGACTCATAAAGTTGATATCAGAGTTATTTGTTGGTATGAACTGAATAGATCTTGAGTCATGTGCAGAGAGCAGTGGGGACTGCGGGGCTCTTAAATCACAATGTTACAATGTACAGTAGAGAGCTCTCTGGTAATGACTGATTGTAATTAGTAATAGATGATGGAAACTTCAATGAAACACATCTTACTTAACACAAAGAATAACTGTTGGGAATTGTATTTCATCAATAGGTGTCTAGTCATAAACCAAACTAGAGAACAAACTTAAAACATGGATAGATGAACTACATTCAACAAATGTTCCCCTTTACAGGGAGAATGTGCAATATGTCACACATTAAATCAGAAATCAAGTATATCCAATGTAAATATCTCTCTGAGTCATGTCTGTCTACAATGAAGGAGAAGCTCGAGTCCCGCTGCCTGTGTTGTTGTCGGAGCCATGTTTACATGGACGGGTTGACCGGCTCCTCCCCTTGTGTATAAAAGCAGTTTTAGTCAAGGATAGAGAAAAGAAGAAGAACATACTCACTGCTTATTTAGATGTCACATAAGCGTTTTAGATCAAGTGTCAATATTATGCAACGTGAAGCTACGAGCTAACTAAATTCTTCTAGCATTACCCCTCTAACACAATAATGCAGGCCACTGGCAATTGCAGCTCAAGCCAGGGATAATTTTGTCTCCCGCTTGGGGTTGACTCCTTAGCTCAAACATGAGTGGAGAGGGGCTGGAGGTGTGTCGATGGAGGATAGCGAAGGCTTCAGTATGGCAGAAATGTGGCCAAACAGCAGTTTGTTTTGGTTTCATGCTGGTGCTCAAGGGCGACATCTACTGGAAAAAGTTGCACATTTCTTTCTTTAAGGGTGTTATAAAGATACCCTGGATCTTAAATATACCCAAATATTGTTCCTTACAATAATTGTAAAAACAATTTCTCAAAATACGAATCTCATGTCGCGATAGAAAACTCATAGAGATTGTTAGGGTAGTGCTGAGCCATTCAATGACATCGTGTCTTTGAGTCTCTGAATACAAAAGCTTGTATATAAAAAAATCTCACCTCTCTTTTTCTGTGGTAGGTGTGCTGCACGTTGGCAACCCTACCGCCCCAGAGGTCACCATGCGTCTCAACCTGACAGTGAAGGCCAGCAGCTGTGTGGAGCCTGGCAGCAGCTTCAGTGACCCTCAGTGCTCTGGGAAAGGCAAATGCATCACACATCCCTCTGAGGTGATAAATATCACACATTTACTTTCTTCTTATCAAGACAGCGCTTAAACTTTGGGAAAGAAGGAGGAGAGAGATCCTGCAGTATTTTATGATGATGATGCTTCTTTTTGCTGTTTTTAACATTTTTCCAATTTAACAGCAATTTAAAAAAGGAAAACTAGACTAAAGTTTTTATTATTGTATCCAAATATTATCACTGCAGCTGCATTATTGCATCCACACCTGCAATCATCATTTGAATAATTTCCACAATTGTAGCAAGAGCTGCTCATTGTTGGCATGGTGTACATAGCACAATAGCAAACAAAGAACAATAGCCTGACCATTACAGAACAACACAATGCAATGTACAGCAGCTGACTGCAATGAACAAAAGCTAATATGTTTGAGTGGTATCGGGCAGACAGTGTTTTTCATTATGTGTTGCTGCAGCTGAAGTAAAAGGGGGCATTTGAGAGCTGCTGGTCCCTTTCACATTTGCAGAAACCATTGCATGGCTTCTCTTTTTAAACTCCATTTTTCATTATTCTTTTATCGCTCACTGTTTTCAGAAAACAAAACCATGCTCCCACTGCTTGTTACTGCATTGTTATGTTTCTGAATTAGTTTACAATCTTCTGTCTCATTATTTCTGTTTCACAAGTTTTTCTTCCTCTGCATTCTGGCTCCCATTGCTTCACCTTCAAGGCTCATTGATTTGATGTGTGGAGTTTGTGTGTGTGTGTTTTGTCTTCCTACAGAGCACTTTCTTTTGCGAGTGTGAGGACGGCTACACTGGAATCTTCTGTGAGGAATTCGATGCCTGCCACCACAGACCCTGTCACAACAATGGCACCTGCACAGATGTCAGACAGGGGGAGGGAGGACGCAACTTCACATGCGCCTGCCCTCCAGGTGTGTATGCTATGAGTGCATTGTGGTGATAACACTTTATGAGGCTCAGTCTGACTGTGTGGTTTGTTGGAGTTTGCACATCCAGAAAGTAGGATTCTTCCTCTTTGCTTTAGAAAATCTCTGAAAGAGAAGAAATGGCATGTTGAACTTAGATTTTGTCACATGTATTTAAGAACTGGGTTTTGAAGTGAGGGCCTCTGGTAGGAAGATAAATGTCGGAGGTGACCACCGATTGCCTGTCAAGTCTTATTAGGGTGCTAACAAGCCCTGTGTGTGCAGTTGATAAGCATTGAAAGCATTGAAAAAAATAGTTGATCAAGTTGACTTAAAGGGCAGTTTGTGTACATGGATGACTTGCTCCTATATTTCTGTGTTTCTCTATTACGATTCTTATTAGCTTTTCAAACCTGAAATGCTTTTTTCTTTTATGTGGTGCACAAAAAATAAATATATATTTATTTAAGAAATGCAAGTAATTAAAAATATGAATATTTTTCCTCCATAACTTCATAGTTTGATCAAATATTATCACAAAACTCTATCTTGACCCTTTATTGTCATGGAGATTATCTATTTTTCTTGCTTTGTGAAGCTTCAACAGATCACTTTAGTGGCAAATCAAAAACCAAAAATGTACTTGATTCCAAACTGCGTGTCTCTTAGGATATGAAGGGGAGCGCTGCCAGCTGCTGGTCGACCACTGCGTCTCTCAGCCCTGCAAGAACGGAGCTACCTGTTTCAGCAGCCTGGCCGGACCCAGGTGCTACTGCCCCGAAGGTAAGAACCCAGTCACTGCACACTGGAACCAATCTGCCTGTTTAGTTCATGTTCATGTGAATCTTTAGGAATAATTCAGACTACAATGAATGCATGGTTTTTGTGCCTGCAGTGGAATGGTCTCTTTTTTCACTTCTACCACAATAGGATGTTTAACCCAAGCAGCCCATCCTTTCCAGAAACAGTCCGTAAAAAAAAAAAAAGAACAAGAAGAACAAGTAAAAAAAAGTAACTTTTTCCTGCAATGATGTCTGGTTCCAGTTAAAATACTCTGTATTTCTGCTCGCTGTTTAACAGTATCTGTGCCACTGAGATGCTTAATTTAAACCTTCCTCCTCTGGTCTAATTAGTCTTCATAGCCTCAGCGACCTGCATCCGACTCCCAGGAGAAATCTGTGACTGCAAAACTTCTGCAGAAACAGCACTTCTCAATCAAAGCACCGAGTTTGGCAATAATGTATGCCATGTACCAACAATAGTGTTCACAGAGACTATGAACACACACACACACACACACACACACACACACACACACACACACACACACACACACTGAAATACAGGGTAAATAAAGGCTAACAGTGGACCTTAACCACATAAATAAACAGTGATGAATGTAAAATCTTAGAGGAAGCCTGTTTTCATGCTTCCAGGTCCCAGCAGTCAGCTCATTCTTGAACTGGAGGATGTGTCAATCACACTGACTCCTGTTAATCTGCAGCAGACAGAAAAAAACAGGTCTTCAATGAGGAAAGGAATTCATAATCCACTACTACTGTGTTTATTTTCATTAAAATAAGAGAGGAGAGGTGAGAGCGGCGGTGAGATCCGTGCCGCCACCTCTTAATTAGTGTGGAGAGATTTTGTGGAGAGGGTGCTTTTTAAAAAATTTAACAGCTTATTAGATAATCCTCAGTCTGGAGAACTTTGGTTTATGGACAAATTACCTCTGTGTGTTTATATAAGGGTTTCAGCAGAGTAATTCAATACACCAGGTCAGTTTTTATGTTTAATTAATTGTTGTTTATCTTATTTAAAAAATGATGTCAGACATCACACACATCGACCACTTAACCACAGATATTAGTCACAGATTACTTTTGGACACTTTAGAACTGGGCCAGGACAATAAAATGAATGATGAATGAATCCATTTAGCTGCTTCAATTTCAGGGTTATGGTGTTCTGTATATTGGCTCTCTTATCACACTGTTGTAAATAACATGGTCACTTGATAATAAGTTATTTTTAGGTCCACTTTTTCTATATTGGATAGGACAGCTGAAGAGAGATAGAAATAATAAGAGGAGAGAGTGCAGCAAAGAACCAAGTTTGGACTCAAACCCCATAAGCCGCTGCTACGAGGACTAGAGCCTCTGTACAGGGAGCTCACGTCATAACCGCTATGCTATCTGGAACCCATGGACACTCTTTTTCATTTTTTCAGTATAACCTTTAGTTTTGTAACCTTCATAAGTATAACTGTCCGCTGTGGTATCATTCAGAAAAGGAAACATTAGAAATGATTTCCCTAAAATACAATAATAGCATTAAAGTCAGCAGTGAGAAAATGATGCAATTAATGTGCAATATAAAGCAAATTTAATAATTTGTTTACCGGAGTAAAATTGGGAAATCCATAGAAGAAGATGTCTCAGTATCAGTCGCACTGTTGAACAAATTCATATTACTCCTTAACCATTGCACAATGCTGAATACTCACTCGCTCCTGCAAGAAAAAAAAGCACTGATTAAACAAGCTTTGCCCTTTTTCTTGACTTTTTTAGACCGACACATTTAGCACTATATTCGGTGACTAGGCCCAGGTGAAGATTTATATTATATTATTCTATTTAGGACAAACTCTGTGTTATTAATTAAGAAAAGGTTTGACCATGATGAGGTTTGTTAATTCAGTGATAAATCCTACTTAATGACAGAAACATTTTGTGTGTGGTGTGTTAGAGGAGCACAGAGAGATGAGCATCAATACTAAACATATCAGGGATGATTTCAATGAGTCTTTGTATACACGCCATATGGACGAATAATCAAAAAGAGAAAGTGTTTTCTTTTTTCCGTAACAAATGTCCAAGACAGCAAGTTTCAGAAAGATTTTATCTTGTAATAAAAAACACTTTATCGTTGGTAAAGGAACATCAGCACACTCCAACTGCTGGTGAAATACACATATTTACTGTTTTGCATACTGATAAGCGCTCAGCCAGCACCTACTCTCCTATCATCATAACATTTTTCTCAAGAAGCAAATAAGTGATGGATGCAGTGACAGCTTAAGCAGATGTTATCAGAGACGTGTGAAGTCTGTGATCACTCTGCCAACGATAAGAGCGAAGGCTGCCCGTGTTTGTGTTCCGTTATAATACACATATTCACCCTGAAGGGAAAGTAATATTTCTGCTCCTCTTCGTTTCCCTCTCAGCAGCATTTCTCAAAAACTGTTACATTTCCAGAGAGACATGAATATAACTTGATCCCAGGCAGACTTTTTTTTTTTCTTTTTTAGAAATAAGGGCCATATAAGCAAAATCAAAGAGTTAATTTTTCGACATTAAAAGGATTAATCATTTCCATAAAGCAATCATGGTAAAATTATGTCCTACATATGTTATCTCTATTTATAGATGTTGCATTAAAAATGCAGACTGAATGTCGGACAGGATTTCAATATTGGAGGAGTTCTACTTTCAGTCTGTAGTACAGACAATATATACTAGTATATGAGCAGACATCAGCTGTACACAGGAGAATAGTCCAGATGAGAGCAAAAGGGGCGTGATGCATCAGCTGTATGCCATCCACGAAGCCATCAGTAAAAAAAAAACATAGATTTAGCCATAATGAATGTTTATTTTTGATGACAACTCATTACATAACCTTAGCAAACAACTAGAATATCTCCCCATGTCCATGGTTATCAGTTGCAATACACTGTTGAGAGCTCTTTACTTCACTTAACTATGTTAACCATATAGGCTACTGTTGGTGGAATTTAAAACATATTATTAAAACTCTTGATAATAAAATCAGACATTTATAAAAGTGTCTGCTCTGACTGCTTACTAGTTTTTACCCTCACACTCTCAGTTCAACATAAGGTGATGAAGAAGTCAAATTCTCCATGAACACCATCAGAAATATAAATTTCACAGATGTGCTCAAGTTAATCTCACCCTCTGACTCCTCAACGGAGACGAACCAAAGTCATGCTAACTTTTTTCTAATGCATACGGACTCACTTTATCTTCCTCGCTCTCTCTCTCACACACACACACACACACACACTTCTATGCACTGACAGGAGACAAATTGTGAGTGTCGTTACTGCGACTGCCGCCAGTCAGTTCCAGCAGGGCGGGGGAGTGCCAGCGCTGGCTAAATTTAAACTGTGAACCGCCTTTAATGTTGGCAGGTTTGAATGCCAGCAAGCAGCAGGAGGGAACAGGCTCCTCTTTGTTAGCCGGGTCGTGTGTCATAACATTTGAACATCTTTAGATCAGTAATAAACAAATAAGCAGGTAACAGAGGAAGACAGTGAAATAAGTTGATATGAAGGTGTGAACGCTAAAACACAGAGCAAAAAAGTTCAACACAGTGGAAAGCAAAGGGATTTAACCATGACAGAACAAATAGAAATCACAACGTTAAATTCATGCAGGATGCTGTAGAAGTGTACGCGTGGGCTCGCATCTGTGTGTGCAAGCGTATAATTGCAAGGGGCAAGGGCAAAGGAGATGAGGGGGCTTGGAAGGAGGTAAGAAAGCAAAAAATGAATGAAGAATGAAGCAGATCACGGCATCAGAAAAAGAAGAGGAAGGAGAGAGCTTTGGGTGAGATTGTCCTCCTAATGGCTGCCGTTCTTCCTGCCTCTCTGCGGCTGAATGATAAATGCTCTGCTCACACGGCCACGTAAAGTCTTGCAGATCAATAGCTGCTTGTGAGGGATCTCTTCATTAGCTCAATGGAGTGTGCACTCTGGTGCAGTCAGCACATTGGATTTACTAAGGTGGTACTGTAAATCAAACGGATCCTGTACACATTTATACAGGGACGTATATGCATGTGCAGTCTTCTGCGGTACAATGTCTGCTCTCATGGGAGACCGGAGGAGAAGAGGTGGAGAAAAAGAGGGAGGAAGTTATTTTTAGATAAGGTGGATAGGTGAGAGAAGCAGAGACGAGCTAATGAGAGGAGGTGAAGCAGAAACCAGAGACTTAAACATTCAACTCCATGGGTCTACACAAAGAGCTCAGACACCAGGCATGAAAGAAGCAACAGCATGCTCCAACATAAATGCTGATATAACACAATAGTCACACTTACCTTTCAACAGCAACAGTTCATTAACTGTTATGCTGCTTTCAGCTTTTTTGTCTCCAATGAGGAGGAGTTAGAGGGGATAAAAGAACAAACAATTAAAGTCATGTACTGTATGTAGGGATATTATAGATTATGACAGAACCAAACCACTTGCTGTCTTCTTCTCTGAATTTTATCTTTGATTAATGCTGTCACTTAAAAAAGGCTTTAAAGCACAGTTCCTCAGTCTTGGAGAAATCCTTTTTTTTTTCAAAGCTGTTTTTCCTCAGAATTAGATATGATACAAAGTATCTTTGCATACTCTCTTGTGCACTTGCAATTTGGGATATTAATTAAAACAATGTTAAGTTACAGAGGCCCTCATCAGTTTAAGGTCCCTGTGTGAAGTACCAACGAGACAGTGTGCAGGCGTTTTTCGTTTTAAGATAGTTTAGGCCAGTGCATCTCAACTGGTGTGTCGGGACTCGGGACCCAAAAGCGAGTCGCAGAGCAAAAGTGTGCCTAGAAGAAAAATGCTGTGAAGAAGCACTTTTTTTTTAAACAAGTTTGTTTCATTCAGTTTCTTTGTTCGATCATTGTAAAATAGACATTTTTCATGAAGGAGTAGTTGGTGGGTCCTGAGGCCCGACCAGTTGAGAACCACTGGTTTAGGCCATGGTTTCCTGCCACACACCTGAGTGCTACACACGTAGGTCTTTAGGTTTGTAAAAGTTATGCTCTCTGAAGTCAGATTGAAAGGTCTATAATCCTCTTGTGTGTCTGTTTTAAGATCAAAGACGGTTCTTATTTTTATTTTAGCATGAAGACTTTGAGCATTACGAAACAGCTAGCCTAGTTGCACCTACAGTAACTCCCCCTAAAGGGACGTCTTTGTATTTTTATTTTGACATGAATTAAACAGAAGAAGGGATTGAATTTGTTATTTTCTAACAAAAAAAGACTTTTTTTTGCTGTCAACTGTTTCCAGTCTTTTTCTAAGCTAAGCTAATAGCCTCCTAGCTCTGGTCATATCTATAGCCTATTCGAGAAAATTAAAGAGTATTAATATTTTCATCTAATTGTGAGCAGCTTTGTGCTTTAGTGTTATTTCTATAATGTACAGCTCTTCCTTTCAGACCTTGATTGACCTCGGTTATAAACAATACCTACGGACTTTAGAAAAAAACAGTCAGCATGCCAGATTGCACACATCGGCAGATCTTTCATTTTGAAATAATTGCTTAAGAAAGATAATCTGTGTTGAATTCTTAAAAATCACTCAAAGGTTAACTCTTTCCCCCAGATAGTTTTGTGAAAACTATTTATCATATGTAATATGCCTTTATATATTTAATTAGAGACTGTTTTGCATATCTAGACAGAATTGTATCTAGACAGAATTTCCAAAACCTCTAATTATCCATGCTGCACAACTTTGAACTTGAGTGGAAACCATTAGCATACTGCAGCTAATTTTGTGTCAGAAATTTGTGTACGCATTTCAAGTCCCCGATGCTGTGTCACGAGATGTAATTAAGATACCGCACAAACAAAGCAAACCAAGAAATTCAATGAAAACAAAAACAATGGCTGCTTGGTATCAAGTACAAGTGCAAGGATGATGCATAAACACACACACTCTTCTAAAACGTAAAAGGAGTAGTCACAATGAGTAAGATAAGTTTTTATATTGATCCTTTAAAACTGATTTCAATTCCCCCATTAGCAGCTCGGAGACTTGAGTGCATTACTCTAGAAGCAACGGGAGTGTACCTTGTTCTGTTCTTACTGCTGAGAGAAACATCTGTGATATCAATATATTGAGAATGTGGGCTGTAACGTCGGACAGACACATTTAGGCCTACAAACCAAATTCCCCCAAAAGTTGCAGCATGGAAACCTTCACATTTGTGATGGAATTATAATGCTGAACCATATTAACAGGTTTTGCATCAACATGATGCTGCCAAATAAATGTGTTTTCTTTAAGGGAAGGCCTTGTTCCTTTCACCAAGACAATGCCAAACCATTTGCTAACATCAAATTCAAAATTGGCATAAAATACCCCTAAAACAATGACATTTATCAGTTTTAACATTTGATATGGTGTATTTGTGGTATTTTTAATCAAATAGGGTTTCAATGTTTTTCAAATCGTCACATTTTGCTCATTATTTACATTTTCCACTATGTACCAATATTTTAGGAATTGGAGAAACCAGCCATATTAGGGATTTCAGTATAAAATCCAACCATTAGGGAAATCTTCAGTCTTACAGAGAATGGCCAATGAGCAGCAGCATACAGACAACAGTGATATAGGAGACTGCAAAAGCCAGTAGTGCAGTGTATAGCACAAAGAGGTGTCGTATCCAACTTCTCTGGATACTGGACAGGTGCATTCTGGAAGGAAATGTACTCTCTGAAAATGATTTAAGTCATACTTTTATGTAGATGAAGCATGCATATCACCTTACATGTTTACAGGTTTTTTTTGTGTGCTCTAAATCCGAATACACTCAAATCCTACACCAGCCGATTTGCATTAAGAGAGGGTCCTAGTGGGCGGGAGATGAGGTGCAATTTCATGGTAAAATAGATGTCACACTCCGCATTGCACATCCTGATTTGTAATAAGAAATCAACCGCTGTATCACTCTGCTCAACTATAGTTGAAGGAAGGTTAATTTGAAGCGTGGAAATGGAAAGAAAACTGACTTTGCCTTCAGAATTGTCAGATTGCCTGCACTTGCACCTCAGCTTTGAGCTCTTAGTGTTTAATTTTTGTTTGTAGCCAGTGACTCTTGCACATGACGATCCTCCTCTCCTAACATTTACCATCCTTGTTTCTATCTCATCCTCTTGTAGGATACCAGGGTGCTACGTGTGAGCAAAAGGTGGACCCGTGTGCCTGCAGTCCCTGTCACAATAACGGGACGTGCTACGCCCAGGGCCCTGGCCCCCTGGGGTTCGGCTGCAGCTGCACAGCAGGTTTCACTGGTCCAACATGTGCCCAGCTGGTGGACTTCTGTGCTCTTAACCCATGCGCCCACGGGGTCTGCCGCAGTGTAGGCAACAGCTACAGGTGTCTGTGTGTCCCAGGTAAGCTGTCAGTGATTGATGTTGCTGCTGATGACATTATACTGTAGGCATCAAAGATAAAGTTTAGACAAAAACATTCAGTGCTGGGAAGGATCACCACGATTTAGTCAGTGTACAATAGTATCTAAACAATAAACAAGTGCATGTGTAATTTAAAATTAGTTTTACCAAATCCTCATATCTTTTGGAAAATTCCAAAAGTTTTCGTTAAGGATTTCGTTAAGGTTATGAACCCCCCTTTGCCACAACTAGCAACACAGAAGAGCCAGTCATCCCCTTTTTTTGTGTCACTTGCAGTCATCTTAGGGGCTTATTTAGAGACATGCTTCTCACACACATAACCCTCAATCACACACATGCACAAACAGGACCTCTGGACATGCATTAATGGCGAGATGTCAGAGTTGGGCTGCTACACACTGCTTTGCAGGGAGCATGCCAGAGCGGTTGGGGGTTCTGTACTTTGCTCAAGGGCACCTCGGCAGCACTGTGGAAGTGACCTGGCACCTCTCCAGAGGTGTGAGCCAGCGACTCTCCAGTTCCAAACCCGGGTCCCTACGGACTGGGCTACGGCCGTCTACAAATGACTCATTTTGTGCTTCAGAAGCTACTGACCCAGACAATGTTAAAGCCTCAGAGAGTGACGGCTTTCTGAGGCTTCCAGTGTAGCCATCAGTTAGAAATAAAGCACTAACAGCCAAGGCTTATATTTCCATATGTTGCTATTGTTTATTGTCTAAAGAGCAACTTGAGGATCCAGTATGAAATTTGTGTTTCAAAACAACATCTAAGAGAGCATTGCTAGCTGTACTCTCTGCTACATATTAAAAACCAAATCGTTGTACATGACTCTCAGTGGGTTCTGGTATCACAGACGATGACATTCTAACCATTATGCTCCCCACACTGTCTGCTTTCTTGCACACAACCAATGGCCACTAAATTGCAGTGGACGATACTACTCGTACTTCAAACAGAAACCAGAATGCCGACGATGCCAAAATCTCGTCCTGTGCCTACAGATGCTGCATATTTATGCAGAATCAGTCAGTGGAGGTTAGAGAGAAAATGATAAAAATAGACATTTTAAATAGACTCACTGTTTAAAGCTAATCAACACCTAATCAGGAGTCTAAAAAAATAACAGGAAATGACAAGGCTGCCTTTTTGTGTGTTGAAACTATTGAATTGGAGCAATGGGCCAATGGGCCAATGGGCTTTCCATTGCTGAAAGATACCTTCTACATATACAGTATTATTCTGCATCTTTCATCACTCTAGAGCTGACTTTTCACCAAGTACTTGAAACTCAATAATGACTTAAAGGACGGAGAGTTTAGCATTGGGTTGGACTCAGGGTAGCAGTAAAAATTGTCCGGCTGAATGATGAGTTATTTTTAGACTGCATGATGGTGCTGCTGGGGCTGATGCCTCAGTGATGAACCCAATTGAGTGGAATGATGACTTATCATTATCCTCTGTCTTGCAATCACCTTGCTAGGATGGTGAGAGAGATGAGTTTCTCACTGGCCCATAAACATAATTTAACACTTTGCCTCTTCTGCTTCCTACTTATACTGTCTGTCAGTCAGACGTATAAGCTGCTCGGCATCTTTAACTCTTATTGTGACTTCCATTAATACCTGGCTTTACCTCTGCAAGACCAAAAATATCAAAATATTTGGTCTTTATAGTTTTGCAGGTTGTGTTGCACTCATTGATGATGATTTGGAGTGATGTTTCAAGCCATGACAATAGTTACCAAAATGTTTGAACCATAGGGGGAATTGCTTGGAGTTGGTAATCCCACGATTTGTAATTTGCTTCATTTTTTATTTAAATTCATTCACTGCCACTGTGTCCAGGCAGGCAGAACAGCGAGTCGTCCGTTGGTTTTCAATTATTCAGATATCGACCTCTTTCTTTTCACCTTTCTTCTCTTTATTTTTTTTTTCTCATTTTGCATTCTCCTCATATGTTTCCTTCTGCTCCTTCCTTTGTCCTTCCTCGTCTTTATCTTGCTGCACTTAATTTTCCTCTCATGTTCAATTGTATGGTTGCCATGGTGAAGCAGTTGCCCTATAAGATTGTGTCTGTATGTGCCTCCTGATATATTCTCAATGTCTGTGGTTATGCTGGTATAGAGCAGATGCTGCCAGCCAATCAAGTGTCTCTACTCAGGCAGCCCTGTTTAATGAGATTGGGGAAATTGGCGCAATTAACATGGCAGACACATGTGTTTGTGAGAAACTGTGAACACACAGACGCAAGCACACACACACACACATGAATGTTCGTTGCCAAATTTGACCTTTTCTCCACCTCATTAGAATGCCAGCTGGTGTACAAGTGTGTGTATAAACGCTCTTCCAATACATTAGCTTGTTAGCTTGCCTGCTCTGTATGAGTGTGTAATGTGTGTAGGGGTTTGTTTAAATGCCTGCTGGCTACTTGAAAGAAGGCTGCTGGGGAGATGATATGTAGAAGGATCCCTCCTCCACATTCCTGTAATCCAGCTCACACCAGAGGCAGGAAGCCCACAGAAAACAGGCAGTCTTGGAAAGGCACTTGACATTTCACTGGCATTTCACAAAGGGGACCCCAGAGCCTCTAACTTGGCTCCTCATTAAATCCCCATCCCTTCTTCCTCAAACACACGTCATCCGTGGCCCAGGGAGGGTTTTTAAAAAACTTTCTCTGCACTGGGACACAATGTAGGGTGTGTGGAGCTAATGAAAACGGATTGCTCCTCGAGTCAGGAAAGACAGTGGTCCTCTGATGAGTTTGGATGTCAGTGGTAAATGCTGGCACATTTCGATGAAGAGCAGGGGTTCAGTAAGGAATTCAAGCAGGTTTTTTTCAGCCTAATTACTAAAGACTTAAATGGACAGTCAAGTATCAGACATATTAAGATGAATACGTTGAATTTTAAACATAAGATTACATCACTATATCTCGAAGACTTCATCTGTGTTTCTAAAGTAACTGTATCCATGCTAAAAAGCTTTATTCCCCGTATTATGCCTCAGTGCACAGCTGCCATCCTATGGAAGACCCAGGGTACTGCATGCTGTTTCAGTGCTTTCTTTGCCCAATCCCATTCAAACACTAATGCAGAATAGTGGATTTCCTTGTTTTCATACACTTATGTATCAGAAAATTAATCTGTTATAAGTGACTAATATTTTTATCTTATTGCTGTTGTGTATAGGCAATGCGATGTGTTGTTTTATTGTAAGATCCTGTGTGGACTACTGTTCTGAATCATTTCACTGGATCAGTTATAGGATGAATACCCATAATGTTAATGTCATATATATATATATATATGTGTAGTCTACTTTACAAGTTACTTGATTATATTTCCCCCTGCTTGACATCAGTATTATGGGGTTAGACCTGAAGTTTAAAAAAAAGTATGACTTGTAGTGTCTCACTATCATTTGCATCTACATTATGAATGAGGAAGACACTTGATGCTACACTCTCTGCTGATTTTTTTATTTATTTTGAAGCTGAATGACATTAAACCCATCAGGAGAGGCACAGTTTTAACTAGTATGTGATTTGTGATTATGACCAGCATTGAGATCAGCCAGTTCCGAAGGAAAATCCAGATCAGGTGCTGGCTAAACTTCTCATACAAGAACTTTCTGTTCACTAATTATCACATTCATCCAATACTCTTGCCAGAGTATTAATCCAAAATTCTTACCCCTAACTCTCTTGACACATAAACATGGCTACATACACATGCAGAGAGTAGGAGGAAGTTCAGATTTTGACATTTACTAATATTTATAATGCTTGAAGTATATTCCTCAGGTTCTTTTACAATCGTATATACACAACAAATGTTAGGTCAGATGCAGATTTTGGAAAAAGAGTGAGGCTGCAAAACAATGAAGTGGTAAAGTTTGTCATGGTAGTTGTTCATGTGAGTCCTTAGTCACGATTTTCCAAATAAATGCAATAAGTTGATCCAAATAAGACACTGAATGAAAAAGAAAGAAATTAAAATGTTGAAATTCATTACACAGAATTTATGGAAAAGACAAATGATTGTGTTGCTGGCTGAATGAAGCATTCGGTAAAGCTTTTTAAAGAGGACATATTATACCCCTTTTCCACCTTTTAAAATAGTCCCCTGTGGTCTAAATGAAACATCTGTGCTGTGCTTTGGTCAAAATACAACATGAATCAAGCACCAGAGGAGGTTTGTGACCCCGTATAAACCAGCTCACACAGAACGTTCCGTTTTGGTGTGTGTGTCTCTTTAAATGCAATGAGACCCCCCCCTGAGTTTTCCCTGTAGACATCACTCCTTCGCTAGCGAGAGAAAAAAAATGGCTGACCTGCACAAAAGTGTTGCTCTGCGCTTGGGGTGGAGTCCATGGGTGGAGATACCAGGGGAGGGGAGGATATTTCTTATCCAGAATCTCACTGTGACGTCAGAAGGAGAGCAGGAGATTTTAAACGGAGCATTTTTCTCTGTGTTGTAAGACTTATGCAGACCAAAGAAAAAGGACTGAATGGGTTTATTTCACTTATTTTTGTGGGTCGGTAGACACTCAGGTTACCCAAATATATGTTCAAACACACTGTAAAAGTGGATTTTTCATAATATGTCACCTTTAAAGGTTTTAACATATGTGTGAATTAATATTTGTTTTTAATGTAAATGTGAAATTCTTTGTTTACTCTAACCTTATTCTCTACTATGTGTTTGTCCCATAAAGGCTACCATGGCTTGTACTGTGAGGAGGAATATAATGAGTGTCTCTCAGCCCCCTGCCAAAACTACGCCACCTGCAGGGACCTCATCAATGCATATGAGTGTGTCTGCACTCCCCAGTTTGAAGGTACCTATATGTGTATGTGATTATATTCAAGTGATGCAGGAACATATCTGTAAAAAATCGTTCCCTCTACAGAGGGCACTTTATGTTACATTTTCACAGGACACATTTTGTGTGTGTGTGTGTGTGTGTGTGTGTGTGTGTGTGTGTGTGTGTGTGTGTGTGCAGGCAGACACTGTGAAATCTACAAGGATCCATGCCTTAAGCTGCACTGCCAGAATGGAGGCCGCTGTGAGAGTGCTGGACTCAACACTTCCTGTGCCTGCCCACCAGGATTCAAGGGTAAGCAGTGGAACCATGATAAGTGTAAACAGCAGTAGACAGCATGCATAATGGGTCATATGACAACACTGTGCGGCTGGGATATAAGATAATGCCAGTAATATACTGTATCATATGCAAATAGGCTAACTGCTGTTTATGCTGTGTAGTGTTTAAAACAGCTAAGAACTCCTGGTTTGCTGCATTTGTTCAAATTTTAAAAACCCTGATGATCTGTCCACTTAGGAGAGAAATGTGAGCTTGACATTAATGAGTGCGAATGCAACCCTTGTTACCATGGAGGCACCTGCGTTGACCAATCAAATGGCTACACCTGTCACTGTCAACCTGGGTGGGTTGGGCCCAGCTGTGAGATCCGTAAGTCAGCCTGTCAGAACACTTCTGTTCAGCTATTCATCTAAAAATCAGAAGGAAGGAAGCCTCATGCCTCTGTGTGTGTGTGTGTGTGTGTGTGTGTGTGTGTGTGTGTGTGTGTGTGTGTGTGTGTGTGTGTGTGTGTCCGTGTGTTTATCAGACCTGCAGTGGAAGCCAACACACACTGAGGACACCCTGACCAACATGCCCCGCCACTCCCTGTACATCATCATCGGAGCGCTGTGTGTGGCCTTTGTCCTCATGCTCATCATTCTTATCGTGGGAATCTGTCGCATCAGCCGCATCGAATACCAGGGTTCGTCCCGCCACGCCTACCAGGAGTTCTACAATTGCCGCAGCATCGACAGCGAGTTCAGCAACGCCATCGCCTCCATCAGGCATGCCAGGTCAGTGACAGGATTTAGTAATGATGAATGGAATGACATTGACAAAGAGCGTAAACACAAAGAGTGTTACAGAATTTTGCGGTCGGACTGGGCCAGCTGAAGTCTACTGACCCCTGAGGGCTCAGGTAATAATAATATAATAAAAAGCAAATCATTTTTTTGTGCAATCTTTTTCATCAGATTTGGCAAGAAGTCCAGGCCTGCCATGTATGACGCCACTCCCATTGCCTATGAAGACTACAGTCCTGATGACAAGCCGTTGGTGACCCTCATCAAGACGAAGGATTTGTAAAACACAACTATCCCAGCAAATCACAAGCTGAACACACATACACACACATACACACACACACACACAAACACGCATATATAAAGAAAGTAACTATAAATCTTAGTATTTCGTAAGAAAAAATAACAAATAGCAGCAAAACATAATTGAATGTAAAGAGGAGAAAAAAATCCAAAACATACTTTAAAAAAAAAAGAAAGAATTTGATACTCTTATTTTCCTGTCAGAGTCCACAATAAGGCTTTCTTGTAGCATAAGAGCTTTCTTTGCATCACTTAAGTTATTGATTTTGAGTAACACTACCAGTAACCTCTGCTGTTCCAGAGTGATGACTTTAGTCGTCAACAGACTGCCTGTTGACGGGGGTTAGCAACCCAGGAGCCCAAAATTGCTCACTGTATACTCAGCGAACAGTGCTGACAGCAGTCCTCACAGGTGTTGTAGAAATAGGTGCGCTCCTCTTGGTGCATACACTGTATCTTTTTCTATATATATAAAAAAAAGATTCTGCAGTAGGTTGCCTTACTCTGTGCATGGTTAGATTTGATGTTCTATCTGCGTTCATTTCAAATCCTTTGTAATTGGTTGTTGTTGTTT
The DNA here is from genome assembly GCF_963930695.1 of Labrus bergylta. Taxonomy (NCBI): domain Eukaryota; kingdom Metazoa; phylum Chordata; class Actinopteri; order Labriformes; family Labridae; genus Labrus; species Labrus bergylta. The sequence goes on along the minus strand of NC_089205.1, from coordinate 12,870,239 downwards.
TTTTTTTAATTGCGGTCATATTTTTCTCTGTCAAGATTGTGCCAAATATTTTCATTTGGGTAATTTGTGATTATAGATCAGTTACATACATGTATAAAGTACTTGTCACTGATTTTTATTCCATTTCAAAACACATATTGTCCTGTTCTTTACATGCACGCTTCTCAATGGTGTATGAATAGAAAAGAAAGTTGGTTACCTGGAGTACTGTAACCCTACCATCCTACTGTCTGTATTTCAGTGATACTTAGGATAATAGGTGGGTATGTTTCTCAATGCACAGAAAAATAGTTGGTTTTACTCAGTGTACCTGTGTATGCCGGTGTACTAATTCACCTCTAGTATCGACAGTGTTGAGTAGTTTCTGGACGAGAGTTTCCTTGCTGAAGCGGCCTCCTGCCAGCTTTGTGTTGGAGTGGAAACAGGGTGGGAGGAAAATGCAAGGGATGATATCTCCTCCAGAATTCATGTGCTTCTGTGTCCTGCCAATGGAAAACTCTCTGTGCAGCTGTGTATTTCCTCTCAAGGTCAAGCGATGTTTTATCAATAGGCTCAGCTAACCTTCAGACTTTTTTTTCTCCTTCTCTCTTTTTAAACACAACAACCACTACGACCACATGATTACCTATTATCTATGTTGAATGATGTAAACAATAAAGATTGAAGTGAACACAACACAGACGTCGAGTTGTTCCTCATGTGATTTTAGGTTGTCTAAACATTGGCATTAAAAAAAGACTTCTGGTCAGACATTCCGAATTTGGCTAGTCATTGTAAAAAAAAAAAAAAACTTACTGGGTTTGATACCACACCGCAGACATACTAGGTAAAACACAAGTATCAAGTTCAGGCCACTGTTTATCCATGTACAGAGCTGTTTACTGTTTTTCAAATTCTAGTAGGCTGTGAAAAGCAGTTGCATGGATTTTACCAAATGACTTGCAACCTTAAAGGAGGATTTGAAATCTTAAAGCTCCTGTGAGGCGTTTTTTTTTACTGGTTATGAAACAGAATCAAATGTTTCGTTGTGACCTGCAAATGAGACCATCAGGGCCAAGATTTGTAAATTCTATATTGTAACTTATTTTAAGGCTCATATCAACTGTCGCTAGGTCAGTGTTAGACCGAGTGAGTTCCAGCTCTGCCAAAACAGTCTTTGTTGACATTTACCAATGAGATACAGAAAGGGATACGTTTGACTGTTAAAAGACAGCAGGATGGGATTTTTCATCATAAAACATTACTTTCGCATTTGCCAAAAGATGACCCAAACCCTGTCCACAGGAGTCGCTGCAATTGTTGCAAACCATAATTTTATCGGTTTTATCGTTATCTTCTGCAAAAAATACACATCAATTGGAACGCTATTGACCTCCTCAGTCATTAACAAATGATCTCCCAGATTTGGATCCCAGTTAGACATAATGGCCGGTACAGTCATCTTTGTTCTTGCATTGGTGCACAGACTCGGAAATATGTAATAAAAATGATTCAAGAAAATAGACCCCCTTATTCCACAATTTCTAATGTAACAACACCAAATATAGATTGATTTATTATCTAAAATATGTAGCGGACCAACACAAAATTACCCTTAATTTTGCAGTGCATGATGGATGTTGGAGAGATGATGGTTTTATGCATGGTTTTCTGTATTATTAATGAATCAAAAGCAGGGTTGGAGTCTGAGATATTCACCACCCATTGCTGTGAAAATCCTGCCGAGTGGCCGCTTGAAGCTGGCTGCATTCAATAAAGGCAGAAATTAACATGTTTACAGCCTGGTTAGCTTGCCTTGCTTGGAACACAATGTACAGGGGGGGGATTTTTTTCACAACTCGTTCATTTTGATTCGATGAAGGATAAGCATTATTCACAATATGGTGCGTAGCTGACCTGATTGACAGACGGGCGTGGTGTAACAGCATGTCAAGAGGCTTAGAGCTCAGCTCCAGCTCTTTGGCTGTCATTAGTGTTAACTGAAAGTTATGTTGAGACAGCATTTCCAGCATAGCAACAGCCATCGATGGGACTCCAAAGCCCCCTGCAGTAACAGATGGATGATGTCATTCAGGCTTAATATTTACAGTTTCTACGTGTGAAACCCATAGCTAGGATCAGGTGCAACAAATTAGCCTCAGAGGTCCCGTGATTTATTAAATAGAGTCTGTCTGTGTTCAATTTAACGTTTATATAAAAACACCTGCTCACTAAAGGCCTCAGAGACTGTTAAAAGAAGTACTAATCCCCCAGCAACATCAAGACTCAGGTGTCCTTCAAAAGGCCGTTGATAAACTTGACTGCCCTCCGTTCCAAGCTGACAGACCCAGCAAGGAGAGTGTTAGTCAGAAAAGCAACAGATGCTAATGATGACTTTGTAATGGACGGAATGATCAAAAGCTCAGGTGGGAGAATCTGGCCACAAACAAACTTCACAAATCAGGCCTTCGTGGAAAAGTGTCTAAGAGATTGATTTTAAAGTTTGCCATAAGCAATGTAGGAGAAAAAATGACTCTTGTCAGATGAGATGAATATTTAACTTTTTAGGACTCAAATTTAGTTTTTAACTTGTGCAAACAATTATGTGTGGAAGGAAACCGAACTCTGGATATTAGCCTGAGCACAACACATCGGTAACAACATCCCAGCAGCAAATGATTATAGCTGAAGCAAACTTAATTTGACTAGTGTGAGTGCTCCATACTGTGCTGAAGCATGGTCCACTTCTTTAGCCCTGGCACGGGTGGAAAAGGTGAGCTTCAGCACGGTACAGTTTCTCATGCACGAGCACAATCACGGGTACCCTAAGCGGCAAGCCTCAAGGATTATGGACAACATAGATGGAGCTAAAAAAGGGCAACTCTTGAATCATCAAGAATCTTGATACTCAAGTAGATGTTTAACTTCCAGCAGCACAATAACTCTAAGTATGACGACCTCCTCATGAGTGGCTTAAGTCAAAGAATGTTAATACTTCATAATGCCCAGTCAAAGCACAGACCTCAATCCATTTAAGAATCTGTGGCATGAGTTTTAACTTGCTGCTCATGAACTTACTCCATCCAATCTGATTGAGCCGATGCTATTTTACCAAGAACAATGGGGGAAAAAATGCATACAGACTTAACTGTTATGGGGTGAAATGTGATTTTACAAATAACCTAATTATTTTGGGAGTTACAACAAGTATGAAGCAACTTCAAAGCATGCTTGTTGTCTAAATGATATGGAAACAAAGCCTAATAAAATAAAACGTTAATTTGCAGTTTACAGTAATAATACAAATGTAAAAACAGTCAAAGGAAGGGACATACTTCTGCAGCTTTCCCAAATTCTCTATAACTGTTATGGCATTTTAAAGTTTGCATACGTCAAAACCCATAGAGACATAATTGTCACCTTCATAGGAATTATGCCTTATATTCCTTTACCGCCCTCCTAGAACTTGAAACAATAGCATGCCGCAGTAAGTCTTGGGTTAAAAATGGTTACATTGTTTTGAAAACAGAAACCCTCATGAAAACAAGTTTAAAATAGAAGACTTCTGTACAGTCAGTTTTTCCGCCATGTCCCAAGGTCCTACACCCTCCAGACAGACGCGTGAGCCGTGGGAAAGACCTTTTATGAAGTGTAAGTAGAGTGAACGCCCTCAGTGACCTCAGGCTTTGTCCAGATGTTCCTCATGTAAACATCTCTAAACGCACACTGCAACTGCCAAGCCATGTCGCTCAGCACACCTACAAATATTATGTTTGTACTCAAACATTACTCCCAATATATGGCAGGGGCACCAGCTGTTATTGATTGCTCTCCTTTGCTGATGGTCTGCTTTGGAGGTCCCGTGTCTGACCTTTGTCCTCTCTGGGCCCGGGAGGGTCAGAGTGGGTGAGGTTTGGTGTTAAACAAGTCCAAAAACTCAACATCCATAACAGAGTTTCTCTATCTCATTCAATGCCTTGATAAAATGAGCTTCTCATACTGAGATAGAAGCTGTTGTTTGGTTACAGTACAGAAAATGTATCACATTTCAGAGAAAACGGTACTGTTAGTACCCAATAGTTAAAAATATTCACAGTTTCCCCACCAATTGTATTCCAAAACCGTCACATGGACTGAATGCTTTTGGTACAACTTGCTTTCGGAAAGCTTAAAAGATCAAATGTTTAGGCACGACTGGAGCAATTCACCAGATAATTTGTCCTCAGCTGGCTTTGTGAAACTTGGAAACACATAAACACATTTTCATTTACTCTAGCCACATAACACATTGCAATGACATTTATATTTGGTTTTTAAACGATCATTTCCATTTTAACTGCATTCCCGAGCTGGCTGGCTACTCTTGTCTGGATGACTAATCTTGACTAAGACCTTGATTTTTTAAAGTGCTTTATATCATTACAGATGCCTTTTAGTGTCCAGATGTTAAGCTCATTCACTTTTATGTTAATATGAAATTAATACAAAAATTGGGTACTGATGTTTGACAAAAACAGACTAAGTAACTTCATTATTTTAGAATATTTTCAGTCCTTTTCTTAAAGCAAGAGTTGAGTTGAGAACATTACATTTTAAACCATTTCTGAGCAGAGGAACAAACTGTAAACACTGACATTACTTATACAGCTTTCACTTACGTGTTTCAAAAATAAACCTCCTTGTAAATCAAGCCAACACAGAGAATCCCACCAGTTATTTAGATTCATGTTTATGAACCCACAACTACAAAAATGTCAGCCCAGTACACCTTTACACATTATGTACACATCCGTACATAGACACATCCGTCTGTTTCCATCAACTAGTGGCCCTCATCTGATGTTTAGTCTTTTAATAAGAAATAGTTGAGATAGAAAACTAAAACTATTAAAGAAGATGCTTACTGACCTTGAAGCAAATGCTACTGCAGAGTCAGGTGACAACCCTTTCTGATGTATTAATTCAAGCATCTCTATTACAAATTATTGTCATTTGGTCTTTATATGATAATACTGATAAGTGGAGGGTTAACATACGTTGAAAAAAAGAGAATACAAAGTTTGTAATTAGAAAATATGATTCAACTATTGTGGGTGTTTGAATAACAGCATTTGCCTGGCTACTTAATACATCACACTTTACACACTTTACACACTGACACTTTACACTGTTTACATTATTCTATATTTTGTATATTCAAATATTTATTTTTAAATTTTACATTATATTTCCATTTTACTGTATATATGTGTATTAGCAATTTGAGTGTTATTGCATGGCCTTGCGGAACAGTCTTCACATTTCACTGCACATCTGTATGAGCATGTGACAAATAAAAATCTTGAATCTTGAACATGCACTAGCCTAAGTGTTATGTCTTTAGATGCTAAAGCAGCAAGCGTCATGCTCCTCTTCACGATACAAATAAAAGACTGTCTGATACAAATAAGTAAAACAAGTTCAATACTCCACAGGATCATGGAGACATCATGCTATTAAAAAAAGCTGCAGCTGTAGAGTTTCTAGAAGCAAAACACGCAGTTCAGTGGTAACCCGTTTTCATAAAGTCCGTGAACGCAGCACCAAGAGCCCTCCGGCCGCAGGGAGCAGGTAACTCCACCTGCTGGTGGCTCTAACAACTACAGCCAGGCAGGCGGAGCAAACACACCATTCATTACCGACCAGTCCAGATTGAAGGAGGACGGAGAGGCAAGCCGTGGAAACGAACAGATGTGAACTGGACTACGAATAGACAACAAGCAGCAGTCAAGACAGAAAACCTTCGAGCCTGCTAACATGTGGCAACCCGCGTCGGAGCGACTGCAGGTAAGAGACGGGCGGATGTGAGCCTTCATTGTCGACATGGCAGCAGTAAATAAAGGGTTCAGACGTGGTAACTGTTGGTGAAACCAGCCGTGCTGTGCAGAGCTGGAGCCTGGAGAGACTTGCAGATATTGTGTTAGCACCTTCGGATGTTATTAGCCGTCTGTTAAATGTGAGAAACCAACGCAAAACCAGCTCACAGCTGTTTCCAAATGATTCCCTTTGTGGTGATACGTTTAAATGCACCTCTTCACGGTACGCCAGCCCAGTGCAACAATTTGTTACCTCCACTGAATTCTTGTGTCAGTCAATCACTGGACATGTTCTTTATGTCAAAGGCACGCATTATTCAAGTTGTGTAAAACAGCTAATTTGGGCCACAGGCCTTTTTTCATTCTCATAATCACGCTAACGTAATGAGTGTATGTGCAGGCCCTTTCCTCCTGTTGTCACTTATGTTTTTTCTTCATTTTGTCACGCCACAATGAAATCTCCTGTGTGAAATCGTTAAAAAAAAAGAAAAAAGAAAAAAAAAAGCAGGTTAAGGTCCGTAACCTGCCTCCTGTGACCTGTTAAAAGACAGAGGAACAAACACCGTGAATGACACGTAGTTTGATATCTAAGGGGGCAAACCGTGCACCGAGCCTGGCTTCACGTCTCCTCCAGACGTAATGCTCTCCAGATGTCGGCCTGCGGATTGCCTGCCAAGTGAACTTGCACAATCCCTCTTTCTGCCCAGGCGTCAAGAAGATGGAATCACGAATTATTAAAACCGAGAGTTCCGGTGTAGCCTACAGCTCGTGAAGTGAGCCTGGGCCTCTGTAGCCTTTATGTTCCCATGATGCCTAGGCTACACATCTGCATGACTCTTTGATTTAGGCCCCATACACGTAACCACTATCAGACATAAACTATAACCAATATCCTTTTCTATATGAGCTATTGATCAAGGCTTGTTCACTGCACTAGGAGAGCTTTGGGCCACCCTGCTTCACATTCTTGCTCAACAAGTGTTCCAAAGTCACCAAATATCTGATTTCCCCCCCTGAATAAGAGAATTTGCAAATAGTGCACAGTGAGTAGACCTAAGTCTTTCCTGCACAGCACTTTGAAAACTAACCGACACTAAAGAGAATGACCTGGTTGACATTTTTTTTTTTTTGCCAAAGTAGTTTTCCATCAAAGCCGATGATAATTTGGTGCCCAAAACAGAACCAAATAACTTGTAAGTAATGTGGATCATTATGTCCATTTAAGCTTATGGGAGTGCATTCAGCTAATCCTTCAGTCTGTGTGTGGATGTACAGATTTTCCCTATGGCTGTCATACGAGGGAAACATGTCGCTTATTTTTTTTAAATTCTGAAAGTTTGGCAAATGGTGCATGGAATGAATCGGCCTAGATATGCAGGGAGTGATCTTAAAGACCAGCTTACTTACTGGAGAGAGTGACTTACTTGGGTCATGGTTTTTACTGAGGGGAGCTTTCCATAGTCGCAGAAGCAACAAAATAACATCAGTGTTCCCTCAGCTAGACCTTGGGGTCATGGAGTTAAAAATACATGGATACTTTTAATCTGTCAATGTAACGCAGAAGTTATCGCGATTGAAAAATTCTGACTTTCTGATAGAGTACATGTCGACTGCCAGGGATTGCAATGTGTTAGCTGACTAGCTAATTTATCCCTACATGACGTTGCACTGAGTGTTCTTTTTTAAAAAAATGTATCAAGGCTTGTCAGTCCAAATACTTTCTCGAGGTAAAATGTAACATTTGCACATTACATAATCAGCATTGTGCTCTACGCACACAATCAAACTATGAGTTGTTTTTTTCTGGAAAAATCATTACGTTTGAACACCTGTGAGTTGACGGAAGTTAGAAGGTAGAAGAAGAGAGTGTGCAAACTCTTCTGGAACCTGCAGTGTGTGACTGTGCAGGTTTATAGCTAGTGAGGAAAACAGTTAATTAGTCTCATCAAAACTGAACACTACCAGTTTTCCTTGATTTCGACATCACAATGGCCTGTCTTGATTGAAAGAAATTTATACCTGACAGGAATTCCCATATCATTGGTGAATGCTGGAATCACTTTCCATAGGAGTCGTATTTGACTCTGATCTTTTATAATGCAAAAGTCTGGAGTTGTCTTGAGAATTATTGCTCACACGTTTGAAACATGGAAACTTCATCCTTCCATAGGATTTGTAGGAGGAAAAAAAATCAGTTTTTTGTGTTGAGAGAAATCTTTATTTGTGATAACTGACACTTGGCACAGACAAGCTTACGACCGGCTGAGGCACAAAGGTAATAAAGAATCTGGCATGTTTCAGCCTTTCTTTTTGACTTTGAGGGGGGGGGGGGGGGGGGGGGAGGGGGTGCTGAACCTGGGGTTAATAGCAGAAACACTCATGTATCACCCATTGGTCAACATCATTTATCAGAGTAAAATAGTGTAAGAAGACTGCAAATCTTTTTTAATGAAACATGGTTACAGAACTATTGCAATACCAGCCAATTTTTCTGCTTTGTAACCATGGCAACGACCATCCTTTTGACTGGTATCCTCACCTCTTCTATTCAAGTCAGGGCTGGTCTGGTTTTCTAGAGGGTACGGTAGCTGATCTAGAACGTACTTGTGTTTGCTTCCATCTATTATGTATTTTTTGTTAGATATGGCAGCGGTTTATGTTATCCGCATTTGTGCTGTCCTCAGTTGCCATGGCAACACCTGATGTCTTGCTGCATTTTTGTCTCACACTCGAGCGGATAGAAGAGGGGGAGAAAAGATAGAAGGACGTGTGTGTGTGGGGGGGAGAATACAGGTCACTTCACAGAAGGAAAGCTGCATTACATTGACAGTCTGAAGTGTATTGTGATGCTGTGTGTCAGCTCTGCATCACGCTTATTTTTTTTTTCCTCTTCCTGTGCCTGCGTCTTTCCCGCTGTGTTTCCTCCATGCCTTCTTTCTCTCGCTGACCACATATACCTAAATCAGTTCTGGGTTGCCCCTCCTTCCCATGCAGAGGCCATGTGAGTTCAGCGACACATTACACAATGAGCAGCGTTCTGGGCCTGGATGCACATATATTTAGATAGGCTACCAGTTGTCAAGCATGAATACACACACACAACAACATGCTTCCTTTTGGCTACCAATCATGTTTTTTTTCTCCGCCAGCAGCTCTTTCTTTAGTCGCCGTTTCCCCTTATGACACTTATATGTATGTGACACTGACAAACCGGGCTGAGCCTTTAAGGAAATGTGGACCTAACAGTGTAGAAATAGCCATCTAAGGTCAAACCCGGTGAGAACCAGCTGCTGTCTTTGCATCTTTACTGTGTGAATGTCTGTCTTCATTTGTTTCCAGACTTTTGGCTTGTCTTTCTGTCTGAGGTTGCTTTGTGGCCACAGCTATATTGTTGGGACTGTGGCCCTGGTGGCAAAAGGGATCCAGCAGCAGACTGGCAGAAAAGTTCCCATGGTTCCCTTGGCCCATTGTCTTCTTTTTTTTTCTCAACCAGCACAGATCTGCCTCTTGTGAACAAATGGCTTTTGGCTCAGTGGTTTCAGGGTTTGTCTCTTAGTATTTGATGAATGGGCATAACTATCTGTTTGCAGAAGTTGTAATTTTTTTTTAAGGATTTGCATTTGACAGAGACAGTTATTCCTCCAATTCATCAATGTAAGTGTGTTTGTTTTTTGTATAACATTTTTGGGCATTTTATCCTAGGTAGATTATTTGATTCATTTTAGGTTATGAAGTCTAGGGCCAGTATCATGGCTTCCACCAGAATTGACATTAGGTTTCAAAAGTTCTCCAACATCTTCCAACCTTCAGCAGCATGTCATTAAACCTGAGACTTTATCGTACTACCGTGTGGTTGGGGGTCCATTGCTTGGCCATTATTGCTATTGAGTTCATATTGTACACATTTTTCTTCTTGAAAGTGGGGAAATAAAGTGACACATATAGAAACCAGCCATGTGCTTGACAGTGGACTGTGTTTTTTGTCAATAGGAGGTCGTTACCATGTGCTCTGGCTCCATGTACACTACTTAAAATGTCGCTGTGGGTTTATTGTTTACGTCAAAGTGCTGTTGATGTTTTTACTGTCAGACAGAGATTACCTCCCCCAGGCTCTGAGGTTAGGGTACTTTAATACCCACTTCCTCCTGTGTAGTAGTAACCCACCAATCACAACATCCGATCATGTGCCTTCTCCCTTCCACACGCCATAGTGCTCCAATCAGGGTTCAGAAAAACTGATTTTTCTCTGTGTAGGGACCTCCCACAGTCCACTCTTGGTTGAGCCCATTCAGACTTATTTCCTCTCGTAAACTGTCCCAGGAACAGAGGAGGAGGTTGTAAACACGTAGAGGGACAACTGATGTTGAAGTTAAGACTGCCCAGTTTTTACCATGCTGGGAATAAAAGGGGTTCATCCTACGAGTGGAGTGAAGAAGTTACTGCCACCACATGGCAGTAACCAACCTCCTCCTCCTCCTCCTCCTCCTCTACCTGGAGACCACATCATCATTATCATCAGTACGGATGCTGAAGGAAGGATGTTTGTATGAAAGGCATCTGACAAACAAACAGGGACAGGAGGGAGCTGGATGCTCGTCCTGAAAAGTGAAGACGTTGTTTGGACAGACATGGTATGTTGGTTGGAGACATTTTTAAGGGCAAATTCACTTGATGTGTATCTGTAGCCGATGTGCTGTTTACTCTCTGACAAACGGCACCAAAAAAAAAGAAAAAAGTTATTCAGTTCTCCGCCACTCATTCAAGAAAACGTCCTTGTTGTTTATGTGGTGATGTGGTTTGTTGCTTGTGGTTATAAGCTTTATATTAGTCTCCCACTTTGAACGTACCCTCTGGACTTTTTTGACCACTTAAACAGAATTTGACACTGTGTCTGTAAGTGAGTCACAGTTTGGTCAATGTTGGGCCAATTCATTCATGCTAATGGTTTTCTACCATTGCACTGCTCAAATAAATGCAGTAATGTATCAGATAAAGACCAGGAAGAAGACGGACAGTAAGCAAACATGAATGTGAACGACGCGGGCTCCTAGCTCAGAAAATACATTATTCTTAGTATTTAAACATACATAAACTTGTGTGGTTTAAATTAAATGGAAACAGAACTTCATAAAAAAGGAAAACTCATCAAGATATGTCCAAGTTTTCTAAAGTAGTCAGTTTTTGTTTTGTCCCTCCTGGAATGTAGACCCCAGTCTAAGAGAAAGTTGTACTAAGTTAGGTGCAGGAACCAAAACCACAGAACAGGTTAATTCCCAATATTATTAGGAGTTATTTTTTTTACAGCTAACTGTCACAATGATATCTTTCCTTTAGTTTTTTAGTAATGCACGGTTCAGTGAGCATGATCCTGAGACCGTTTCTGAGTGTACATTTAAACGTGGTTGGTGAATATTTGTCTTTTAAAACTGAAAAGCTTGATTTGCAGAACAGATGTCCTGATAGCACACAGTGATAGCACGCAGCCTACTGTATGACATCTGGTACAGGGCTCTGCACAGCCCTTCATGCTGGAGCCTGCTATATGTGTGTGTGGGGGGGGGGGTGTGTATGCAGATGTGCCAAATGTTGCTCACAAACTTTTTTTTTTGGTTTTTAACTCTGTGATTTTCAGTTTTTTACATCAATAACCACATTTTGAGTTCTCAAGATGAAGCAGTAGCCGTCTATGTATCCAAAGGTTGACTTTTTCTTTGTATTATCATGCGTTTTAGACACGGATCATCTGTCTGTGGTTTCTTAACAGTATTTCCAGCTGCTTTCTTCTGTTTCGTCACAAGCACATCCCTATAACCTCTATTTTGTGTGTGTGTTAGGAGGCGTGTCAGAAGGTCTGTTTTTACCCTGTTGTGCAGTTACTTACCATGAGATTGACCCGAGAACCTCTCTCCTGTAAGAATGCTCCCTCAGGGGGCTGAAAGTTTAACTTACCATCTGTGACCTGTTAAGCTCATCACTGCAGGAGGCAAACTGGTTCGAGACACTCTCGCTAGCCTGTCTGCTTGATTTCTCACGGACGTGATCGTTCAGGTGTTTACCTGGATTGATATACTGTAAATGTGGAAGTTAAAATATTTAAGAGTGGAGACCCATTTGAAATCTTGGCATGTGTGCTCATCTTGATGACACTTGTGTTTCCTGCAGTAATCAAAGACATACTTGGGAAGCAGCAGTTCAGAACTGACTGGGAGCAACTGTCTGTGGAACACGTCCTCGGTTTTTGAAGATTACCTTTCTCAAAAAAACAGCTACATTTTTTAAAAATAGCTTAGGACAAAGTGTCACCAAAAGAACTCATTTGAAGCAAAAACATATCTTGTGGGCATAGAGATCCATGAAACACAAATGTATGAATAGTCGTAAAAGTTATGTTGTACTTTAGGGGTTCTAAATGTTCAGCCAAGTTCTTCTTTCCTTTTTTTTTTGTAACTTATTTTCACTATAAATATGCTTTTCACTGGCAGCAATGACTCACTGCTGATGTTTTCGCATCTGTTCATGCTACTCAACATGTAGACCACTAAATGTTTTAGTTAAATTAATGTGATAAGGGGCTAAAAACAAGCAAATAGTTTGACTAAATTTACTGCAAAACTCACTTAATGAAGAATGTAGTTAAGTCATACTGAATTTTCGTGGAAACGATAAAACAGAAGTAATAAAAATACATGTTCACTGGAACAGAAAGAATGATAGTCGAGCTAAAGTATAAACATTTAACCCTAACCACCAGCCTAACATGTTAGTGCAGCCAACTAACAGACTGGGATCATTAAACAGCACTGGGATCGCTGTTTTGTTCCAGTGTAAGAGCAACAGAGCATAAATGCTGCATAATGATTGGCTCCACTAAAGGAACATTCAGTACAAACATATATAGACTCAACTTTGGGGTACCGTACTTACTAAAACATTCGCTCCCCTCAAACATGAAAAGAGCAATGCACAGCCACAATGTACATTACAGTAACTTTGTCAGTATATGATAAACTGCACTCAGTCACACAATGGTAAGGCTAGCATTAGCACTGAAATGCTAAAGTTTGTCTTCCATCTGCCAGTTAATGCTCCCCCTTGACCTTTTCAGCAAATACACCCAGGGATTGTGGGGTTGGGGTTGTATTATAGGAAACGGTAAGCAGTTACTTTAAATGTGAAACATGTCAGTTAGATTATCTAATTCGTGCAACGATGTTGGTTCAGGCAAGTCGAGAGCACAGGACTGTATTGAGGGCTTTTAGCCAGCCAGGGCATTGATCAGATCATCAGACATTCATAAATATTACACATGTTGCGGCTTTAACAAAACTCTAAAATTGACATCACGTGTGTCGAGATCAAGCCACTAAATGACAGCTCAATCTTATAACAAGGCTGCGTTTCACTCTTCTGAAAGGGTGGCATTGTTTGGAGATTTGAGGTTTTTCTTGTGACAGCAGCCATTGTTAAGCATTAAAGTCTGAAGTGTAGACAAAGCCCTTGGCTGAAACCAGCTCAATTCCGACCGAACCAGAAGTGCTCTGTGGTGGAGACAGAAAACCTACCTGGGTCTAAGTGAGAGTCAGAAATAGAATCAATAACAGCAGTTACTGAATGAGGAGACTCTTGGGATGTGAGAAATTCAAAAAAACATTGAAGTGCAGTGAAAATATTATGAATAGAATTCCAACGAAAGTCCAGTAGTGGCCTCCGCTGAGGCCTTTTGCTCCTGGTGGGGGGCGAAGGAGTCGGGGAGCCCCCCCCCCCCCCTTCGTACCAGGGCCAACCGCAGGAATGTGAGCTGCTGTCAGGAAGCAGTAAAGTGCTGACGCGGAGGTCAGCGAGCGTTTACACACATGTGGCTTTACTTTCACAACTCCATCTTCCTTTTTTCTTCTTTTTCTCCTTCATCTGCTCCTTGCTCTTTTCTCTTGCCTTATCTTTCTTTTTTGGAGACACCTCCTCCCCCTCATTTCTTCCATCTTTGCCTTCTTTTCCCTCTGAACATGAAGGCTCACTCTTGAAGGTGTGTCTGGGGTTTCAACGGTCCTCAGTCTGCAGGTCATTGGTTGTGTGTTGCAGGACCACATAATATGATTTGAACAAGATATATCTATATTTTAAGAGCTGCGTTGTATTTGTTTTTGGCATATTTCACAGATGCTATTAACACATATTTGTAAAAAGACCCAAAGAATTTCATATTTGTATGCAGAAGGTGAAGACAGCAATAAACAGGAAGCAATTTCAAACCCCAAAACTATCAAAAATGTACTTATCCAAGCCATCGTGTTATCATGAATAGGTTAGTGGCACTAAAGTTAAGCAGCTATTTTGAAGGCACATGACTGCTTTTTCAGTCGGATTATCAATGACATATAATCGGCTCTAAGAAGGCAAACTCACATTCTCAGGATCATAAAAACACTCAACAGTTTCTTAAATGGGAAACATTACCCGATGCAGTGGTGTTGAATTGTAGGAACAGAGACAGACCCTTTCTATTGTAGTTGATTGAGGTTGATCTACTTGGCTATACCAACAAACCAGCACTGAAGATAGATGATGCACAGTGTTGGCAGGATGTACTGTTCTCATTGCACTGAAAAATGTTGACCATCTGCTGCATAAAAAGAAGTTGACATTGTAGACGTCCAACATGGAAAACAGCTTAGCTGCTCAACAGAGAAAAGAAAAAACAGCAACTTAAAAATGATCTGAGACATATTCAAGACTTACATGAGACCAGATGATCAGGAGAGTTTAGTATAGAGCCTATAGACCTATAAAGATGCAGATACCGGGACAACACTCTCAGAGTAGGGGGGAAATGAAATTTTGAGTTAACATGAAATAGTAACTTCTCTATGTTAAACGGCCAGCTTTACTAACATCCCAATTAAAGAGTACTAAATTGCACGTTTGGTTGGTGGGCGTTTTGCAGGTGATCTACTAAGAAAATTTGCGTGAATGACACCAGGTGCAAACCTTGTGGAGGCGCTACTATTTAAGTTCGGTTTTTGCGTGTTCTACTGGTTTACATCATGGAGAGTTTGGACAGAAAGCAGGATGACTGCAAGCGCAAAATAGGTATCAGTGGGAGAGACATTAAACATACAGTATTTTCGAGTTATAGCAGATAGAACTGAATATTACAAAAATAAAATTTGGCCTATAAGAAAACCTCAGCATTAAACAGGGCCTCTCTTTTCTTCCCTCCATCTTTTGATGAATGAATTGTCATACATTGCGCAGAAGGTGCGAGCTGTGTCCTCTGTGGCGCTCAGGCGCAACACTCTGCACATTGTTGCGCAGAAGACAGGTGGCCAGGTCTGTGTCTGATCGGACATAAATGCTCTGGCAAGAGGTATCGAAGACGTGGGTACAAGCAGAGGTTTGGTCCCCCAATCCAAGCGTAGCGGCAGCGGGCTGTAGAGGGATGAGACGCGCTCACCATGGAGAGGAGCGCACCGGAGGGCACGAGCTGGGGGAGAGACGCGCAGCCCGAGAAAATGGAAATCCCCAGTTTAAAATATAATGCTGGCGAAAAGAGGGAAATAGGAAGAAATAAATGTCAGTGTTGAAATTCTTTAGAATACCGAGGCTGTGAATGTTTAATTTTGTTGAACAGGCAATGTTGTTGTTAGGCAACAATATAGTTTAATCATGGTGTTTCCTGCTGTCATTCCAAACATATTAACATGTGTGGGGGATAACACGATCTTTATGCCTTCTTTTGTTGTGCCTATGTCTCCTCCTACAATAACAGCAGCCTGTTGTGCGTAACACTGGTCTCCTGGGTGAGCACGTTCTTTTCAAAGTTGTTAAATTCAGACACCGTCACAATCACCGCAATTTTTGCCATGCTTGGTAAATCTCAATGCGTGTACTAACTTAACTTTCTTGCATTTTCTCCTCCCAGTATTTTGCACGTTAGGGCAGAAACGCCCCATACTGCATATTCATTAAGGCAAACGTACTAAACGGACAATGCGTTTTGTTTTGCTCGTATGAAAGACGCAATCTTCACTGCGTGCCGTTAGTAGATCAGATAACACTTTTTTTGCTGGTGGTATCAAGTTTGCTCATGTTTTAAGACACGCAAACCTTTAGTAAATATGGCCCAAAGTGTTTTCTTGGGGTGCCTGATAGCCTAGCCCCCCATGTGCAGAGGCTATAGTCCTCATAGCAGCGGCTGTGGGTTTGAATCCAACCTTGGCCCTTGGCTGCCTGTCATCCACTACTCTCTCCCCCAAATGTTTTCCTGTCTCTCTTCAGCTATCCTATCCAATTATAAAGGCACAAATGACCCAAAAAAGTAAATCTTAAAAAATGTTATTGTTAGAATATAACTTAATTGAACAATAATCAAAAATATAATATGAATTGTCAGGTAATATGAGTGTGGATCTGAGTCTGCTCAGCTGTGATTCTCTTTTTCATAGCTGCATAACATATGCACAACAATGTATGTTATGTGAATAATATGAACCTTTTCAGCCTGGTGGTATTGGTAGAAATATATATTAGTCAGGATCTAATATTTTAATACACTTTTTATATTAATGAAAAAGTGAGTCAGTTATGCATGGATATTGTTTAGACATTTTAGTTAAAAGCACAACCTGCTTGTGGTATAAGAGGAAAAAGTCTGGGCATCAATAAAGTCATTATTATTCAAACTTTGGGGAACAGGACTACACAAAAATGTGAGTTCATAAAGCAGTTTTTGTGGTCTTTCAGGCTGGACTCTACGAGTGTATTCAGCTGTCATCAGGACACACAACTGTAACGACTATTCATCATGAATGAAGACCTCTGTTCAAAGCTAGAAATTAAGAATTAAAACAGAGTCAGTCACATGTGATAGTTTTGTCCCATGATGCAACTGTAGCTATTTGCATATAGAATGGTCTGAAAAACTGCAATGAAACAAACAAACAAAAATCATATCATATTTCCCATGTATTAGAAATGACAGTGTTAGTGTGTTGTATGGTCTTTGATTATGAAGAAAGACTGCCCACACACACACACACTCACTCCCCAGCATGCTTGCCATATGCCCTGTGTTTTTTCATTTGTTGCGAAATTTTGTCTCGACTGTTTTTAAGAAGCCCAGAAATTCCAGAGGGCCAGATTCAGCATGTGGTTCTGCTCGGCGTCAGGAAACACTGGCGGTAGACTGGAGTGTGAGAGCAGGCGGCTCTACTCTCTTGTTTTGACGGAGGAGGCAGCGAGGTCAGAGCTCCGTTCATCTGCTGCTCACATTCCACCTTCAGCCGAATCAACCTCTCACACCGTCTCACTTTCGTTCGTCTTCAGTTTTCACCATCCATGTTTTTAGGTTGGACAGTTCTATTCATACTGATGGGATTTTACGCTCAAACAAGATTATAATGTGACTTCTATTGTTAGTGTTTTAAAATAGTGGGACCAATGAAAGTGGAGCAGCATTGTTTTCTACCAACATTAATAGTGATTATATGTTTCTAGAGGCACAAGCTTCATTTCTATAGACAATCCAAAGTGCTGATGTCGTGGAGGCGACGCTCTAAGCCTTCAGCAGAGTTACGAAGGAAACGGCAAATGCTAACTAGAAAGCTTAAGGTACAGTCTCTAACTGATGACATTTATCCTTAAGTCGTTTTTTTTTTTTTTCTTTTTCTTTCCATCAGCACTTCCAGACCATGCTGAAGACCAAGCTCAATGTGCTGACGCTGAGAAAGGAGCCTTTGCCCACGGTGATCTTCCACGAGCCCGAGGCCATCGAGCTGTGCTCCACCACACCGCTCACAAAGAACAGGCCCCATGCTGGATACAAGGTATGATCACATGAACTGAATAATCCATAAATCCAACCCAGTAATTTTATAATAGCATTAATAGATCCGTAATACAACACAGTTATTCATTCCCATTGTTCTTACCTCCAACACACACACAGAGTTTCTGGAGTCAGAATCCAATCCTTTAATAATTAGAATAAATCAGCGTATTTGGGCACATGATTCTTTTTGCATGTTTTCTGGCATTTAGTCTTCTATTCTCCCTCGGCTGCACTTAGGGTCAGATTAAAAGTTTGATCCAGTCTGTTTGACACGCAGCCTAATTCTCTCTTCTCTGTCCTCAAAACAGAAGAAAACAAACAGATTAAAATAGCAGCCAAGCTCTGTTATTACACATAACACTCCTCAACCAAGCCACCGAGTTTCTCTTTGTGTGTTTGCCTGCCTTGTGCGGCAGCATTGCAAGCATAACAAATAAACTAAAACAAATCTGGGCTCATGTGAGACAGCTCCAAGTGGCTGTGTCTGTATGAGGATTATGTCTTGTGTGTAAAGTGTTGTTTTTGGTCTCTTTCAATGCACCATTAACAAGCATTTTCGATAAATGAATTGAATCTTTTTCCAACCTCACCTGACTGAACATCAACATCTCCTTTCTGGCAGCGGACTGAACATTTGAGGAAAAAAAACTTGTCCTTCTTCAAATTTTTGCCAAGAAACACACATGTGGAACACACAGGCCCTGTGATTGTTGTTGATAACTGTGTTTGTTGGACCACTGTACAGAGGAGCTAAAGGAAAAACACACAGAAAAAGCCTTCAAGCACACACATCACATATACACACATACAGTATAGTTATATACTATGTATGTGTAAACATCCTCACAACATAAGGCGGCTAAGCGACCAAAAGTGCTGATTCCAAATCAGAACTTACCCCCCTTAAAAATTCCGAAAGCGAAAACATGAAGTGAAAGTCAGTGCGACGGCCTTTACTGGCGGAGCAGACTGGTTCAGTCTGGCTGAGAGAGAAACACACATGCAGAGAAACACGTCAGCCAGCAGGATTTCACTAACTCCAAACCACAAGTGTCACATAGTGTCTTGTGCAACTTCTCTGGACAAAAACACGTTTTGTTGTTATAATAATTCAATATTTTAAGAGTTCTTAATTGGTTACAAACAATCTCAAGTAAATATAAAATTCCTCCATATGACCTATTCAGGCAGTAAACTCAAATATTGACTGAATAGTTATTTTAATGGCATCATCCACTTGCTGGATAGAATTCAGTCAAAACGCTTTACAGCTTGCAGGCAGACAGAGCCTTTATTATCTTTTCCCCTACTAAGTTCCATATTGACAAGTACTTAAGTTAAAGGAAGAATGAAAAGATGTTTCTTTAAAGATTTCCTCATATACAGGTTACATGGCAGGATCCCTAAAGAGAAAAACACATCTCTGTGTCCGCAGAGATCAACTAAATCTACACAAAAGGATTATTCCCTCATGGCTGCTTTAACCCTTTAATGGTTTGTGTATCCTGGGGGATACAGATATTTGACAGGCTGTGGGTTGTAGGGGCATTAAGTGGGTGCACTAAATGAAACACTGGCTGGAGGGTTGGGTTAATTAATTTGCTCAAAATATGTTTTGAAACATTTTGGTCCATTTAAGGGTTAAAATACAGAATATGATGCGAGTCATAGATTAGGACATTATGCTGTGATCTTTTAGATGGGAAAGAAAATCAGTGATGGCTGCTGACAGATGATAGATTTGTTTAGAATAAGAAAAACATTCCTGATGATGTGGCATTGTCAAGCTGTTACATTATTTATTGTTGCACCTGTTACACGTCTCCTCCTGCTCATTTTTATGCCTCCTAGAAGCAGCTGTTATCCTGCCAGACACAATAAAATCCAGCACGATCCCTCCTGTCTTGTAAACGCCACAGTTAAATTGTCTTACTGTATCTATTTTCAGTGCTCGGACAATTAAATCTGTACAGACATTCAATTGTGCAGAGTTACAGCACAAGACGTCGAATCTTTCACATTCTTATCAGTACTGCAACAGTTCAATTACAACATGTCTGTTAAGAATTTCATGTCATGGTACCAACAAAATGCTCCTTCACTTTTCATTGTTTATGAATGGGATAAATGGATACTGATAGACACTTTACATGGCAGCCTCTGCTGTCGAGTCCATTTACCGACATTTGATGACTTTCGACCCACACTTTTCTCTCCCCCACCCACACTTTGTTGTTGAATGGGAGAAATTAAGAAATAGGCCGCTACTATATTGTCAAAAACAAAAAGCTTGATATCACTGTGGTAACTGCTGTAAACCATTAGCCGATATGTGGCTCATAGAAGATAGCTTGCTCGTTTTTATGGTTTTTTTTTTTTATAACATAAGACGTCTTTTGAAAGAGGGGAAAATCTAAAGTTGGCAGATTTTTTACTTCATATTTCACTTCATCACCAGCTTCTGACTCATGTGCATCCCAGTGTTCAGTGATTAACAACGTATTTCACATCTCACTATTAGTCTTCGATTTTCCAGTCATGCACTGGAAGCTTTTTTGGCCATGATAACCCCCCCTCCCCTAATATTGTTCTTATATTCCGACAGCAAAGACACGGCAAAGATCTAACCTGCTGCTTATCCAATAAAAACACTGTAATGATGTACAGTTGTTTATCAGGAATAGAAGTAGAAATGACATGCAGCCGTGTCTTGCTTCACGCTCTCACTGCCATGATAGAAAATAAATATTGATGTATCACTTGGGACCTAAGTGATACATCAATATTTATTTTCACGTCTTAGGTGCACTCTGCACACGGCTATACTTGGTATCCCTCTCTGTCTAGTGTGAATCCCAGCATCCTCTCTCCACCCGCTCCTCCTCTGTCCTCGCTGCTCTTTCCAGCAGTACTGAGGATGCCAAAGCCATGTTGCCATGGATACCACTACAGCTATTCAGCAGAATACCAGCCACACAAGACATTCATTTCCCTCGTCTGTCTGCAAACTCCCTATTTGCAAGTCTGTCTGCCTCGCCGCCTGCATCTGTTGGCTTGTGTAACTTTCTGTCTGAGTCACTACCTACCTGTCTGCATATCTGTCTGCCCACCTGTTTCAGCACCCAATACTAGACCGTGACATTATACTAGAAGTGACTTTATTTTCTTTTCAACGCAGAAAAACTGAACAAATGGTCTTTTTGAGCTCCTTCAAGCCTTCCTGCTTGGTTTTTATATTCCAAAATACAATACACTACCATTTATTATCCTCCTGGAAGGTTTTATATTCCCCGTCTTTCATTTCGCCTTCTCTGCGCTCTCTCCCAGCCCCCAGTTGTGCTCCCAGTTTACATGCAGGCAGGAAGGCTGGCTGCGGGCTGCTGTCTGTCTGCCAAAGCTAACAGCTAGCATGGATGAAAGGCCACCTCTCATTGCCCTGCCTGGCCTGGTGCTCTCAAAGCAGTCCACTTCACATCCATTGAGAAAATGTGTTTGATGCTCTATGCAGCAGCCCTGTCAGCTCCACAAGTCAAACTCCATGACAATGGTGAAATGACTCTGGGGGCTGCTCAAAATACAACTCAGCTTCTTACTCATGTTTTTGTGGGCGTTAAAATCAATACGTCTTTTTGTTTCCGAGAGTATAAAAAGAATTGAATCCACCTTTCTGTTAATTTCTTTCTGCTTTATAAATGAAGCTTCTTGGGTATGTAAACCTCCATACATTGAATGAGCACACAAGTGTCCGATTCAGGTCCTAGTTTTACGTTTGTAGCAGCGCAGAAGTGAGTCAGTGAGTAAACTTTAGACTTTAAAAAAGGGATTCACATGGATGTGGAGTGGAAACTGACTAATCTATACCAAGAAACTCCCTCCAACAAAATACTGTAAAAAATAACAATATTTCAAATAGTTGAGAGCTGTTTTACAACAATCATCTCTCCTTCGGAAAATGCAAAGGAAATGTTTTAATAGTAATAAATCTTTACATAACTATCTCCTATTTTCTATGGTTAAAGGCCAACACTTTCTTTGTTTAATGCCACACAGATACTTAGGAAACACAAGGCTACAGGTGGCGGTCAGCTAGCATCACAAAGACAGTTAGCCTGGCTAATCCCTCTCAAACAGCATCTGAGAAGCTCACTTACTAACATAACACTTCTTAATCTGCCCCAAAAAGATTAGAAATAAAATAAAAAAGTTATTGTTGTTGGATCGATTGGCAGTAACTTTCATTGATAACCTACGAAAACCAACTCCTAGCTGTAGCGTCATATTTAACATACAAATGTTAAGGTGGTATGATCCTTTTAATAAAAAGCAAGTATGTGTATTTCCTTAAATCTTTTTGTGTAACTTCAAAGGTGTATTTTTGGCTCTTAACTTAAATGTTGAGCTCACATTCCGATCACTTAGTTTCTGAATTTTACGCTTACGGATTTGTTTTGATCACGAGTGAATGAAAGGAGTGTAAAGAAAAATAATACTCTCAATTTGGGATTTGTGTCTGAAGTACAATTAGCAGGCGATAAGCTAATAAGCGTGACTGAACATGACTTAAAGTTATTTTTGTTCACAGTAGAATTCAAAGTAGGTAAAGTACAAGTTAAAATAACAAGTGATGACTAAGTAGCTTTTAGCTGCTTCAGTTTATTGAAAGATTTCTCTCCTACAATAAAAACCAAACCAGTGAGAACATGTGATTCTCCCTCTCTGACGTCATTCACAGCAGCCATGCTGGTCCTACCATGTCTGTCTTTATCTAATCTGTCAGCAGAGAGGCTTTGTGTCTCTCTGTACTTGGTATTCTGATGTAAGTCAGTGTGCTGGATGTACTCTCACGTGTTCTCCAGTGAACAGAGAACAAACCACACAGTGATGACACAAACAGTAACATAACAGCAACCTCCAGGCTGAGATGACCAGTGCTCCCAGTTCCCTTCTGGATGTATGACTGCTTTTGTCTAATGGAGCCTTTGTGTTTCTGCCTCTATATGTGTTTTTTATACAGTAAGCATGAGCTTGCTTTGTTTATTCTGACGATGAACAACCATTATTATCTTCCATAATTTAGAAAGAAACATAAGTGAGTTTACACATTACAATCAAATGAAAGTCTTTGGGAATACGACTGCATACGTGGAAAAAAAAAAAAAAGTTGTTGAAAGTCTTTTGTTGCTCTATACAGGGAGCAGTGCAAAGTAAGATTCCCTCATGTGATGTCACTTAAGCTCTATAAGTTTTTAAAATGAAAAAAGCTGAAGGTGTGAAGTAATTATAAGTGAGCAGTCCTCTCTAGCCCCCACATCATTTCTGGCCATTGCAACACACACAGTTCCCCATAAGAAACTATCACAGCTTATACTGCATTGTGGGTAATGTAGGGACAAACCTGTTCTTTTTTGAGAAGAAAGAAAACTCTTGGTTATGCTGCATCAAAACTCCCAACAGGCCATGTAATGAATCGATGAATTAAGTAAAGAATGTTTACGGTACTTTTCTTAAACAGTGTTTAGAGTTTTGCATGTGTTTGTTGTTTTGTTTTGTTTGTTTGAATGGGAACAGGAGAGGAGAGGTGTTGAGGCACAGTGTGGATTCTGGTGGAGGTTAAGTTGTGTGTTGTCTGTATTGGCACAGCTACTCGTCAGTGGAGGAGCCAGAGTGGGCAGCAGTTCAGGACTTCCCTCAGATCTGCTGATTGACCCAGGCTGTTCGGCATTACTCTCTGGAAAGTGAGATCAAATGCTGATTAAAGTGTAGGCCTTATCTTTCACATTCACATCTATATGTGTAATCTCTATAGAAGAATGCACTCTGCCTCTTAGACTTATTTTATATATTTGAACAAACCATTGAATGTGAATGGGATATAGATGAACCACAGCATTTTCTTCAGGCTGATCTTGATGGAGGTATTTGTATAATCCTTAACCAAATAGCATCTGATTCTATTCTATATCCTTTTGAATTTGCGTTGCAAATTTCACATGTTTAGACCATGCGGTAATTTGTGGCCAGATATTGTAAATATTACTAGCACCCGTGTCACTGGGGAGCAAATGTGTTAATGTGTTGCTCAGCTAATGCATATGTCTTTACCATTTTTGGAATTTGGACATTTTTGCCTATGGGAAGCTGAAGTGATGGGATTGGGGATGTAAAAGCTCCTTTCACATACACTGAGGTGCTACTGTTCTGACTAACGAAACACTCAGTCTCTGTTTAGTATTGACACACACACACACACACACACACACACACACACAAACAGGCATATACACACAGCCCTTGGGGGAAAAAAAGAAGGCATCCATCCCTGCATGTCGTGGCAAGCAAAGCCAGCTGTACTGTCCTGATTCAATAAGTTAAGAGGAATGTTAACAACCTCCTCAGGAATGCTGCATTCTCTAGAAGTGGATTCCCAGTAATGTTGGGGGATCCAGACACAGGGGCCCAGTGAGGGAGAAAGCCAGGACAGTCTCCGTCTCTGTTAGTGGGACGCTTATGTTTCATCTATGGGAGATGCTGGATCCTTTTCACACGGGACTCGTTAACTTTTTCAGAACTTCCATATTTGCCAGGTTAGAAAATCTGCCCCATATATTACTTTACATTTACTTTAGATTCAACTCTATATGATTTACTTAATGGAAGAGGTCAACATTATAAGAAATACTTACATTCACCTTTCTTGCAGAGAGGTAGATGAGATGCTCCTCTGATTCCTCAACACCAAATACAAACCTATTACTTGGAGACAGGCTGAGATTATCAGGCTTTTATTAACTTTGACAGCTTTTTTTTTTCTTCCAATTATTATGCTATGCTAAGGTCTCTAGCTGCTAGCTGTAGCAACATATTAGAGGCGCACTGATTGACCATCTGGTGACTGTAATCAGCGGATCATTAGATCACATGATTCGCTGATTGGCCGATCCTCTCAAATCGTACTAAGAATCACAAAAATGAGACACAAGTTTCAAGCATACCGCAGCCGCACACAAAGGCTCATATGTCGGCAATGTGGCTGCTATACTGTAGGTGCCCATCTGGGGGGGATCAACCCAATCACTGAACTTGATCATGACTAGTTCATATGAGACAGCTGTCACGCTTTGTGTCACTGTGAGAAGAGATAGCAAACAGATTTGTATTTAATAGACAATACATTAACAGTTTTATAAAAACTTTTATTATTAACATAAAATTGAATTTTCATTCAAAAAGTTACATTTTCTTTCCTTTTTTTTGCTGTTAGTCATAGTTTTTAATTAGTCAAGAAAATTGGAATCAGCAAAAATCAGAATCAGCAGTTGAACAATCAAAGTACCTCTAATATTTCCCAGACAGACATGGTAACAGTTTCATTCTTGTTATTTAAGTGTTGTTGAGCAGATGATGATGCAAGTAGACAAAAAAAACCTACATGGACAAAAACTTGCCATGATATGAACTTTGTGTCCATGTTTGATGTTTTATACTTTTTACACTTGTTTGTTACACATGATCACCACAGCCACATACTAATCAGATATATTCCACTACAGTCAGTGGAGATATAAGCAAACACAATGATGTTTTTATAAACCGAACACAAACAGTTGCTGTGTAACCACAGGGATGGCAAAAGAAAACAAGCACAGATAAAGATGTTTTTCGTCTGCACCACCACTTTGTCCTTGGACTGCTATCTGGGAAACTGTCCTGATGTTGAAACCCTGAGATCCAGAAGTGTTGGTGACTGTCTGCATCTTCACATCAGTTTATTCCCGGACTTGATCCAACAGGACAAAACATGACTCCCTCAAACACTGCGTCCTTGTTCTTCTCCCTCTTCCTGTCATTTTCTCTTTCTCCATGTTCCCAAGGCCTCTCCACAGGGACAGGTATCTAGTCTGCCCTCCTCCTCTTCTATGCATCCCCTCTGTTCCTTTCTCCGCTGATAGCTGAACCAGCTGTGGCTCCAGTGGTAGAAGCAGCTGCCCTAAGTCTACACCTCTCTCACACATATGCATGCCTGTGAGCTTACACACAAGTACAGGCTCCGTCTGCTACGGACAGACACACACAGAAAGTGTGTTTTGTGTGTTGGTGGACCAGGATGTTCCTGTCTCTCTTCCCAGCGGCTCACTTGCCGGGCTGCGGATGTTTTTTCTGTCTCCCTCTGTGTCCTGGCCATTTTTCTTCTGTCCTTTTTTGCATTCAATTACTTTCTTTCAGTTTTTCTCCCCCATCTGTTTACAACAATAAGCGTCTCCCCCTCCCTGCACCACTGTCTGTTTCTCCTTTTGTTATTCCATAATTGGGGTTCTTTCAGGCATTGTTGGTTTTAGGTCCAATGATTCATCAAAAAAAATGTTAAATGTTGAAATCTGTTTTCCTTATTTATCATTAAAAACAGGAAGCATTGTTACTGGAAAGTGCTGAAAAACGGTGGTTAAAGAGTGACTGGCAGAATGGAATCAGTACTGTAAGCCTTGAATGATGCTTTACATTTCTCTTAGCAACTATGCCACCTGTTACCACCTTTTTAAGGCCCTTTAGTAAGCTTATTGAGCTGACTGCTGTTGGTGGCCTTATACTTATACTTGTAGCATACAGATATTTGTGTAATCAGTCCCTTCATCAATAACACCATATTTTCCAAAAATGTAGTTTTTACTCAGACTTTTACAGATTAATGCTCAAGCTAGCAAGGCTAACAAAAACTAGCTTCCTCCAGCTGTCCCCAGCCGTCATGTGACCTTCACCTTGCAGGTTGTAGCAGTCTGTGAAAGGAGGATAGACTGGAAACAATATCCTCCACAAAACCAAGAGACAGTAATTGTGGCCACATGTCTCACCACACATGTGGATGTTTAACAATGCTACCCCCCCTCTCTTAGTCTTACTCACAAACACTTCCACTCCATTTCTTTGTTTTTAGCCCCATTACAAATCAGGTGTACTCACACTTTTAGTTTCAAGTATGCAGCAATAAAAGTGTTTGGATTTTTTACTTTTTCCAAATTCCATCAGCCCGTCTCCATTTTTCCATCTATCCTTGCTCTGTTTCTCCCTTTCAGCATTCCTTCTTTGGAACCCCCTGGGCTGTCTGTCATGCAACGGACTTTTATTTCTGTCTCCATATCACTTCATATGGAATCAATATTTTCGGTTTGACCATAAAGAATTGTAAAGGGGGCTGAAGAAGTGAGAGCAAGACGGTAAAGGGGATGTGAGGATAGAGGAGATGTGATAAAGGAGAGTGAAGTGAAGAGGAGACAAGAACGTTTCAGAGTAGAAGAGAAACACATGGAAAGTTGAGGCAAAAGGAGAGGGCTCTGAAGATCACTAGAATGATTTAGGCTGCCTGGCTGACCTGCCAGAACTGAGACGACTTGCGAGCAGGCTGCCAGAGTGGAGGACAGCAGATGTGTGTTCTGGTCTGGGGTAGATGGATGGATGTATCATTTCTATCCAGAAATACATTTAAAGAAAGTTAAAGTGATTTGCTGCACAAACACTGACTCATGCAGGCTGCTGAAGTTTGGCTTGGGAGATGAAGAAAACGTTCACTCCAAGATTTGCATGAGTTCCACCTGAGTCACGTTGCTTCTCCATCCAAAGAATTTGTACCTTTTGAGTCAGTGTGTCTTGTCGTTGTTCCAGTCAAAACCTGTGATTTGTACTAAGAAATACTGTCCTGACGTGCTGCTCACACACTCTGAAAAACAGACAGTATCTGGTAGAAGTGACCCCCTCTTTGTCTGATTTAAGACACCCTGATTGGAACAGAACGGCTCAGGCTTCTGTTAAAAATCAAATGCAGCTGGTTCAAGGCAGCATAATGAATTTACAGGCATTCAGCTGGTGTCAGATGTTAGACCAAATTCTTTTCATGATAATCCATATTGCTCCATGGCTTCATGAAGTCTCATCTGTCTGTCTGTATCTCTCAAACAAAAACAAGATTTACACACTGTGCCTCTCAACTGTGGCCTAAATTGCTTTTTTTTTAAACTATTATTGTACTTGTGGACTTTCATTTAAAATATGTGGCTTATTTTAAGAAAGGAAGAAAGGAACTTTATGAAGGAAAAGTAATTAATACATTATAAAATTCTCCTTTCCAAAAACAGTTGGAAGTCTGTTTCAATTCTGTTGATCATGTTTTCAGTTTAATCTTTGGCTGCTAAACATCTTTGCTTGATTTTGCATCGTCGAACTTTGAATAGTGAGGACTGTACAGTTGATGAGATGAACTCTACTAATCTTAATATTACTGTTCCACTACTTTAAGACAATCTAAATCATATTTTTCTATAAAGGACACCTCAGGTTTTACTTATTTAAAATATTGTGATTTTTAAATTGAAGGTGGAAGCCTGTCCAGGTGTATTTTGAAAGACTCCAGTAGTATTGAGGACAACTTCATTATCCTGAGTGTGACTGCTCTTTGGTTGTCAGGCATTCCCAAGTAAAAACAACATCTTATCAAAGAACCCTTTGAAAGGTGAATTCTCCTTTTCAATTCATAACTCTTAAGCACAGATTTAGGTGGTTTTATATGTATTCACACTATTAACACCAGGTTTTTGTCAGCTCTCTTCCTTAGTTGTTTTCCCTTATTGTATAGGCCGTATTCCCACCGTGACCATGTTGCTGTGACGTCACACTCATGGCGGGAAGCTCAGGAGTTGTTATTCGGTCCTACTGTGATGTTACAGCTTTAAGTCATGAAAGAGTCACAGATCTAAGCAACTGTTTTCACAGCTTCCTGATTGATAAGGAACTACACAGACAATGGATTCTGAAAATCCAGAGAGACATTGGGCCAGATTATGAGTTAAAAACAATTAATTAGCTACCATCAGATCATAGCTAACATTAGCATTCGGCCACTTCCTTCCTTCCTAATCCATTCTAGATATTAACGCTCATCGTGAACACATTTATATTAGCATGATGCAGTGTCTCTCTTCTAAGTCCACTCTTTTCAATTTTCGCGTTACTGTATCGTCAATGCAATGTATTGAAACAACACAGTTATATTATAAAGCTATCCTATTGTTACAAATGTGGACACAACAACACAATGTTAACAGAGCAACCAGTCAACTATTATTGTGTTCAATAACTCAGAGTTTACATGTATGTTAACTTATACAGTAAGTGAACTCCAGATTCTGTTTTGTATTAGGTATGTGTTTATGCTCAAACATTGATCTTTCCTAATGCAGACACTATATCCTTCCACAGACAACAGGTTAATACCAGGTGGAAAAGGTTGCTCTGCATTTGAATCGTGTTGTAGTAGAGTCACCTTTGTTTTTTTTTTCATCTGTCCTACTTTCATTTTTTTTTTTTTTTTTCCATTTATCCCTCTTCTTTCTGCTCAGCAATGTACCAGTTTCCTCTCCAGCTGCATGTTGTGTTTGGACTTAGAAGAAACGATCACTAATATTTGCTCATTCTGGTGACCTCCTAACTCTGCACTCTTGTCACTTATCTTTCTCTGTAACCTTCTACACACACACGAACACCCACACACTTGCCTGATGCATGTTTTTCTTTTCATCATTCTTCTTTTGGCATGCTTATTCCCTTCAGAGTTATTCACTATTAACAGGCCAGGTTAGTAATAATTTCCTTCTCCCTTAATAGATCCTGATTTTTCCTCCTTTTTTGTTATGTATGTATGGTTGAATACCAACCTACATATGTTGAAATGTGAATCACATATGACCAGTTGGAAAAAAAACAACTCAACGAAAGAAACATAAGACTTAAAGAGTCCATATTATGTCCTTTTTGGAGTTCGTATATTTAATCTATGTACCTACTTTTGTACGTTCACAATAGCTAAAGTCCGAAAAAAGTGTTTGTTTTCATGTACTGCTCCTCCTTGCTCCCTCTACGCTCTGAGTCTGATCTCACACTGACAATGACGCCGCTTTGACAAATTTTTATCGAGGGGGGCTAGAACCGAGCGTTACATGCGGCTAATGCTACAGCTAACAGGAGGACGTAGGAGAAGCCGCGTTTCCGCGGACTTTTGAACTTTTGCACATAGATGTGCCTAAACATGCACAGGACACTTGGAAAACACACTAAAGGGCATATAAAACCAGAAAAAGCATAATATGGGACCTTTAACAATTTCTTTTTATTATTCAGTGTAAATATTAAGCTGCTGCAACTCCTCACCATGCTGTCTTTGCCGACTCTTCGTCCCAAGCTGGTCACATGAATTAACCAGGAACATTAACTGGATTGCTTCCTGATTTTCTAACAGAGCAGAAGAACAGATAGATTGAGAGAAAATGCTATGTGTTTTGGCTGGCTCCCAGCTGCTGTTAGAGAATTCAAACCTGGCCGAGCAGTCTGGTCGAGTTTATTCAACAAGAAAAGAAAGCAATCAGTAGAGACAAACGTAGTTTGAACAAGTAACTCGATATCAAAATACAAGTCAGAGAAAAGAAGTCTACAATGACTCTTTATTGCTGTTTGACATACAAACGGAACACTGTGAATGGTTGATGTTTCTTGGCGCGGTCTTTGGATTTGTTGGCTGGCTGAGTGACTGACCGCCTTTTGGCTTTGAGAAGGTGTCACTGTGGTTAAATAGCAAACCGCCCTGCCTCCAGGCTGCTCCTGCAGACCTGTGCTACTCAGCTGAATGATGGATCGGGTGCAATGGCTGTACATCCCACCCCGCGGTCACCACTAATGAAAAGCAGACATGACAAGGCAGCTGCTTTCACTGCCTCAATCCTTTACTGTTGCCATTGAGAAGACTGGGAAAGTCATGTTACGCTGCAGTTGGGGACCAGATAGTACACGTGCTTCTTTACTGAAAATTCTGAATACCATTTTGTTGTTGTTCTTGGGATATCATTTGGCTGAAATATGCTGCTTCTTTTATGATTAAACATGGAAACAGCAATCCCACCCCTAAATCTTGGTATTTAATGTAGAACGTATCTGCAACTATGCCACAAGTAGTAACATGTTACTAATCCTAAAATATCAAGTTACCATTTTCACTTTGGTTTCATATTAAACTAGTTTTTTAGAGGTGTTGACATGTGTTTGGTTATTTTGGACAGCCAGGCTGACTGAGTCTTTATGCTAAATTAGGCTAACCATCTGGTGGCTCCAGCTCTGTACTTGACAGGGATACAAGTCTTTTGATCTCAGTTTTTGTCTCTCTATCACTGGACACATCTTTGAGTTCTACTGTTTATCTTTAACTCTTTAAAGGGTTTTTGTTTTTTTTGGGGTACAAGAAAAAAAAGGTAGTGAATTATTTGCGTCAGCTTGCATGCCATCAGTTTTTACATTGGTGGTAAATGATTCAGCCCTACATTAGACTTAAATTCCTGTATGACTGAATGTTGGTGGACTGATGGAATGACTGGACTACTGTTCTATATGTTTCCTCTGAAAGATTCCTTTCAGTCAAAAGAAATCATGTGAAGGAGGCCAGGTAGACTTGACGGCTGCAGACTAAACAAAACTTTCAAAGAAAGAGAGGCAGTCAGATCATGTGAAGAGTAAACGGGATCCACACCTCCACTTTGTGTCACCCTTCAGGTTTCTACCTCAGTCTTACAGCGTTATCTGCTGGTCTTCAGGGTGGACCTCTGCTGTTGTCAGAACGATGAACTACAAGTACTGGATGTGATTACATTCTCTTTAGGATAAAGAGTAATCGAGACCACGGACGAGGTTGACATTCGGAAGAAGGCAGTTAACTATGAAAGCAAGCCACATGTTCTAAGCAGTACATGATACATATCTCTTTAAAACTCACACTTATCTTTGCACTTGTGTTATCTCCCTCCATATGTGCCACACGTTAGCCAGCTGTAATGAACTCTTGAGAGCAGAGCGTATTCCCCCCCCCCCCCCCCACCCCATTATAAACACAGACAGGAGTGAAAACTCTTTGAGTGTTTGACTTGTAGCAGGCTCCTCCTCTGTGTATTTTTATAAAGCTATAAAGAACACCATGTTGAGAAAGTGCACAAGTCAACCATTATTCCCGGACTGCTCTCCAACTGGCCACGTTCCCATAGAAAACTCCAGCTTTGTTCACTTCTTAATTCTCTCTCTCTCTCTCTCTATCTCTGATCTTATCCCTTTCTATCCCCTCAGTCTATCGCTCTCTTGGTATGCACTGTCATTACTATGGTATTCTACAGTCCTTGTTGCAGCCTCGGCTCAACATAGTGTTTTTTCTCTTTTTCTTTGGGAAATAACTTATGCCCAGCCTCTCAGCTTGTCAGCACACTGAGAAAATGAGAAAAACAAAGCCTGAAATCAGCCCTTCAGAGAAAAACAAACACCTCCAGTTTTTCAGGTCCATTACCCTAAAGATGTGTGCTGAACATGGAATTAATTAGTTCTCAAAGAAATGTAATTTTTCAATTTGCTCCACATTCTTCAGCTCCCTGAACATTTAAAGCCAGGTTTTTTTTAAATGTAGAAAACTGCGTGAGATGATCACAAATGGAAACGTTGTTTTTCATTTTGAATTTTCTCAAAAAGGAAAAGACATTTTTGGCATTGATTTTTACATCTTTGACCAAGATTACTTCTGCCACACATAACGACTCAGCATTTCTAGTTTCTTCATGAAAAAGTTGACATGCAGACATCCGTTTTGTCCAAAGTCTTATTGTAGATTTTTTTTTCTATTAAAACTAAAATAAAATTAAAAAAACGCTCCACGACTCTTAAGTGGTGCAGAATGCTTCAGCTTGAATTATAATTGGCACAAAGAGAGATATTTGTCTTTCTCCTCCCCTAGCCAAACTGCACAGACTCTGTTTGTCTCTGCATTGATTTTAATTGTATTTCGCTGATTTTCATGCATTAAGAGGCAAAAAACAATCTCACTGATTTGCTGACTTCCTATATGCTTGTGCGTTCCCAACAGTGAGCTCTGCTGGTTGTTTCTAGGTCTCCATTGATGTCAGAAGGTGAACTAGCTTTGCAGTTTAGGTCATAAGGCTATATTTGCAACAACTTATTTTAGAAATCTTGTAGAAAAAAGCCTGATTAGATTTTCAAAGTACGAACCTGCCTATTATTTCAGCTTTTGTCTGTAAAATGTATTTTATAGTCCCTGCGTCGTCAACTGCATTTCTTGTTTCTACTTGATTTTCCTCTTTTTCATTCCTGGTAACTTCTTAAAGAAGAGTGATTTAGAGATCATTCTAATGTAAGTCTCTTTCACTATGGCAATGGGCAGATAAGTCCAACTCTATGTACAGATGTCTTTATTGTTTCCCGTTTAAAGCTGTCATTCTGCACATCTGGTGAAATTGTGGTTAATTTGTTGCCAGCTGCTTATGTGTATGTACATTTGTCATACGCTGCATTGTTGAAAAGTAAAGTCTAATAACACCTGTGTGTTTCTCGTTACCTACAGGTGGCCTACCTGGGTAAAGTGGCTATTTCTGGGACCCAGTTCCTGTCTGGCTGCACAGAGTCGGCAGTGGTGGGTTTGGTGGAGCGTCGTGCCCTTACCCAGCAACAAGGCACCTGCCCCGCAGGCAGCTCACTGCTGGAGATTCGGCCTTTCCAGGTGCGTCTTCACCACATGGATGGGCATGGCGAGGCCTCAGTAACTATGGACACCTACCAGGTGGCACGAATCGCCTACTGCACAGCCGACCACAGCGTCAGACCCAACGTCTTTGCCTGGATCTACCGGGAAATTAACGACGACCTGTCCTTCCAGATGGACTGCCACGCAGTGGAGTGTGAGAACAAGCTGGAGGCCAAGAAGCTTGCACACTCTATGATGGAGGCTTTCCGCAAGACTTTCCACAGTATGCGTAGCGATGGCCGCATCCACAAGAGCGGCTCGTCAGACGACTTTGCTGAGGACTCGTCCACCCCTGAAGACTCGACACCAGATGACGGTTGAACTGATACTCATCTAAACTCCTGATCCCCATCCTAAAGAGTCAGGGATGACGGGAAGGATGGACTGATTACCCCCTCTCTCTCATTCTCCCTTACTATCACTTTCTGTTATCAATTCAGAACTAAATTACCTGACCCTGTGATCCATCACACCCAGGAAAATGAAGTAGCTATTAGATACTGTTAAGAAAAGATAGATGAAAGAATGAGTTACAAAAGACTGACATTTCCATACAGGGATAGCAAAGTGGTGCCACTTTGTATTAAAGGCCCTCAACAACCCACAGAGGCCTTTCAAGCACCTCTGTAAACGCCCTCAAGAGATTGATTCAACATTTCTATTTTCAACCACTGTTCAAAACAGACACACTGTTTGTGGTTATTAAGCTTTTTTTAAATCCAGGAAACAACAAACTGTATCCCCTGTTCCTCTGACCCCAGCTCATGACAACCTGTTGCTTTTCTTGCCATATATAGGGATCCAGATGGAGTAGGCTTGTGACCTATCCGGGTTCCTAACCCAGAGTTTATGAGAATGTTGGAGCACATAAATTCTTTAAATGTTTAATTTCATGGATCTCTGTTAAAATGCCTTCGACCTCGGTAATAGCAAATGAGGATGTGAAAGAAAAGCAAAGCCTTTAAGCACTATTCATATCATCACTACCGTACCTAAGTCCAACCACCCAAAAGTGATTTGCCTGCATGGCTGGTACTCGTGTGGACTATGGAGCCAGAGCTTCTATCACTGTCTCTGTTTCATCGGTACTTACAGATTCTGAGTACGTGTAAGGCACCTGGGAGGTGCTACGTAGATTTTACATTTTAAAAGTTCTCACTGGGCTGAAAGCCTGGACCTCTCTGTGACACCTTAATCATCTACATCTGACTTCAGTTTTGAGTAAACCAAAATTCAGGCTTGATTCTGCCTGTCAGATAATGTGCCTCACTTTCCTCTCACATTAGTTTGGTCTTTTACCCAGGTCTTAGCGTGTATGTGCGGCCACGTGTGTGTGTGCGCCTACCTTCTTTGTTTGTTTTTTCTGTGTGTGTCTGTGTGTGTGTGTGTGTGTGTGTGTGTGTGTGTGTGTGTGTGTGTGTGTAGGTGTAATTGCTTTCTTCTGTACTTTGTGTATATGAGTGTACACGTGAGTGCTTGCATCCCTGTGTGTGAAAGGAAAAAGGAGGAGGATGACTGTGGAGGGAGTATTGTACGATTAGCTGAAGGGGAAGAATTCTCATCGGCCTGGAAGGATCCAATTTTTTTTTATGATTAAGGAAGCATTTTAAAAATCAGACATGGTACTGTGACCATTTGCCACGTTTTAACTTTAGCCTGGAATGTGCCAGTCGCTGAGGTTGTAGGACCCTAAGAGCACGGTCGTCCATGGCAACGGCTGATGCATCCTGAAGAACGTATGATGAGTCCACCGTGCTGTGAGCACCTTAAACCATGTCCATTCAGTCTCCCATGATCTCCTCACGCTGTCAGGGACAGTCAGTGGCCGGTTTCACTCTGCTCTGCTACTCCGCGTTGCCTCTTTTGGAGTAACTGAGACTGAGGCGGGGGGAAAAAACATGTCAGAGCTCCGCACTTCCATCTTTCCTGACTGGATTGAAAAGACTGGACGCTGTCAGTGTGATTCAAAGAGAACAATGAGGTGGCTCTGGTTACACACACACACATACACACACTCAAATATACACACGTAAAATTATACATATGTAAACACATATTGTATTTGATTCTTGCTCAATAAGCTTATGTAAATACATATGTATCACTTTCCAAATATTACAGCATTACTGTTGATAGCTATTTTAAATAAATACAAATGTTGAGAACATCATACGATACAGAATCAGTGTTATAAAGCCTACTGTGAATTATAAGATGAGAGCCTGATAGAGGTGGCTGTGTGTGTATGTGTGTGTGTGTGTGGAAAGGATTGTGTGTTGGTGATGAGGGGTGTGAATGGACAGGCCTGAGGGGGGGAATGTTTATAAAGCTGTAGATTACTGTGTCATGTCTGTCTGAAAGCTCAGACGCGCTTTAAATGTTCGAACAATGTTACCTTAAGTGTTTTCTATACAGTGTTTGCAAAGATCAAGAACTATTGCATATAAAGTATTTACCAAGACCAAGCGTGTAATGGTGTGGTCTGTTTTTTTTTTTCTCTCAAAGAATGTCTTGTTTGTACTTGATTTTAACTTTTCAGTGGATTTCCCACTGTGGTTGCGTGTGGGAGGATAAATACAAAGCATGTTGTGTTTCAGAACAAACAGAATGTGTAACCAGATGATGCTCTCTGACAGGGAGCCAGGACAGATGTAAAGCAGAACCACACATACCTCCATACACACGTTACAGCATGACATGCAACTTTCCCTCGAACGATTCAAGGCATCAAATCTGTTTGAATTGGACTTCAAGTCAAAAGCTTTTCATTCTGTTTTCTTGGATTATAAAAATCAAATGTAGGCCTATATATCGATGAGGAATCAATTATTTGACTCTTACATTGAGCTGCAGCCACAATGCTCTTAAACACAACTTTATTGTATTTCCAAGTGTGTTCCAGGTTGTAGTGTGACATCGCCTTTTGTCTGTGCTCTGAGGGAAGTTTTACTCTCCCATTCTTCACATTCCTCCGACTCCTCAGATCTTTCTTTTTATTGTGTTGTTATTCTCCAGCCTCCCGTGTGCCAGGACGCAGCAACCCCGTTTTTTTTTTCTCCTCTCTTCAAAGTCCCCACATCAGTAACGAGATAACTAGCTTCTCGCTCGCTTCTGTGGCTGGCGATCATTTTGCAGTTTAAGAGCTGCAAAGAATTGGAGGCAAAATGGATGCTGTGAAGAATGTTAATGTGGGTTGAATGTGAACACTGCCTCCCCCTGGAAAGACGAGCAACAGCTTTCTGTTTGAACATTTTTCAAAGACTTCTTTACATGTTGTCATGAACGGTCTGACTCTACATTATTACATGTATTACTTTGTGTCAGGCGTGAGACAAACAGATTTGATGAAGGTAAGGAATGGCAGACTTTTCAGATTTTTCTTCCAGCAAATGGACATAACTCTACATGACTGACATCCCTTTGTCATCCACAATCACTTGAGATAATTTGAGCACAATACTGATAATCGTCTCTGCACTAGAACTTTCATAACAGTGTCAACCTTCTGCCCTCGTCCCTCTCAGCTGGCTGCACTGTTTAGATGCCTCTTTGTCTTGTAGTTCCACAGTGTGCACCCCTCTCCGATTGCTCTTGTGTCCGTCTGACCCACTTCCATCAGAGCATCAGAACAGAGGGGCCCAGAAAGAGGCCACCTCCGACAGTCTGCATCTCTGCTCCGCGGAGGCGTCAGTCAGCCTCACAATACCAGTCTTTTACTGCTCCAGCTGGCCACTCTTCCTCCTCCAAACCCCAGAACTGCCGGTCTGTCCATCCCGCCAGTGGGCCCACATGCTCGGGGTTCTGCTTGGGAGGAGAGTTGTGCCAATACTGGCTTCTAATCAGACTTCTCTTATTCACTCCCTACAGTATCACTGCCTTTGCTCCCTTTCTCTCCTGGCTGCTGCTCCCAAGCAGGGGGCACAGGCCTCATGGAGAGAGAGAGAGAGAGAGAGAGAGAGAGTGTGTGGTGAAGTACTGTAAACATATCTGTGTAATATGTGTGAAATGGACTGGGCAATTGTACACATTCTTTCTGCCTCTGGCTCAAACAAAACACATTTCCGTGATCTAATGTGCAAAGAGTTGTGTCGTTCAACACATTAAACAACATAACGTGTTTTCTAATACTCAACACAGTTTGTGGACATAGTCAGATCTATAATCTGTTAATGCTGCAATTAAAGTGGTTGCCTAAATAAGACCATAAATTTGTATTAAATTACCAGTGTTTGTTCATATAAACGAACTTGAGCTTTTATTGTGCTTTTCTAGTCTTCTGACACTCAAAGCGCTTTTACGCCCCAGGTCACACTTTCACCCATTCACACACTGGTGTCAGAGATTGCTATGAAAAGTGTCCATCAGTATTAACAAATCCAAGACACATTCATTCCCACAGCGAGCACTCCAGAGCAGTATTTTTGGGGTTCAGTGCCTTGCTCAAGGGCACCTCGACAGTGCTCAGGAGGAGGGCTGGCACCTCTCCAGCTACCGAACCAATTCCGGACTTGGTCGGAATTGGTTGCTGCGACTTGAGCCAGAGACCCTCCAGTTCCCAACCCAAGTTCCTACAGATATACTGCCGTCCCAAAGACAAAAATACATTAAAAAGCACTTTCTGCAAAACTTCAGAGCAGTGTTACACCTCACAGGTAGAGACAGAGCTCCACTTCCTGACATCATACCCAAAATATCAGGCAGTGAGAGAGGAATATTTCCCCCTAATAACACATTTAAACTCTGAGTTTCACAACACAACAACACATAAACTCTCTTATCTGCTGGGAGGAAAACCAAATTGTGAGATTAAAGCAGCAACATTGATCACAGCATGTCAGAACCTGATGACAACCAGTGGAAACTAATCACACACACACACACACATTCTCTGTACAATGAAAATAAATGTATTTCAAACTCTAAAGCACTGATGATAATGTATCGTCCAGACCCGAGGATAAATAAATAAAAAGACAGCCTCAGTTAGATTCTTTCTTTGTGACACACAAAGCATTTCCTGTGATCAGGTCCAGATTGTCTCTGATCCCTCCAGTTGAACTGCTCCCCGAAGCCTTCTTATGATTTAAGATTCCTGTCGAAATGAAATGTTGACTTGTACAAAGGGGGGGGGGGC
The DNA here is from genome assembly GCF_963930695.1 of Labrus bergylta. Classification (NCBI taxonomy): domain Eukaryota; kingdom Metazoa; phylum Chordata; class Actinopteri; order Labriformes; family Labridae; genus Labrus; species Labrus bergylta. The sequence goes on along the minus strand of NC_089205.1, from coordinate 12,831,840 downwards.
TTAAATTAACTGTCTGTTAACCTGAGCCAGGAGGATTCAGTGCACATTGCAATCCTAATACACTCACAGTCACATACAGAGGAGATGCTGCCCAGAACCCCTGGGGGACAGGAAACGTCTGGACTGAGATCCAGTAGGAGGGATAAAAGTCTGAGAGAACAAGCTTCAACTGATCCTGGAGGATGAAGGTCAGTGGCTCTGTCTGCACAGTACTGTGCACTGTTATTGCTTATAGTTTAACACAAGTGGTCACCACTGAAAGAGTAAAGTGTTTGAGATATTCTAGAGGTACTGACCTAACATGAAAATATCCATATTTTCAAGTGAAAATTCATGATTTTGATGAATTAATGGAAGAAGAAAAAACTTCTCGATGACACAATGAATTGTGGTTATTTCACAATTAGGCTACTCTACCTGCAAGAAGCTAGAGGGTTTTTTTTCTACATAAAAGTAATAGTTTTGCAATATAGGAAATAGGCTTACTGCCTTTATAGCTAAGATTGAGATGAAAGCATCTACACACCATGAACATGCCTCAGCGCTAAAAATGTAGTGACTGTAGCAGCAGCAGCAGGTTTGCTTAGCTCAGCACAAATTCTGGAAACTAAGGGGTCAAACGGCTAGTCCTGTATCTGTTCAAAATCAATGCTTTTCTGGCTCACAAAACAACATGTTACATCTCATTTCCTTAACATGCTGCTGTTTTACATTCTATTAATCATTTCTGGCTGGATGCAATCACTTGTTAGCTAAGCAGCTAAACTAAGCGTGGCTCTGACGCATTACTGTAAGTAAAGCAGTGGTTTATTTTCCTCGTGTCAAACTCCTCAAAAGTGAATAAGTGTGTTTCAAAAGTATGTTTTCTAAGTCCCCATGGAAGGCCTACTGTAGTTCTCCCACACAACACTTTGAATGTTCTTAGCTGTTATGTTATTTGTCTCTCTTTTTGTGTCATTGGCTCTTCTCTGCTCGTAAAATGATTCAGACTGTTAAGTGCCATAAAAGAAATGGAGGAAAGGATTAGGAGACATAGATGATAGCAGAGGAAAGTGTGAGGGAATGCATTTAGAGAGAGAGAGAGAGAGAGAGAGAGAGAAAAAAAGGATGAATAGCTGAAGTAAAGACACACAGCTCGTCTGGTCGGGCATCTTGCACCCAGATGTTAAGGGAAGAGTTGGGTAATCCAGCTCTGTCACATCCTGCTCTTTGAGCCAAATCAAAGTCCAGAAAATAAACAATGGACCAAACTGCCTCATAGCTTGTGCGTGAGGTCATAGACACAAATAGAGAAGCCTGAAAAGACAAGAAAGCACGAGAGCCTGATAGAACCAAATAACAAGTATCATGAAGCTGATGTTACATTCTCTGACCACTTGGTGTCGTCATAGCTCAGCGTTTAAAAGACAAGCGTCGTGCTTCATGTGAGAAGGAGGGCTTCACTTCAGAGATTGCATATAGTTGAACTGAACGATATAGCTGGCAACATAACCCTGACTTTGAGTAAAGATTTGTATTTATACTACTATAAGACAGAGTGGAAAAACTGGATTAAAGGGTTAATTTCTCTGCCTTTTTCCTCTGACATCATTACAACATGACCTCAACATGCTTCATCAAAGGTAGGCTTTAGGTTGAAAAAAAAAAAATTGTCAAGACAGATATGGCCTGTTTGAAAAACATGGCTGTGAGGTAAATGTTACAGGTGCTGAGAGGATATTTAGGATTTGTTTTTTCTCTCTTCTGAGTCTAACAGGGTTTCCTTATTGAAAATGTCAGGGATTCTGGATGGATGCTCCTTCACATTGCTTCCTTACCGTCATGTCAAAGCCTTTGAAAGGAGCACAAAGACAAGATCACTGAGCATTAAACACAGCTTTGTGGCAGATCACGATACCACAGATGATCCTGTTTGTTTGTTTTTTATCAAGATTTCAACAAACAATCACATCTGACCTACATAAAAAAGAAAGAAATAATATTCATTTCACACTCATGCTGTCAAGATTGAAAAATCTCTTATCTTAAAGGTTATTTCTTCCTTCGCTCTGCCTTTCTAAAGTAATGGGCCACCTGTGTGGCTCTGCGGATTTTGATCCTGAAACCCAAAAGGCTCTGCAGGGTGCAGATGGATCTTATAGCAAATCTTCAAAACATCGCTGAGCATAGTTCAGACCTCCCAGCGCCGTGTTATCATTTCATCCTATACTGTGTGTGAACGTGTTTGAGTGTGTGGAAGGGATTCATAACCTTGATCCAAGATGGGAAAATTGGTTTTGTGTTCGTCATCAGTGATAGGATCATCATTTATTTAAGACTTACAGTAGATATCAAAGCAGGATGTGACAGGCTTCATAGCAAAGTGGACTTAAAGCAGAGCAGGCCATATTGACCCAGGATTAACTGAAGAGCATATAGTAAGAATTTTCTAATATTCAGTTGAGCTGATGGAAATAATCCATTAAAAATCAACGTTGTCTCCCTTTGTATTATCTTAATTCAATTTTTAAGATGTCTTGCCTTTTGAGTGAGAAAAATGTTTTCTAAAATCACCTATAAGTCAGGTGGAGTTCTGCATTGTCACAAAAATGTCCAGCTTTTTTCTTGTTGTAGAGTTTGCCGCTTTCATGCAGCAAAATAAAATAAATAAAATAAATAAAATCCGGCTCATTTGAAAGCCTCAAAGAGAGTCATGACAGAAAACTCTGACAGGCGTAAACAGGACGGTGTTTGAAGAGTTGTGGAACAAAAATAAATAGCTTATTACTGATTACCATCATCAGGCCAGAAGACAAAACAGATTTGCGAATCGCCGGCACTCTGGTTGTTGTATCAACTGCCAAATGCTTTGTGTTTACTGTGAGTGTTCGATGCTGCATCTGGACAACACTGTCATTACTGTCTGTGAAAAAACAGAAATCTCTGAGGGACTGAACCATTGTATAGTCTGCTACAAGCATAAAAAAATATATATTTTATCTTGATTTAAATGATAAAATTCTTTATCGCATTGAGCACTATACCACACTATAAATACTACTTTAACTTGGAATATGAACTGTGATTCTGCTGTTCAGGAAAACCAATGATGAAAAAACCATGCACTGGAAGATATATTTATTTAAAGGTTTATAAGCTCATTTAGCAGAGCAGAAGATTATTTCCAAAAGTTCGGATCTTTATTAGCCAGTAATACATGTTTTTAGACAAAGATGGCAACTGTTCTTCCTCATGATTTTTGTCTCTTCTTGAGATATATTTTGTATATTGTAGCATTATTTTACCATACTTTTATCTCCAAGGCTCAAAAGAAGTGGTTACTACAACAGATGTCCCAAACTAGGGTTCATAGTCAAGTCTAAATAGCAACACCTGAGAGTCCCTCATTCTGCATCTCTCTGTTCTATTGACAAATATAGTAAAACAATAGCAAACGTGTAATAATGGTACATCTTTGCATATTCCCACACAAAGTTGCAGGCTATGCCAAGAGATGTCAGAAAAGAAGAAGACGAATGAGAGGGAGCTTGCTGGGGCATTTGACCCCAACAAGAACTTGTTAACAAACTTATTTCTGTCGGCTCCAAAGGCTGATGGGAGCCGAGCAGAGGGAGCTAATGTTAGCCAAGAGGCTAACACCAACCCTAATCAAATGCGCATATGTTGATACAATTAAATCATATCCTGGGAGGGCCCATTAACTGGGCCTCAGGCGCCAAGCCATTTCTGCGGACAGGCATGCTATTGCTGTCCCTACGGTTACCCTTATTATACATCCAAGCACAAGATCACACTTGACTACTAGAGTGTGTTCTCTTCAAATACTAATGAATTTTGAGCCGGCCACTGGTTGCAGGATCTACTCCCGGTCTAGACTTAATATGGTGCATGTCTCTCTCTGCACTTTTTCTCTCTCTCTATAGCTGTCTTATCGAATAAAGATGAAAAAGCCCAAATAATGATCTAAAAAGACCTGTTTCATTTCTAGTTTAAAATGATCTAATTCAGGGTCCAGTTCTGCAGGTAAGGTATCAACAATTCATACCCAGAACAGACAATCCAGTTTGTCAATTGAGGATTTAACAAAAGGTCACTTACAATGTTGGTGAGATGCTCCTCATGTGTTCGTTACTTTAAGAGGAACAACAGGTCACTCTGCACCTGAGGAGTCTGGACTTTAAATAATGTAAAAAGTACTTTTAGATACATAGTCATAACACTTTTCTGGCTATTAGTAGTGCCACTGAAAACATTTTATTTAATTGTATTAGAGCAACACATGTCGTGTCATTCCAATCAGGACTGTTGTCGACTTACACGTCTCATAGCAACACAGTGCCAAAAGCTGCAGTCAGGATCCAGTGTTGACAGAAGTGAGTGACACTGATGCTGCCTCTTTGTGACTGATCCTTTACTCTTCACCGTCTTCATTCGCTGTGACTGATGATTGTTTGACTGCCTTCAGAGTGTTTCTTTGACACTGAAAACAATTCAGATGATTGGTCCGTTTGTCTCGGCGTTTTCATTCAAGTCGGCCCTGAATACAGTGGACGCGTAAGGCCGGGCAGCTCGGCGAGGGAGCATCACGGCCGATCGTCTCACATCCATCTGTTCAGAGTGAGGCCAGAGTGCAACACACTGACTCCTCTGTGATCAGGTAAAGGACGTCTGCTGTCAGAACACACGGCCAAGCATCAGAGTTCTGTCACATGTGATTACATTTCCCACTGTAGGTCAGGACATTTCTGACTCTTCTCGTCACTGCAGAGGGACTAAAAAGGTCAGAGGTCACTGCTTCCAGATAAAGGCGACAACTCAAACGCTGAGCTATTAAAATACGAAGAAGCAGGCTGGATTTACAAATTGAGGACCTTCACTGCTGTCAGTCTCAATGTACTCGACAATCTGACCTCAGGCCTACTGTATTTGCTGGTTACATACTCATACATTAGTCTTATGCAATAAGGATGCTGTACAACATGTGATTCATAATGTACATGAAAGGAAAGCACTCAGTCATTGAAGGTTCAAGTGTCATTGTAGTTGTGGAAGATGTACACATTTGACTAAGAGTAAACCCAATTTGTGCATGTTTGTCTGCTCTGTATGCGGTAATAGTTTTTTTTTTTCAAAAGAATATCAAACACATCCAAATCGTAGAGTGACGGGTGCTGTACAAAAAACGCAAACGTAAAAGGAAGACTTTATCAGACAATATAAGATAAGATAAGGGGGGAAGGCCATTTGCAATAGTTACTTTGATTTACATCATTGTGCAATGGTTGTAGAGTTGGGTCACAATCTGTAGAATATTGATTCAGAAGAGCCCATTATCAAGAATTATCTAGCTTGAGTTTTCATATGTAAGTAAACATCTGTATAAGCTACAGATCATACAGGCTACTACATAGCATCATACAGCATCTGTTGCAACATCATTTTAGTGCGTGGACTTTTGACAATTAGGGCCCTAGTTTCAGGAATTGTGTTTATGCAATAGTGAATAAGTGTAACTTAACATGTGAACAATTACATCAAGATACAGTCAGTTTAATAAACTTAGTTAAAATGTTAATTAGCAATGTTAATTAGCCTGTAACATTTACTGTAACTTTTTTGTGATAAACACTTCTTCTTCTCTACCTTACCAACACTTGTATCCGTTACAACTTGATGTTTTACTATGCAGACATCACACAAGCTTTCCTTTATCTGTGCATGTCCTGTTTGGTCTGGTACAGTATGACAAGTTATACCAGGTAGGCTTTTATAATCCTGATTTTATTTATAATGGTCAGCTGATGCAGTCATTTTAAGGCATGAGAAATGAAGTTCTCTGGTGTCTGCCAAAGATCAACATCTCTGGTAAAACACATGACTATACAGAACAATCCAGCAGCCTGAAATATTCTTTGCTGCAGTCTTTCCAGCTTCAGGTCCTCAGGTGGTGGGAGCTCTTTGCGGGTGATCTGTCTTGTTAAAACTCTGCACATTGTGAAAATTCACAGCATCTCCTACCAGAGTGCTGCTGACTGAAAAATGAAGAGTGAAGAGAGAAAAGAGAGAAAAAAAAGCCTCAGAAAACGCTGGGAGCTGAGCTGAGGCTTGCATTACTGAAATCCATCTGGCTCGGAGGGATGCAGCTCACTACTTCAGCCTGTTTGGTTGGCTCTGACATGTCCAGGGATTCAGCCTTCAAATAAACAATAGAGGTCCACTTACAGTCAATAAAATCACCACCAGAGCTGGCTGTGTTTTTGAAAACCTGAGCTCTCTGTGATAACAGTGATTTGTTTGGATCAGAGGAACATGGTGCAGAGGTGTACACTCACTGTGAGAAGAGGGTCGAAGCATAAGTGTCCATCAGGCTGATCACTGATGAGGCGACATTGTGAAATTTCATCAGTCTGTTTCAACATTGTCTGAGATTATTTACATCATTTGGACAAATTTAGAGAATTTGAAAACATGTTGAGACCAAAATTTATTAGAAATGACAAACATGATCATGTTGATTTGGTCAAAACAATTTCTAACAATACTCCAGAACATTATAATTAATACTTGAAATGAATCATCACTAGTACACACACTATGAAGGGCTCAGTTGAAAGGTTTAACATCACCTCAGAATGGATTTATCTGTTCTCAATAATAAGAACATTATCATACATTTAATGGCATCCCTCCTTTTGCATACTGTTTGAACTGTATCATTTTAAATGGGGTTTAAGATATGGTTTTAGCCTAATATACACAAATATAAGATATTTTTAAAGGGGACAAACACAATCAAGTAATGACTCTGGTTAATTGTGTTAATTTGTTACTGGTCAAACTATTGATTGAGTTTTTTCATTAGCTCCGTCTCTATTTACCCTGGAGGAGCCTTTAAATTACATTGACTCTTTCTCAGGAGTGGAGCTTCTGTTCAGTAACCACCACTACTCCCTTAGAAAAAATGCTTTTAAATACTGTAACACATCATTTTACTGTAATGAGTAGATACCATAAGTGCACCTCCATCCATCTGTTTAGGTCAACATTGTAATCTTATAGTTTTGTATCTTATAGCCATATCTCTGTTTTTTTAGTTTTTAAACTTTGAATTCAACTCTAATTAGTCCTCCCATTAACCTGCTGTTCATGATTCATTCTGCTTGATGGCTGACAGATTAATTTACATTTTTATTTGATCATGTAAATACAATAAGAGTGGATTAATTCATAGAAAAAAGGATGAAAAGCTAAATTAACAACAGTTTCAATGCAAGATTTAACGCAAAGTAAAAAGTAAACGTACAACAAGGAATATGATAATACACTAAGAGATTCATATTTTAGTTATGGACAAAACATTTGTTTTAGAAATCTAATTATCGAACCAGTTTCAATTGCTAAGAAAATGTCTCTCAACCTTTGCTTTTATCTATACCTATCTTTTTTGTGCAACTTCTGCAATAAAATCAGTTTGAGTTTCACAATAAAACTGACTAAAAAGTCTTGGCGTGTCCACAGGAATCCACAACTGTACGGGTTGATGGTCATCCCAAACAAAACAAAGTCTACTTGACCTAAAAAAAATTGCAATATTTTTTATCATCCGTATACGTGCCCATGATAGTTTTAGGTCACTAAGTTAAATCCTTGCAGATCATTTCCAAAGTTTGACCACAACCGAATTCTCTATTCCGACTGTTTAACTGATTTTGGATTTTAACATTTTTTAAATCACAGAGGTGAATAGATTATTACAGTGAAGTCACTGAGGAGGTCATCAGAGACTATCTGCATATGTGTGAGACATTTAAATCTTAAAATATCCTTTACATTTTGTACATTTGCTAGTAACAACATGAAAAATGCACATTTCCAGGCCTATGGTGCTAAAGAAAGGTAAATAAAATAGCTCATTAGGATCAGTAAAAGAAGAAGCTGTTGCTTGAAATAAAAAATGACTCCAAATAGGCCAGGACACTTTATTGAGCCCATAACTGGTAGACGGACATGAGCTTTTAAAGCATTTTTCTAGTCTTCTGACTACTCAAAGCGCTTTAACACAGCAGGTCACACCTACACATTCACACACTGATTGCAGAGGCTGCTATGTAGGCATCATCATAAGTAACTAATCCCATTCATACACATTTATAAGCCGTTGACGAAGCAGTGGGAGCAACCTGGGGTTAAGTTTCTTGCCCGAGGACACATCGGACTTGAAGCTGCTGCAGGAGCTGGAGATTGAACCCACAACATTCCAGTTGAGAGACAACCGCCTCTACCAACCGAGCCACAACCGCCTCAAGCTTCTGACAGTTTTACATTCAAAAACCCAAATTCACATTTTCTCGTCCCTCGGTCAAGGATCAACAGGTTGTATTTTTAGACTTTTGTCCTGAAATGTTGGGCGTCCTTGCAGAGTTGCAGTCGTTCATCTTGACATTAAACATGACTATTTAATGAGACACTGTCCTTGGACACATCTCCAGGCGTAACAGCTTGCCCAACACATGAATAAATAAGGCCTGGAAACTGCTACAGGGGGGTAGACAATGGATGGGGGAAATATAGAGGTAGCACTTGATCCAAATGGACTTTTCTCATGAATAATAATGCGTCTATGTGGATCATTTAGGGTTTACAGGCAGAGACAAATCTCCCATCAAACAGGGGAGCCTTCTTCACCTCTGGAGGTAATGAAAGACTTCCACAGGCTTTAAGGCGGGCTAATCTAGGGCTTGTAGCTTGAAGTTTTAGAAGCAGAGGTTTTGTTTGTGCTGCAAACTAGACTTTGGCTGTGTGTGAAATTACATCACAAGGATTCTTTACTTAGACTACTGAATTTATCACAGAAGTGGATTTACTGTAGCCTGTGTAATATCATCTGTTGGTCTGTGGACTACTGACCTTGGAGCTTGATGTTTGGGAGTTTGCCCATCAGCATCCTGTTTGTTGGAGCCAAAGGTGACGCCAGAGGTGACGATTTCTGGTCAACAGGGTGGACGTGCATTGCCACCCTCCTACCAGGGTTAAGAAAAATAATCACAGGCATCCACACCTTTAAGGTCACCAGAAAGTGTTTGTCATGGTTAAAAATTATACTGAGAATTGTGATAATTTTCTAATTGATTACTGATAACAGTTTGACATGGGGAATAAATAGTTTATCTGCTACCCCAAACATCCTACAGCTCCCCACTGTGCCACAAGTCAGATAACTGGCTGCAGATTGTAGACATGATACTAGTGGTACAAACCAAGAAAGTAAATACAATACTTTAAAACATCAAACTATGTCTTTATTGTCTTTCTCTTTTGCTGTTTAAACACTCCCCACTTCAATGTCAGATGCACTAAACAGAAATATAAAAAATTAAGTATGGGAAGAAAAGATGAAGGCAAACCATTGCTATCCAAATAATTTTTTAAGGCCACAAAGATTTGTGCAATGTAAATTTATGAATTTACATAATAATGAGTTCTAATGTGTAAGGGCCACAGTTCACCGTTCATAAACTTAAACTAATATATCTGTGTGATTCCCGTCTTAGATTACAGCCAATCTACACTCCTCAGTCTCACTTTACTTATTTAATAATGTCATTCCTTCCCTGCTTCCTCCCCTCCTCCTGACCTTTTTCTCTGATTACATCACAATTCCCCATCAGGACTCTGACATTTTCTTTGCCTTCCCTCTGTGTTCATTACCGGCCTAGTGGGAGCAAACAACGACACAGGAGAGTTCAGAGGCCAAAGATGGCACTTGGCCTGTGTTATTGTTAAAGGAGTGAGGAAGCATTCGTTTTGCCCTCTGGGTCTGTGAATCTCTCTGATGTGTCTCCTGAGGGAACACAGGATGACAGCAAGACATATAGAATACAAATCAGTGTATGGGGAAACAGCATGTAAATATGACAGGTAGATGTGAGCAACCTTTTATTGTCAGAGTGAGTCTGGATAATACAGAGTGAAGAGAGATTAATGGTATGAGCTATATATATATATATTTATATTTATATATGAACACATAATAAGTGAATATGTCTTTCTATTTGTCTTGTATTAAATGTAACATGTTGTGTTTTTATTGTATGTCTTTGCACAGGGCAACCAAAAAACAAGCTTCTTCCTTTTGCATGCAAAGGGTAAACAACAAAGTATTTTCTATCTTAGACATACATCACAACGACATTAAAGAAAACGTTGATTCAAGTTTAAAACCAATTTAAATGCACACTAACAGGGGATGCCGGTACAGGTAGTGGTAGTGGTTAATGTGCACGCACCATGTAAGAAGGCTGTTGTCCTCCAAGCGGGTGTACTGGGTTTGAATCTGGCCTCCTTTCCTTCATTTCGTTCCTCACTCTCTCTCTCTCTCCCTGCTTTATGACTCTATCCACTGTCCTCTCAAATAAAGGCATAAAAAGCCCCAAAAATCAGTCTTAAAAAAAGCACACTAACAGAACTGCTCCTGTGAGGAACTTTCTGGTTTGTGTCCGTTTAGGGAGAAAAGTTGATGTCATGTCTCTTTGCTGATTATGTCCTGTAGATGTGTAAGTAACCCAGTGTTTTCAGTATAAACAATCTTAACCTGCTCTCTTCTAACAATCAAACATATCACTCATTGTGAATCGGATATTGATGATGATAAAGGTGTGATAAAGATGACATTTAGGATGTTGATGATGATGTAAAAAAAAAAACCTGTGCTTTGCCTGTATGCTTGACAGACCCCTTGTGTGTCTTATCTGATTTAAAGCTTTTACTCTTTACTTACTGAGGTTGGTTCTTCCTTTCTAGATACCTTGCTCGTGTTGTACTGACTCTCAGATGTACATTGCTTCGGACAAAAGCGTCTGCTAAATAAATTGTAGAATCTTTCCACAAAAAAAGGAAAGAAAGCTGTTAGCCTACTCTAGCATGCTATCAATCGTCTGACACGGCAGCAGGGCTTCACGACACTAAAATGTACACTAAATAATCAATCTTGTCACTGATGGTCTTTATTGCTTTTGTAGATCATAAAGAAGCATCATTGTAGATGTCAGCTTGTCGCATAAGCAGCAAAAACTCCTCAAAGGTGCTTAAAATAATGTAAATATTCAAAATCGAATGGATCTTCACAACAACAATTAAATACAAATATGATCAAACAGTGTCGATTATGGATTAAAAAATGACTTTATATACATTTTGTACACTTTGTAGCCTCACAAGATCTAAAGCAAGGTTTGGAGTTCCACCATGAGAACCACTTCTGGTTGATTCTGAAGCATGAAAATACAAACACGGTGTGAAATGAGCCTCTTTCAGTGTGTGGCCTCGTTTTGAGCTGAATGTTAAAAGTAAAATTTCCACCCCAACAAGCCCTGAAATACCAATCTTTTTTCATTAGTTCAGTCTTGTTCAATTACTGTGAACTATAGTGTGAGTGTTTAACAATATTACACCACTCAAATAGAACAATTAAATTCTAAAGCATTAAGCATACAGATTTTAAAACAAGGCTTGCTTGTCTGTGTGATAGAGGGATTTAGGATGGGAACCTGACCCTGTGTTGTGTTTGCAGGAAAGGTCTAGTCACTTGAAAGAAAACATTTCACGATTTGACCCCTGTGTCAATGTGACAATCAGTTATAACACTTGGATGTTATAAATCTTAGAGTGGGGTCTTGAATATTTGATCAGTCTGTCTTATTTCTCTTCTGGGATTTCCTCAGAGAAGTTTGTGCTGCGTCTCCTCTCTCTGCAGACCACACAACAGGCTCAGCCAAGGTCACCCTGATGATGAGCAACATTTGAATCAGGATGCAAAGCTGGTGAAGAAGCAACAACTTTAAAACCCAGCTGATGGTTTTTTTTTGATATGTTACAAGAAGGACAGGCTGCTCTCCAGCTGAATTGCAAATGTGTTATTGGTAATGCAAATGTCTCAACCCATCGTGACCGTTTTTTTTTTTCTTTAAAGCTACAGGGCTTTTTCCGACTTATCTTTCCTTCCATGACCCATTCCCTGAAATGCTTAAAGTAATATCAACATAATTAGAAAATAAGTTATCACAAGTATGAGGCAAACACATTGTCTGTGTAAAGTAAATCAGATGTGTGTTTTATGTTCAACCCAGAGTGCTTTCACACTTGCAGAAAACTCCTCAAACACTCCTGATAGTTCCAGGAGGAGCTGTATGTGTGAACGCAAACAGACACAGTTTTCACTCAGACTTTACCCTGAGTTTCTCCTGCCAGTCCCTTGGTATGTTTTCCTCTTTAAGTTAAGTGAGCTGATGTGAGAGCGCAGCAGGATATAATCAGGAGAAGTCACCTTGAGCCAATGGGAGGGAGGGAGTGACGTTTAAATCCTGGAACCAATGCATTGTGCATAGAATGTCTGCATGCGACTGCTATGATCACCGTTCACGTAATTTAACAGCTTTATTTTGTTTTCTGTTCGTCAGCATGTTGTTCTCCACACTTGGTGACATTGTGATTCCGACTAACTTCACATTGATATAATGCTTTGTGATAATATCTCATTATAGCAGCGTAAAGTGGACTTTGTTACTTCGTCCGACACTTCCGCAACCGTCTTTATATGCCATGTCTTGCCTCTGGAGACCCCCCGACCCCCCCTCCTGTTCGAGTCTCCCTCTGTAGGTGCATATGTGAACAACCAGATCAGGAGATTTTCAGGAGTAAGTCCTCCTGAAATTATCTAGATAGTTTGTCAGAAGTGCATATGTGAAAACAGCTCAATCCAGACAGACATGGTCAGGGAAAGAGTTTTGACTTTTAAAGGGTGTGAGGTAAATTCAGAAAGAACCACATATCTCGGGTCTGCTGCATATATAATCATTTCAAGATTAGACTCCAGTCTGCATGACAAAGGATTCTTGGGCAAGACATTCTTAAAGGCTTCGCCATTGGTGTGTGAATGTGATTAGATAAGATCCTTATAGGCAGCTTCAACCATCAGTGTATAAAATGATGTGTGATTGGGGACGCCTCTTCACCAGTGTCATGATTGTGTGACAGATCGGAGGCGTAATTGAGTACTGTTTTTACCAAGTCTTGTAGCTCTCCACGTTGTACTGTGACATGGGCTGACAGTTTACACACCTGCTCCACCAGGTAACGTGTGATCTCTCCTGTACTCCAGTTTCAAAAGAAGTTCCCCCCCTTTCTCTCTTTTGGACCTGTTAAGTCTCCATCTGCAGAAGTTTTTCCTCTGAGTCCTACAATCCTCAAAACTATCCTTTTGCATCCACTGTAAATGGCAAGTCACAGTCCCTTTAAAAAAGGCTCATTGTTTAGTTTGGTTGTATTTGATGTGTCTTTCAAAGTTACTGCGCACTGAAAAGCTGATCAGTGCGCAGTAGGCAGAGAAAGATATGTGGCGCACCAAACTAGTGCTCAAACAAAGTGGCTTAGTTATACTAGTTATATCCAGTATACTTAGTAACACAATAACTTTGTGTTAATAGAGTGATCATTTGACTTAAATGTGAAGATAAAAATGTAATTGAACAGGTAAGTATTCACTTTGTCTTAGCTCTGTCACTGAACTCATGTGCACTTTGAATCCATGTTTAAAAAAAACGTCCTCTATTTATTTCTAACACTTAGGGATTTTGTGCACTGACTTGATACAAGAGCTACTGTACCACAGGCAAGGCTTATTTCTTGTGCCCTGTGTGGCACATGATAAGAAATGGAAAGAGCTGATAGGCTGTGAGTCATGTCCAGAGAAAATACATGAGCTCAAAAAATCTCTCACGTTCTCTCAGTCAGTTTAGTCGCTGGCCCTCTGTCACACTCACTCACACAAATTTAAAATGCCAACAGTGACCCTATCTGTCAAAGGTCACTGAGTCATCATGTACAACAGACCTGAGAGAAAGTATGCACAGCTGAGGGCTTTTAATGAAAAAATGTATAGGCTTAATGACAGGGAAAAGAGTGACTGAAAATGACAAGGGCAGATACAGATTAGAGCATACGGTTGATTGCCTTGAATAATTGTAACTGGATATGTTTTCCTGTGATGAGACTGAATGATTGATATATTCCACTTCTTATAATGTCAAGTACAAGGAACACAAGTTGGATCATGTTGCAGGTTAACATTCCTGTAAAAGAATCAAAATTAATATGGAGATGCAAATTGTTATAGTGTTGCCTACAAAGCTGCACAATTCTAAACACTAAAGGAAGTTTCCAAGGCTGATTTGTCTCCCTGTAACACACACCAATGTCATAAGTAAAAGAACATTTACCAACACAATGCAGATGCTAGTAGTAGTAGTAATAGTAGTAGTAATAGTAGTAGTAGCAGTAGTTTATAATGTTAAAAATGTTATTGTAGCATAGCAGCAGTCATTTTCGAGCTAGCACCAAAACAATGCATATAAGATTAGGACCTCAAAAGGTAAAGAGACAGAATTTGCTGAGGTGACCTACAACAGACAGGAGAGCTAAAAATGACTACATCCTTAATTAGCATAACTTTAGAGCTTAATGTAATTAAACATGTAAGTTTAAAAAAAATCCTACCACCACAAAGTTGTTGTGAATTAACTAAAGAGCTAATGATACTAGATCTGACTTTTGTATGAGGTTCTTCACATGTTCAATTTTGATGTATAGTTAGGCATTTTAATGCAGAGCCTTATGTAAGTTGAACTACTTTTGGAGGCTGCCTCTTGTGGCCCCTCAAGGAACTGCAGTTTTTGGCACTTCTGCATTTGCTTTATTTCTCAACTCTGTAAGTTGCTGCGTGTTTAAAGAGTCTGCAGGCACTTTCCACCTTGGAAAAAATTAATTAAAATATGAATTCCAGGATAATTTGAATTTGAAAATTGTTTATCTGATTCCAGGCTACCTTTTGACTGAAATATATAGAGACTATTGTCATGTTGCCTTACAATATCCCTACCTCTTTGGCTCATGTGTTTCTGCAGAGCTTGGGTTCCAAATACTTATATTTGATCATTCATACAGCAAGAATATAAGAGGTGTTTCCACTGTATGTCACACTCCAAGGATATACAAAAGCCTCAATGTCCGAGTGAAGATGGCAAACTCACCACATGAAAAGCCCTCCATTTTCCAGCTGAGCGGTGCAGTTAGCCTTCTGACAGGCCAGTCTTCCACTTGGTTAGAGAGAGTGGCTGAGAGCTGGAGGGGCAGACAGGGGGGGTCTGTGGGGCTCTAGGAGAAAGACAGAAAAGTGACAAGAGAGACAGCGAGAGAAGAGGGACCTTAGCTGGCGGGTTAATGAAGTCCAACAATCCTTAAGGGCAGACTACTCATCTCTTAACGAGCTTGCTCCATCAACCTCGCCACCATCCCCCTCTCCTGTTGACTCCAACACCAGCTATCACAAGTGATTAGTGTTTCTGAGTTTACAGCCCCAGGTACAGGTCTTTTGTTGAAAATTCTGTTAAAGGATTCAGGAAAAGCCTCAGTACATTTTTTTTTCATTATTATAGTCTTACATAACATATCATATAAATGTTTATCAGCGATGTTGAGGCTGGCTCTAATATATAAAAAAAAACAACTGTTAAAGATTTACACCAAACTAAACAAACATATGATCATAATGTAAAAAGAAAATAATTTTACATCAATAAAAGATAATAATTTGAATAGTGAGTTTAATATCAATGGGAATTAATAGCAAGAAAATCAGGGAGATACTTTTTCATCTATGAAATGATGTAATTTTACCATAAAAGTCCAAGGTTTATCATTGAATTTGATCCACATGTTTCGTTCCGCAATTCATTATTGCAGGAACCTAAATAAGAGAATATTGTTAGCTTTACTTTTTGTGTAGAGAGCAGAAATATGCTGGGAACTTAATATTAGTCTTGCCCACATACCAATAGTCCATGGGGTAATTGTCACATTTTATTAAGGATCTTATTCAGTCTGGCTTTGTGTTGCTTTGTAGAAATGTATTGTGTATTTCCTGAATATGACAGACATGCCGTTTATTTGCTTATTTATTTTCTGAACAAATTTTATAGGAACAAATTCAAAATTCTTGAGAACAAAAACAAACTTTTAGAGCTGATGGTCCACTATTTTAACCTGACTTTACAAACAGAAAGCAAAATAAGTTTGAGACTAAAGATGTTTTTAGGCCTACTTGATGTAAAATTCTGTCAATAAAAGACAATTTTGATGCCGTAAATGGTAAATGGACTTGATCTTGTATAGAACCTTTATAGTCTTCTGAATACTCAAAGCACTTTAACACCGCAGGTCACACCTATACCATGCACACCCACACTGATAGTACAGGCTACTATGTGAAGTGTCCATCAATATTAACTAATCCATTCATACACGTTCAAACAACAACAGCTAGAGCAAATTGGGGTTAAGTGTCTTAGCCAAGGACATGCGGCTCCATGAGCTGGGGATCAAACCCCCAAACTTCCGGTTGAGAGACTCCACCACTGATCCACAGCCGCCCCTGTGGCAAATAGCTCATAAGTCCCACCTTTGTAATGAGGCGGGCTATTTAAACAGTTTGTGCCCCACCCCTCTGTTTGTCCTGCCACAGCTAATGTTAATGTAGCATCTCATAAGCTAGCACCTGGCTGTTAGCATATCTTAAACAAGAAGTGAGGGTTTGTCTTCTCATTCTGAATGGATTCATTCACCTGTAAGATAGAGGGGACAAAGTAAGTACCTGCTTGCCTTAGCTCTGGTCAGTATTGTTTGGTGTCCAGGTAGCCCAGTATCAAACTAAGCCCATGCTAAGTGGCTGCTAATTGTTTTGTTTGTGAACAGTCTCCTGTTCTTTTGACACCTGTTGGCACTGCTTCATACGGGCGTTGTTTGTGCTGTGGCTCTGAATGTTGCCTTTGTTTGTAGCCCTGTCTTGTGATGCTTTCATGCTGCTTTGTGTTGTGCTGAAATGTGAAAAGCCTTTGTTAGTGATTTATTGGCTTTGTTTGTTTTTAGCTTATTGGCTCATTGCTCTCAAATTGTCAGAGGGTTACACGAACGGCTTCATACAAATTGAATTGAATTGATTCACATTGGCTAACAGTCAACTTGTGTAGGCCGGTATAATTGTTTTCATATAATATTGGAATCATAGAACTAAAAAAGGGCTTTTTCAGTTAAAGAACATATTGTTCATTACTCACAAAGAAATGTTTCACCCAGATCCAATAGGTTTATGTAACAGCTCGCTTCATATCAAAACTACATCTAAATAGATGAACTCCTATTCTATGCTGAAATCCAGTAATGTACTGATGATTATCTTCTTGTCATACCATGTAACATTTCATAGGAGAGTTTTGGGTATTTCATTCTGCCTAACACTCCTCAAAGGAGTTTAAGGTGCTTTGTTTGGAAGTGACCACATGTTGGCAGGAACCTGTAGTGTTGGAATGGATGATTTGCTTATTTCAGATTATATATTCTCCTGACACTGATTCCAAAGGAATTGGGATTCTTTATTCTTAGAATTCTACAAAATTGTAATTATTCTTTCTTTGCTAACTGTGTCGCTGCCCAGCAACACACAGACATATTGATCAGAAATGGCTTTGTTCAACTAATAATATGAAAATATATTTAGGCATGTTGAAAAATCAACTTGATATAGGCTATAGAGAAGGACTTTGTTTCTTAGAAAATGTTCTGGCTATAAGTTTGTGCTTTTCTGTGTTTGGTATGATTCCTAACACTACACAAATCCACCAGAATTTACAGAAATTCTGCTAAGTTTGTGGGGAAACTCTTGCAAGTTGCATCTTTACTTTGTTGTTCAAGCTTTCAAACTAGATGCAGGTATAGATACATTTCCTGCTGTGCATTGACATACAAACTAAGGACGAAAGGAAACATGAATAGAGGCATGGATATGTATTTGTTTTTTATATTTATTTAAAGCAACAAACAGGTGTTCAAATGGGATTATTCTATTACTGTATTGATGCAACTGTGAAGGGCACACATTTTTAAAACGCCACAGCTTATTATCTTCCAAGCAAGGCTAAATTCAACCTTCCACTGTCATTGACAAACTCATATTTAAATACTTTCTCTGATACTTTAAAGTGATTTGGTCTCTCTGCTAGAAATTACTTTGGATGGTTGTGTGTGTGTGCGTCATGCTTGGAGAGATCCTCTGTTCCCATGTGTCTTTCCTTCTTGATGTATTAATAATGAAGCATTATTCAAATATCCAACCAAACAGTATTTTATTTGCTTGCAGATTCTTTAATGCATTACACTAAAACTAGATTTCTGGAATCATGTTGTGCACTTGCGGGTATCCTTCCCCATAAGAGCTATAGTGCGAATGCTTGTTACTGTGTTGCTCTGCAAGAGTCCATTTTTCTTTTGCATGGTACTGAAGACTTTACATATTCTGTCTGGAGTGATAGTTTGGTTGTTTGAAAAAAAGCTTTTTCATGAACTTGTGCTTTGCCGCAGTGATGGAAATCAATAGAAGAGATTCTGCTGGATTCAAAGAGAGTTTTATGAATTTAAAAATGCATGCAAGCAGAAAAAAAATGAGATTCCCAGTTATATTAATATAAAAGAATGTCAGAACAGATAACATTATATTGCGCCAAATGTAATGAGAGATTTGGAAAGTGACAAAGGTGCTGGATTCATTCAAATAGGCGCCGGTCGCAATGTGGTAGGTGCTAGATCTTGTTCCGACAGGATCCGGCACAAATTAAGCCCTCTTTCGGGGGGTCGTTCCCCAGCTCAGCCAGATGTCAGGTGTGTCCTTGGACAAGACACTTAACCCCAAGTTGCTCCTGCTGCTTCATCAGTGGTGTATGAATGTGTATGAATGGGATTACTTAATTCTGATGATCACTTTACATAGCAGCCTCTGCAGTCAGTGTGTGAATGGGTTTGAATGGGTAGTTGTGACATGTGCGCTTTGAATAGTCAGAAGACTAGAAAAGTGCTATACAAGCTCAAGTCCATTTACCATTTGCCTGTTATTTAGTTGTCTGGAATGTTTGCATTATAATAACTTTTCTTACTAATTGCTTACTATCTGCCTCCGTCATGGTCATATCATTGCTGTACATTTACTGTATAATCAAGATGGCAGGGCAGCATTCCTGCTATATCATTTTTTTTTTACATACTTTATTAACACAGAGGGGAAATTCTGTTTTATTTACACTCTTATTGAGAGACATGCTTCTCACACACATAAGCCTGAATTACACACATGCACAGACAGAACCTGTGGACATGCATTATGGAGAGATGTCAGAGTGGGGCTGCTACACACTGCTACGGAGGGAGCGCGACAGAGCTGTTGGGGGTTCATTGCCTTGCTCAAGGGCACCTCGACAGTCACGACAGACTGTGTAAGTGACCTGGCCCCTCTCCAGCCACCAGACCAACTTCCATACTTTGGGTCCGCACCAGAGCTTGAAACGGTTACCCTCCAGTTCCTTAGTCCCTACAGATGGAGCGGTTGCCTCCCTTAAGCTTATTAGAATAATTTTATCTATACCAGATGTGTGGCCGTGTCTTCAATATATTTATCTGATAAACGGATGTATTCTATAATCACGTAAAAATAAAGGCTTCAACCACTCCTACATGTATCCATCTGTGAGATGAAAGGTAGCAATAGGAGTAATTAGTCTTTTTTCACTGGGACCTGGTGCAAATTAGGCATATTAACTTGTGTGAATTGGTGGACTCGCCATCTTCGTAATTAAGCCAAAATGTTCCCAAACCTGTGAGTTACAATTGGTTTTGCATACAGAGAAGCTGTATTGTTGCTCATCAAAATCAGAGACAGAAACTTGGTCTTTGAGCATTGCAGGATAACTTACAGTTGGTGGTAAAGTTTAGACTCTTTAATCTTGTTTTCACTAACAACTTCCACACATTGTGTTGCTTCATAATGAAAAACATGAGGGGGTCCAGCCTTATGAATATTTGCAAAAGCGATGCGGGGATAGCTTGCCATCTTCTTCAGTTTGCTTGTCCATGGAGTTGTTTTTGCAGAATTTGATAACCAAGAAAGCTCTACTCACCGGTTCATACTTTTCTTTGTGAGAAAGATGCAAAATAAGTTATTGCAAACCAAACCCTACTTTCATAAAGTTATGAGAAATAAGCAAATGTTTAAAAAAAAAAAAAAAACTGCCATTTTATGCTAATCATGACATGTATGCTTGCAACGATTTGACTGGACTTAAACTGTTCACTGTCAGCCATATTTTTGCGAGGTCCCAGTTTTGGGTTGACTGCACATAATGCAAACACTGCTTCCATCATTTATTATTGCCCTTTGCAAATAATAATAATTTTGATATAACGTAACTAAAAGGACACTAACAGTTGGGCCTGTTCTCCCCTCCTGCTGTGCACACCAGTGGTTTGTGAGTCCATGTTTTAAGACGTTATTGGGTCGGCTCTACTCAGAGCAGTGAAAAAGCCTCTGGAGCTGCAGCCCCACTGGAGTCTCCAACAGCAAGGTTAAGAGGCTTCC
The DNA here is from genome assembly GCF_963930695.1 of Labrus bergylta. Lineage (NCBI taxonomy): Eukaryota > Metazoa > Chordata > Actinopteri > Labriformes > Labridae > Labrus > Labrus bergylta. Next base: position 12,811,331 of record NC_089205.1, on the reverse strand, counting down.
TAATAGGTCCAAGGACATCCTATAGGAAACTAACCTGACATCCAAATTAGAAACAGTAAACCCTATTTACTGCAAAAAAACATCCTGAATATTTTCAATGTTTGGTTGTATATTGAGGGACTGGCTGCATGATTAACAGAAAAGCCTTCGCTGGGTATATTTCTGTCTATGCTGGATCTACTGTACATGTCTAATGTGACTTCCAGCCCTCCCATTACCATATTACGATCATTTCCCTCGAGGGTGTGACTCATCCATGCACTTTGAAGAACTCGACCAGACATGCATGAACCCACTCAGGGCCACAGCCAAGGTCAAACACCAACGTATGCTCAGTTGACACTGACTCTGGCCCTGTCGTCCGTTTAAGCTGTATACGTCTTTTCATGTGATTGAACATGTAACCAAAAAGTTCCTGCTCAAAATGCTTTCTACAACACAAACCTCTGCAGCGGTGCATGTGTATAAAATGCATACATTACCATTAAGATGCATTGCCAACACACTAGAAAGTATAACCAGTCTCTTGGCAGACTTTCACACAGCCTTCTTTATAAGAGCTTGCAGAATGTCGTCCCTCAGCAGATTGTTAGAACTATTGCTGACTGAGGTAAACTATCAACCGTATTAATTTTACAAACCAAATATTAACCCTTTTCCCAGTGATGATATCAGTGAATAATTTACAACTTATAGCAAAGGAGTATGCATTCACTTAATATCAACTATAGAATTTGTTTCTGTGCCTTTTGTTTTAAACTCTGTTGTATGTAATACATGTGTAGTTAGTTGTGTAGTGCAGGGTATACCCAGGTATTCTGATTCACACTATTCCTTGATTGACAGCACTCAGGATGCTGCAACTCCTAGGACGGTGAAGGGATGACCCTCCTACTCTGTCTCTAATTGTCTAGTACACACTTACTTGATATGCAAGAGGAGTCTTATGTCACTGTTAGTAACAGAGGCCGTTTATCCTCTGCTGGACGGGACACTTTAACAGAATTAAGAGTATGCCCACTTCACCACTGTGTATACTAGTATGTTGGCATTACAGAATTACAGTACTAGACCATTCATTTTCTTACATTCTACTTGATTTGCTATATACTGCAAAAGTTTCACAGTCACCGATTTCTCCTCTGTCTCCTTTCCAACTCCCCTTTCTTTTATCCCCTTTGTCCAGTCTTTCTTTTCTAATGCCTTCTGTTGTTTTTTTCTCTGTCCCTCCTGGTTTTTCATCCTTTTTCTCTCTCTCTCTTTCTTTCTTTTTTTTTTCTTTAGTTCTCCTCAAAGCAACTCTGGCTTGTTTTGCCTTTTGGCTTGTGCTCTTCAGAGGCTTATCATTTCACTGTAGGAGACTGAAGTGAGTGGAGAATTCACTTCTGTGTCCTCAGTGGAGTTCAAACATTGATGAAGGGATGATATTTCAAATGTAAAGCTTCTTCAACAGAGGCTTCTCATTTTCGTGTCTGTGACCTTAATTGAAAAATCATATTACATGAAAGTTGTTTGAGAAAAAGGTATTTTTTATTTCTGTTTTCTTTTTGCCAGCAATCACACAAGCCTTCCTTGCAGGTTTTTGAGCTTTGCTTATTAAGAATAATATGCTTAATTATATCCACGCATCCTTAATGGTTAAAGGAGGGTTAAACATGTATCTATGTTGCATTCAAACTTGCATCATTTACATACACCAAGCATTAATACCTAGACATCCATAGTATCAGTATCCTCACTGTGAGACTGTTTAAGCAGCTTTTAAAGATTTACTCAGCAGAAAAAAATACCAAAGCTATCTGGCCATGCCTGAGTCCAGACTGTCTTATCATCGGCCACTCAGAGAGCCAGTGCCTCAATGGATGGATGGATCATAACACATACTCCTAAAACTGTCCAATGATGAATGGCCCCAATTACGGCCTTGACCTTTTTCTTTTACTTTCTTTCCCCCTCCTGATTCCCTTTGAGGACTTTCTGTTGGTGTGGTTACATTTCTGTGTCCTAAACCCCTGCTCACTTTTAAAAAATGTTATGTCTGCTTGTCCCTTCTCTGTAGCTCTGATTGTTTTGATTTCTGTCTTTCTCCCTGTATGGCCATACCCTTGATATGCCAAAGCTGCAATATTTGACATTATTTCAATTTCCCTTTACTCAAAAGCCGTTTTGCAATTTACCTTTGGTGAAATTTTGAATAAAAAAGCAAATAAACCAAGAAGCTCTAAATCAGACCTTTTGCCTTGGCCCTCAGAAAATTGAGCAGATATTCCTGCAGTGAATGTGACTGTAATTTGATGCAGGAACATACGTTTAGGTGGTGCAAGAATAAAAGCCCTCACCCACCTACTCACAGACACAATGACAGTTCCAAATTGCAGTGCTTAGGGCTCGGCTGGGTGCTCCATCAAACACAATTGGCACTTGGCAAGCTGATGTGGGCTAATGCTGCACTGCTAACTCTTGCTGGCTGCTAGGTGTGTTTATTTATTTGTTGTTTGTTTTTATTTGTCACATGCTCATACAGATGTGCAGTAAAATGTAAAGGGTGTTCCGCAAGGCCATGCTATAACACTCAATTTGCTAATACACATATATACAGTAAAATCGAATATAATGTAAAATTTAAAAAAGAAATATTTGAATATACAAAATATAGAATAATGTAAACAATGTGAAGTGTCAGTGTGTAAAGTGTCCAGGGTGTCAAAGTGCAATGTGCAGATTGGAATGTGTGGTGTGTGTGCATCATGTAATCACAGTTCATAGTTGTTTTTAACTGAGGAGAGTGCAGTTAACAGTCCGGACAGCCTGAGGATAGTCTGTGTTCGCCTTGATGTCTCGAAGGCGCCTGCCAGAGGGTAGCCACGTAAACAGTCCGTTACCTGGGTGGTAGGGATCACTCATGATCCTCTTTGCCCTGGCTGTGCTCCTCCTTGTGAAGATGTCCTGGAGGGTGGGGAGTGTTGTACTCATGGTACACTCTGCTGACTTCAGCACCCTCTGCAGGGCTCTTCGGTCACGTACAGTGCTGTTCCCGTACCACTGGGTGATGTTTCCAGTCAGCACACTCTCCACCGCTCCAGAATAAAAAGTCTTCAGGACCTTCACAGAGACTTTGAATTTCCTCAGCTGTCTGTGGTGATAGAGGCGCTGCCTCGCCCTCTTCACCTGACTGTCTATGTGGGTTGTCCATGTTAAATCCTCAGAGATGTGCACCCCCAGGTACTTGGCACACCCTGTCCACCAGCGTCCCATCAATTTTTAGTGGGGTGTAATCCCTCTGCAGTCCTCTCCTGAAGTCCACAATCAGCTCCTTGGTTTTGCTGACGTTCAGGAGCAGGTTGTTGTCCTGGCACCACTGTGACAGGTTTCCAACCTCCCCTGTATACGTCTGCTCATCATTGTTGCTGATGTGACCAACAACCACCGTGTCATCTGCAAATTTCACAATGATATTGGAACTGCTTGTGGCCACACAGTCATGTGTGTACAGGGTGAAGAGCAGGGGGCTGAGAACACAGCCCTGTGGTGCTCCGGTGTTGAGGGTGCAGGTGCTGGAGGTGTGGCTACCCACTTTGACCACCTGGGATCTGTTCATCAGGAAGTCCAGGATCCAAGCACACAGGGAGGTGTTAAATCCGAGGTTGATCAGCTTGGAATGGAGGTTGGCAGGGACTATGGTGTTGAAAGCTGAACTAAAATCAATGAACAGCAGTCTTCCTTCTGTCCAGATGGGTGAGGGTGTTGTGCAGTACCTGGGAGACAGCATCATCTGTGGATCTGTTCAGTCTGTATGTGAACTGAAGTGGATCCAGAGACTCAGGGAGCAAAGAGCAGATTTGCATCTTGATCTTGAGTCTCTCAAAGCACTTCTCAGGTGAGTGCTACTCGGCGATAGTCATTAAGGCAAGCTGGAGAGGCATTCTTTGGTACAGGGACAATAATGGCTTTTTTCAGGCATGTGGGGACCACAGACTGACTCAGGGAGAGGTTGAAGATGGTGGTAAACACTGGAGCTAACAGGTCGGCACAGGACTTCAGCACTCTGCCAGAAATACCATCTGGCCCAGCAGCCTTCCTGGTGTTTACCTTTTTCAGTGTCCTCCTCACGTTGCGCTCTGACACAATGAGCAGGTGCGAGTGTGCCGCTGCGGCCTTGCAAATCCTGCTGGCTGCATCAGTTGGCATGCTAATGTTAGCGGTGCTAGCGTTAGCCTCGAATCGCGCATAAAAGTCATTAAGTTCGTCAGCCAGAGCGGCGTCTGCACTCACCGAGACATGGGCTCTTGTCCTGTAGTCAGTAATTGTCTGCAGTCCTTGCCACAAGCTCCTTGAATCACGCTGCTGGAACTGTGATTCCAATTTGTCCCTGTACCTCTGCTTAGTCTCCGTCTCAGTCTGTAAGATGCCGCTTTGTATTCCTACTGGTGAGAAGTGACGAGTTGTATGAAGCAGTCCGTTCGTTCACAGTGGTGCGGATAGATTTATCCACCCATGGCTTCTGGTTTGGGAAAAACCAGACAGACACCATAGGAACGACATCGTCTACCAGCGATGCTATGAAGTCCGTCACAACTTCCGTAAACTCGTCTACGTCACTCGAACTGGATTGGAACATGCCCCAGTCGACGTCATCCAGAGCGTCTTGCAGCGTAGCCTCTGATTGGTCGTTCCAGCGCCTAACCTGCCTCGTCACCACCCTTTCACGTACAATAGTCTGTTTGTACATTGGCAAAAGGTAAATAGCGGAATGATCTGATTTACCCAGTGGGGGCAGGAAAGTCGCCTTGTAGCCCTCTTTGAATGGCGTGTAGCAATGATCCAGTGTATTGTTGCCCCTGGTGGAGCAAGTGACATGTTGGAAAAAGTTTGGCATAACTTTCTTAAGGTTCACCTTGTTAAAATCCCCAGCCACGATGAGGGCAGCGTTCGGATGTTTGTTTTGGTGCCAGCACAGCACGTCATGCAGGTCCGTTAAAGCTCTGTCCGTGTCCGCTTGTGGTGGAATGTAAACAGATGTAGCGATGACTGAAGTGAATTCCCAGGGGAGGTGAAATGGACGGCACAGGATGGTTAGGTGCTCCAGATGTGGCGAGCAGGAGTGGGAGAGAGTTTTAATGTTCTGTGGGTTACACTAGCTGTTGTTGGTCATAAAACAAACTCCTCCACCCTTTGACTTGCCAGATTCCTCCGTCCTGTCCTTGCGAAACACAGAGAACGAGTCCGATGGCATGATGGCTTGATTTGGCACCACAGGAGTGAGCCATGTTTCTGTCAGGCAGATGATTTTACAGTCCCTCATGTCCCGTTGGTATTTTACCCAACCCCTCAGATCATCCATCTTGTTATCCAGGGACTGGACGTTGGCAAGAAGGATGCTTGGCAGGGGTGGGCGGTGGTCCTGAGTTTTTAGCCTGTTTCGGACACCACCTCGTCTTCCTCAGTGCTTTTTCCTCCTCCGGCCATTGTTCCCGTCCTGTGTTGTGTTACGCAGGAGTTCAACCGGCAACCACTGATCATCGTTGTAACAGCTGGAAACTGTGTTTGTGACCAGTCTCTTTATGTCCAAAAGCGTATTTCGGTCATAAGTTATCTTTGCTGAAAGAGCTGATGTAAAAAAGTTCACAAAAACAACATAAACATCTGACTGTCCAGGCCCTCTTTTTCATTTACCTTATCCACAAGGTAAGGTAAAGCTCCTCTCATTCACCCACAAAGTTAACCATTCATCAATATTGCCGTTCCATTTATCCATCCATCACCTGTAGCTCACTGCTTTCATCTCCTCAATATCGATGCAGAATGTGAACTAGAGGCTGATGAGCTTGTTGCGGACTTTGAAACCATTTGGGTCACTAGCAATCAAAGTACTGCTAGTGTGACCATTAAAAAGTGTGAGTCTTATAAAGTGACACCGTGTTACAGCAGCATGTGCATGCTGCTAGCTCTCAGAGCCAAAAAACATTTAGCAAATTAGGAAAATGTGGAGTGATATCACAGCCGACTTGAAATGTGTTGCTGAGCAGGGGGTCAGGTCGCTGGAGGAAAGTCTTCTTCACATTGTCCCTATCTCTGTTCCTTCTTTCTCCTCACTTCCCAAGTTGTTAATCCCATAACTTTTCTTCTGTCAGGAGGAGGGGAGATCCCTTAAGGTAGAAGAAGACTGATAGTCTGATAGATTTTTGTAAGAGGAAAAAAGACTGCAGGCGCAGGCATGGAGCAGATGAATTGGATGATGGGGTCGAGGGCTGTTTTGGCCTGAGCAATCTGAGGACAGTTTCCTGTCCTCAGATTGCTAAAAGTCATGTTCATACAAAAGAAAGGCGATAAAGAGCTCATCTTTGAACTGGAGTGTCTCTGGTGAGAGAGGATCAATCACATATCAAACAAATCTTAATGGACCTGTCTGGTTAGATAAAGGTAGAATAAAATGAAAACAACAGAACAACACAACCTTTGTGTTGACACATGCTCCCATTTGGATTAGTCAGATAAGAGCGCCTTCAGCTGTGTTCCTTTTTGGAAAAACATTGCTTTCTGACTGAACCCCTGCACTGCTTACGATGAGGCCAGATTTAAAAGATGATGCATCCACCCAAAGTCCCCTGAGCTTTGTTTGAACCTAGGAATGGCTTGTTATGGTTGGCACTGTTCTTTTGAGAGTTAATATGCAATTACTGGTCCTATGCTGTTTGGAGGAAAGTCCTTATCAAAGCATGATAGTGATAGAAAGAGAACATATTTAGTCCAGTCAGTGAACATAACTTAGTTCCCCAATGTACAGGGGGAAAAAAGCCAAATTGAATATATTTTATGTCTTGTAGCTGTTTGGTGTTGGAAGTGTTCTGGTTTCTGTTGTCTGGGTGGTATTGTCCAACCAAGTTTCAGTTGGTTGAAAGCAGAAAAAAGGCAATATCGGGAGCAAATAAGACACACAATGGCAGTAATACAAACTTTTAACATATGGCTTTTGTCTTTAGGAAAAGGTGGTATTTTATTAAATCATTAAGGAATAGCATAGTGTAACCCAGTCTCATGTCAAAATGTGTAATACCTACGTTGGTCCACAGCGCAAAACGTAGTAGTTTCACAATAATGGCTCTAAAATTGTGACATGTCTACGTTTCCTTTTGTCTATTCTTTTGTATAGGCATACCTCAGGTCACGTGACTGCCCAGTTTTCCCCTGGCGAAAAAAAAAAACATGACGGACATCCCTTCTGTTTTCGGTGGAAAATGCAATATTTTAAGATAGTTTGAGGCTTAAGTGTCATTTTTGATAACCTTTCTGGCGACAAATGTACATTGTATCTTCATAATCTTTGTTCAGTTTATGTTTCTCGCTAGAGAAACGTTGGGTTGTTACGTTTTCTACTGTTGCTATGGTGGTAGCTATGGACGCTATCAACAACGAACCGGAAGGAAGTGGACGTTCGGTACGCGGCTCTTTTTTTGGCCGCTCTGGTTCCGGAATTACATTTTCCCTTAAAACGGGTTACATCAGACCCTAGACATCAAACTAAGCTCCTATGCAATAAATAATGATTTCTGTTACATTTTTATGGATGTCTTTCATTACAACCAAATTTAATAAAACGATTGGAACAGATCGATGCATATTAGCAACATTATAAACTATAACATGTAACAATACATAAAGACAATACTGTACAGTTTGTGTGATTTATATGATTTCATAATTTTATTTAACAAAATAATCCTAACGGATTAGATTAATACCAGAAAATGCAATCAATAAAGTAAACGGCCGGCGATAAGAACTACAAACGGATAATGACGTATTGATTATCATCACTTGTGAGCGCCCTCTTTATTAGATCTTTCAGGGGGTATTTACTGATGTTTTTTAAGGTTGGTTGCAAAAACACATCTTAAATCTGTGTTAACCAAAGATCCCATTCCAGGAATCTAAGCAAAAACCCATTCAAAAAGCCCATTATGCTATGGTCTGCCAGTGTGCTGCTTACTTGCGCAATCGAGCAGTCACGCCCACTGTCGGTTCAAAGGCTGAGGGTACGTTCACTATTGATTCAACGCTCAAAACTCCTTTTAAAAGGTGCTTAAAAGAGCTAATTTGACCATTTGAGGCCTAGCAGAGACATGAAGCCTTTTGACCTGTTCAACCCTGTTGCTCTATGAAAGACATTAAACTGAATATTAAAACAATGACTGATGACAAATTAGATTAACTCTTCTATAAGGAAAGAAGGATAAAAAAAGTACTAGGATGAATTAATAAAGAAGAGAGCCGCGAACCGAACGTCCACTTCCTTCCGGTTTGTTGTTAATAGCGTCCATAGCAACCACCATAGCAACAGTAGAAAACGTAACAGTCCAACGTTTTTTCTGGCGAGACCTGAAAGACTGAATAAACGATATCATTCGCAATGTATTGTGGGATGGGTAGTTCCTTGTCTCCGGACGAAAATGATGTACACAGTCTTGAACCTATACCTTTGTTTCCGTTTTTAATGCCGTTTTGGTGCCGAATTGAATGTACTATGGTCACGAGTGTTGGGGTAGCTTGTTGTCTTGGTCCCAGGCGCCAATCTCTTGATATAAGGATTTTGAGAAAAATCAATGGAGGATTTGAATGGGAAAATTTAATTCTGGAACCAGAGCGGCCGAAAAAAGAGCCGCGGACCGAACGTCCACTTTCTTCCAGTTCGTTGTTGATAGCGAACTAAACTAAAGACCATAAACATAAACTGAACGAAGATTATGAAGATACAATGTACATTTGTTGCCAGAAAGGTTATCAAAACGACACTTAAGCCTCAAACTATCTTAAAATATTGCATTTTCCACCTAAAATAGAAGAGATGTCCGCCATGTTTTTTTTTTTTCGTCAGGGGAAAACTGGGCAGTCACGTGACCTGAGGTATGTCTATACAAAAGAATAGACAAAAGGAAACGTAGACATGTCACAATTTTAGAGCCATTATTGTGAAACTACTACGTTTTGCGCTGTGGACCAACGTAGGTATTACACATTTTGACGTGAGACTGGGTTGCATAGTGGCACCGTTTTGAATCCAGTCACGATGATGTCACTTCCAGACCAATAATGTCTCAAGTGGCTCGTCAGACTGCAAAAAGACCAGGGCCTCGAATAGAAAGCTTTGGCCTCTATGTCGTTCATTGATTATCCAAATATCTGATGGCCCTGAATAGTTATTATAGCTGATTGAGTCTGAGATTGTGCAGGCAAAGGTTTCAAACATGAATACAAATATAAAACTCATACAACACTATCATCATTCTTTATTATGCCACATGGGTTGAAATTGTTGTAAATTTGATGGTTTGGGTTGGGATTACTGGGTTGTACTGGAATCATGGTTGAAATCAAATCGCGTATCTTCTTAATCTTAGACCCAGTACCTATAGATTTTAACATTTCAATGTTTTGTTTCATGGCAGAGTAATTATAACGTATAGCTTTCAGTGACATTTGGGTTTTTTATATTTGTGCTGTTTTTCTAGCTAGTTCTTAATTGTGTAGTGGGAATAGATGTATCCATGTTTGAGTGGGGCACAGTAAGGCTCCAAAATGACACCCTATCATTGTTGAGCCTTGGCACCTTTCAACCCAGTCTGACCTGCTCACAATAACTGTCACTGCAGAAAGCCGGTGTCAGGGTGCAATGGATTTAAGTGTTCAAGTAGTTAAGAAGTGTAGAGATCAGTCCTCCATGTCAAACAAGGTGAAAGTGCAACCAAGGCCAACAAGGTGTTCTTTTGCCCAATTAATCTCCCCACATCATGGCGAGGAAGTCCAGGCAACTTGCACACAGTATTACTCATCGAGGAAAGGAATGTTTTTATGTATGCTCGGCATACATCAACAATAACAGACAGCTTATATTTTTGTCATCTTATATTTTCCCCAAAACGTACACAGTAAATGTGTAAAAAGCATTTATTCCTCCTTGCCTCTGGCTATATCTTGTTTGTGTGTGTGTTTGTGTGTGTGCTTGTGTGTTTGTGTGTGTGTGAATAAATCTATATGATGGATTATATCTGCTGGATTTATGATGTTGCAGAGGAGACTCTGAGTAGCACACACAGAATAAATTTTTTCCACTTGGAGCACTTTGAAGTTGCAGAACTCATTCTGCTTGATTGACCCTGTAATTAGCATTAGCAGTGGCAGTTGCTGACTTTCATTCTGGTGAAATCAATTTTTGTGAACCCTTTGAATAAAATATTGAAACTAGAGGCAAAATTAAGCAAGAAACTGAGTGTTTTTGATTGCATTGGTAAAATGTTGCAAATTAAGGAAGGCTTTTTGTTGCAGCAGCTGAGGTTCTCTTATTTCCCAGAAAACCCAGCTGCTCCTATGCCGAGCATATGTGTTAGTTGTGGGTAGCCTCTGGGTATTTGTGTGTGTTTGTATGATTGACTTTACACTCTCCAAATGGCCCCCAAGTTTATCACTGTTGATAAAAAATGTGCCCTTAGTCCACAGCCCTGGTTGAACAAGGGTTGAAAATATTCCTGGCTTCTGTCTCTTGGGAAATAAGATTCATAAATATCAAAGGAACCTGCAGGTTCTCATGTCCACCCACAAAGAGAATACAAACAAATAACCGGAAATATTATTATTAAAGTTTAAGAATCAGCTCATAGTTTTGTACTCATACAACATCAGGGTTAGAGTCATTTTATTACAACAGAGTCCTGCGCTGGTCAATTAAAGCCCTCAAGGACAAGTTGATGTTTGTTGTCGGACAGCAGAGTACTGTCAGTTAGGGTAGTCCTTTAATTTTCCAACCAGGTAACCTTCAAGTCAAAAACGCGTGCCTCTGCACCCTTCATGTGATCACCTTTCTAGAAGCATTAGAAACATTTGGCTTGATGTCAAGGTTTGGGCTTGTTGTCTGTCCTTGGCTGGCCTCTGTGCCAAGGACTAGTCCTGTTAACAGCTCATCATACTGCCCATAATCTACTTAAAGCTTCATGTTGTGTGTGTATATATACAGTAAGTGTGCGTGAGTGCAGGAGATTTTTTGTTTTCATTTGGAAGAGAGCAGGACAATTGAATAAAGTGTTGTTTCCACCCTGAAGTTGTGTCCAAAACTGCATTTCATACTTATTACACTAGATATGACATAATATGTGAGAAATGCCCGGATCTATACTAGGTTGGCCAGAATTTTTAAGTAGGAAACGAAATCAAACTGGTCATACTAAACCGCCCCCAATATGCTTTTTGGTTCTCAGATTAACCAATGGCAGAGCTCGCCAATCAGCCAACTAGTGGCATACAATTGAAAGTAACCGTTCTGTAGTATGTTTAATATGTTTTCAAATAATGTAATTTATGATTTACATAGTTGTATTAACAATGAACTGATGTATATTGTTGTTGAATTCTATTTACAGAGCAACAGCTGCACTAGTTTGATGCTAGGTTATCCAATGTACCTCGAACTGAAAATGTGTTGCATGACCCGTAATTTTGTATTTTGCTTGTGGCACATTAAGAATTGGGTTGGTAGGCAGTATGCAGTATACTGTTTGAGTATGTAGTAGGCAGTATGCTAGTGTGTGGTTTTTGGACACAGCTTGAGTGTTTGTCTGTACTTGAAGCTTAGAAGATTTGTTTTCATGTTGTGCCTCTACAGCAAAACTGTAACGTAATGTAAAATCCCACACTGGGAAACCGTTATTACTCCATTGTTGGGTTTAATGTAAAAGAACAAAAGTGTCTTGTTCGGGTCAGATTCACAGTATGAGACTGTGGTATGAGTCCATGGTATGAAACCAGTGAGCTTACACTCTTCAAAACTTCCTCTTAACATGTTGAAACCTTGAGTAGAACCATAGACTGTAAATATAAATGGACGAAGCATGAGTGACATCAGCCTGCAGGAGAATCCGAAGGGCTCATCGGTAGCAGCCGCCATGCTGGAAATCCTCACTCAGCCTAACTCTCGAGTCAATCTAACAACAGGCTGAGAGCTGGAGCTGAGGTGGGTTTTAAGCCTCTTGATGAACCATTACCTCACGCCCACCTGTCAGTCATGTCAGCTATGCGCCTAACTATGGATAACACTTTTAGTTCTCAAAATCAAAACGGAGCCGTTTCACCCTCCATACAGTGTGTGCCAGTGATGACAATAACTAATCAGACGTATTTCGTTTTTTGTACCAGGCTGTAAACATGTTTATTTATGCGGTAAAACAGCTTTTTTGCCTGTTGTGTGTATGTGACTTCCAGTGTTCCTGAAGCAAGCCTCAAGCACACAGTCAAGGAACTGCAGGATTTTTCACTTCCGCATTAGCTTAATTTTTCAAGACTGGAGGTTGCCGCTTGAGTAGAACTCAAACAGCAAACAGCAATCTACCATGACTGAGGGGGAAGAAACATTCGATATATAGAGAGACAGTGAGAGAGATGAAAGGAGACTAATAAACTGACTGACAGACAGACTTGCATCACTAACTGTAGCTTTAAGTGAGGCAAACTTTTGCTAGATAGCACAAATGAATTGAACCATCAGACTAGAGATGGATGAGTTAAATCACATCTGAGGATCTGTTGAAGCATAGATGCTCAGAAATGTCATCAGGCAGAGTTAAGGCCCGTCTCATTGTATGTTCCATCAATCATTAACTTTGCCAAGGGCGGAGGAGTATAACTTATAGAGAAACACTAAACTGAAAGGCTCCTTGTCTAGACCACAAATAGCTTGACTGGCAGTTTGCCCTCACCACCTACACTTATCAGTCTCAGATAGAAAATGAAGGATCAATGTGGGCACTTATTTGCCTCTTAATTAGTGGTATACCAAGGTGATTAATAATTAGTGCCTCCATGCCGAGAACGGTTGCGTAACATCAGCCATCAGGGAATTTATGTGAGGAGTTCATGTGCCTCCTCCGATAAGATAAGGTGTGGTTCCTGATTATTCAAGTAAAAAAACAGTTTTACATGGGGAACAAATTTGCTCTAATGCTCAATCGGTGTGTAACATGATTGCATGGTAATATGGATTCTTCTTAAGAAAACAGGTCTACACCACTTAACAAATCCTGCTGTTTTCTGTATCCAAACTCCCCAGTGAACATTTGCTGCCTAGCACCCACTCCACTCAGCAGGGATTAGGCACACTACAACACACAAGACAAATACGGTATATCCTGAGCCTCAGTGAGAGGTTGTAGGGATTGAAGCAGCAGGTGAGCAGGAACTGATTCTTATAAAAGTACCATTTGCAAAGAAAGAGAGGGGGGGGGGGACGAGGGAGAGCAGTCCTACCTCTCTCTCTACAAAGGAGATGTGGATGTGATCGACCCTCATGAGTGTGGTGAGTGCTTTTGGCCGTCTTGTGATTATACCTGTTGCTGTCTGATGTTCTTCCTCTGTGGATGTCAACAATAGTGTGGGAGGTGAATGGAAGTATAGTTACGTGTGTCTGGTGTGTGTGTTTGAGTATATCAAAGGTCTGTTTAATCAATGCTGCAATTACTTGTGTGCTTCTTGCAGTAGTGGCTTTGCAGCAAAGCAGTTTAATTTGAAATATTCAGTCAACCTTGACTCACTCTAATGCTTGACATGAGTCTTCTGTTGCCATATGTTGCACTAAACCTCTTGGTTCATGTTTGCTGGGTCGCAAAAATTGCTCATTGTGCAGAAGGTCTCAAATGTATCAAAGCGCAGGATTTAGTCAGTGCTCTATGTCTTGCCCCGGTGTCAGTGAATTCATTTATTCGTCAGAAATTATGTTTTTTGGCTTTCTGTTAGCTTGTAATGCTGTGTGACTGCAGCTGCTTGGGTGCAGGGCTTGTAAGACCTGGGAGTACTCATCAGTCCAGACTCATACTCTCCTTCACTTTCAGTCTTTGTGATAAATGTGGACCTTTGGAAGCAGGATTGGCAGCAATCAAAATATGAATGGCCCTGGTACATCACAAACTCCAATTTCAATCAGACAACATGGCATTGAGAGATAATTTCATGTTTCATGTGACAAATCTGGGCTGCAGGACACTTTGAATCATCATGCTTCCCGTTTTAAGTGTGATTAACCACAATGTTGTAATCAATATAGGATATATAATCTGATTGTGTTGGTTTGCTGTCTAGCGTTTGATCATATGCTTTATCCACATTCAGTAAAACTTTTTCTCTCCATCTTCCACAGTTGCTTTGTGTCACTTAAGCATTTTATTGTAGTGCCCTGCTCTGGAGTTGGCAAGCTAATGGGCATACAAAGCTCAGGCGCAATTCCATTCAATATACAAAAGCAAGGTTTGAGTCTGCATTTTGATCACAATTTGCAAAAATGTCATTCATAGTAGAACAAGCTGTATTTATTCTAAGACCGCATGGACTGCACAACGTTAATGGAAAAGCCTGTCGACGCTTGACAGCATTAAATTGTCTTTGATGACAGGACAGCTTAAAGAAGATCTCTAAAAACAAACAAGCCTGAGAGTCGACAGCTGTGCTATTAGCTCTGTGGGGATGTATGTCAGCTGAAGACTAGCATGGCGATAGTATTATATCAATATCCACCATGATTACCTTCCTAGCATATAGCCTATTAGCTTGCTGACATTTACTAATTGGCATTAGCACAAAATACAGCTCAGGCTGATGGGAATGTCATTGTTTTTAAGTGTTTGGTGACCAACTAGGGTAGTGGAAATTTGGATTAGAAGATTGTACTAGAAACTCAGAAGATCGGCAGAGTTATGTGTGGGCCAAAATATCATGAAACACCATTCAATGCTTGTTGATTTGTTTCCCTGAAAACCAGTGTCAACCCAATATTACCAGAGGGAATTATCAAAGTCATAAAGATTGATCCTCCAGGGATCGTGAATATCAGTGCAAAATTGGTTTAAAATCCATCCAATTTCTTGAGGTACTATTTCACCCAAAAAACACAGTCGACACCATGGTGACTCAGGAAAATTCATGCTCTGCAGGCGATGACTTGTGGTCCAAAATGACATGGTGTGAGTCATCAAATAGTGTCACATTTGAGTTTAGAATAAATTGCTGTGCCGTATAATCCCACATTGTCATCCCTAGAGCAACATGGCTCGCATGGGAAACATTAGCTGCATTTTTAATGGTTGCCAATCAGTTAGCATAGCATATATATATACCACTAGCATATTTAACTAAAAAGAGATGCCATTTGTTCTAACTGGGATATGCTATTATTTTTGTACTTATACTTATTACTATCTAGAATGAAATGGGGACAGTGTACAGTATGTCACTGCTGGGGCCTTGACAGTGGGGACGCGTGACCTGAGAGGAGAGTGGATTGAATGTTTGTATGGTTGATGACTGCTGTAAGAGGAATTATAGGGGAGCTAACTGGATTAGTGTAAGGCGGTTTAGCTGGCTTCTTGCAGCTATAGAGGAGGAGACTCTGACACTGGCTTCTTTTTTTTTTTTTTTTTAAGTCTGATTATTTTGTCTTTTTCACTTAAAAGAATATTTAAGATGTTCAGTTGAGGTGGTCAAATAATTTATATTCTGCAAGCCTTTTTAATCAAATAGTCATCATCTCCAGACTCATTCAATATTGTACAAAGATTGTAATAAAGGAAGCTTCAAAGCCGGATTCTGAAAGAACATCCAAAAAAAAAAAAAAAGAGTAGCATGATGATAAGGCTTGAAATGTTGGCAGAATTTCAGTATTTTAAACATTTGTACTTGTGTGTTTGAAGACAGAGTGTGGAAAGAATGCTTGGATTATTTACAATAACAGATTTTATTTATTTAGGCCTATTTATTTATTATATTTTTTTTTTTTTGGGGGGGGGGCTTTTTATGCCTTTATTTGAGAGACAGGACAGTGGGTAGAGTGCAGAATGACATGTGGGAAAGGAGTCACATGCTGGATTCATACCTGGGCCCCCTACCTTGAGGACAATGTCCTCTGAACATGGGGCGCACCGAGAAGAAAGAGGATTTCTGAAGGGAAAAAAAAGAACAGACTGTGATTAGGTTTTAATCTACAGCAACTTCAAGAGGAAGTGTTCTATTAATTAAAGTTCCCAAAGGCCAGAGGTTCAGTATTCAATATTGTTTCTGTGGTGTTTATCCAGGCAGGAACTGCTTTATTTGCTGCCTCACTGCTTCTGCAGTGAGACTTCTTTGCTGAGGCAAAAACAGCAACAACAAACCCAGAAACACGATAATCTGACAAGTCAACAGGAAAATTACAAAAATTGACTTCAATTTGTATTTAAAGTTTGAGTAAAAGAAGGCTATTTCTCTTGAGCTATAAAAACCTTGCCATGAATTTCATATTTGTGAATTTGCCATATATGTTTAAATAATTCATACAAAAATTAAGACTGAGTAAGCGAGGAATATGTTTTTAGGTCTTCTTTAAATGTAACTTTTTGGGGGCATTACATGGTTCATTTTTGTGATTTAGCTTGAATTATTCATACAGATTTAAACAGATTATATCAAATAAAACATTTGGGCTGAGCAGCCAGCATCAAACAAATATGTATTTATGTAGCCCAATTATTCTTAACTTTTTAATTAAAATTCCTGGGTTCTTGTTGTGGGAAATAACATTAACATTTAGGAAATAATGAAAAGTCAGTGGACCTTTTAGATACAACTGATGGTTCCATACCCAAACTTAATGTAACCATTTTTGTTATCCTTGTTTTCATGAAGTCCAAAGTGTCACTGTATGACATGCTTGGGGTGTTCAGTTTGCCTCGGCCTCACTTCAATGGCTAAGCCTTGGCTTTTAAGTATAATGACCCTGCTTATTTGAAATAGAGCGTGCATTCCCTGCTGGGTTAAAGTAAGTTAATGTGTCTGTCAGTGAAGCCATCTGTCACTGCGTAAAGCTTCAACTTGTCTGCTGTTTATGTTGTCATAATTCATACTCCTGTCTTCAAATCTATAACTGTCAGAAAAACCTCAATCAAGTTTGAATTCCCTGCTCTTACTTAAAGGCAACATGTCTTTTACAGTTTTTGAATCTATAATAAACACCAACTTCTCGAGGTGACGCTGCAGTACAAATGTAACCATAACAAACTGGTGTACTTTATTGCTTAAAGTTGAATTTGTTTTACGCATCCACTCCTCTTTGATTTGGTTATTGTGCTCCAACCTAAGTCCAACCCAACACAACAGAGAAATCAGTCAATACTTCGACCTTTGCTGTGACACCATGAGCAACCTCAACATGATTTTACATTGAAAACGCTGCAGGAGTGTTGCATTCGGCTGAAGTGTGAAGCCTTGCTTGCCAACATGCTCCCTGCAGCTTTTTCTTCTTGTTCTGTTTCTCCCTGCATTATTAAAGCTTGATCTGCTGTCAAAAAAAAAAAAAGTTGTGTTCTTGTATTGTATGGCGTTGTATAGATGGTCAACAACTATAGATAAAGTGATGACAACTAGATTGTTCATGTAAAGCAATGCACATTGTTTTAGGTGAAATTGACCCTGATAACAGAGCTCAATGATTTTGCCTGTGACCCACAAATACACCTTTTACACCAAACATGGAGATTGGCCAGCCCACACAGATGAGGATAGACAGAACAGTGTGTGTAACCTAATCAAAGATTCCTAAAGCTTAACATAGCTGATGACGAAGGCTAAATGACGAAGGGCCTACGTCACTACCCGACTAAAATCTCTCTCCCCTCCTTTTCTTTATCTCTGGCTCTATAACTATTAGTTGCTCTAATCTTCACAGGAAGCACTAATGTGCAAGTAGCCCTGGTACAATTATAGAGCAAGGAAATTACTGAGTAGGCCAATAACATGCCAGTGCATAGAGTAATATAATGCCCCTCGCACATCTCAGGAACAATGAGTTAATAATAGTTAAGAAACAATGGCATCAACATCACCGGTCCACCCTCTCTGTCCAATCTGTGCTGCATCGCTCTCTTTTTGTTTTCAACAATGGAGGATTATAACAACAGAGCTCAATATCAAAAGGACTCTTTTCATCTCTGTCCTGTGTTGTCTCGCTCTGTTTTCTGTGTTCGACTGTTGCTATCAGTGGCTGAACCCTTCATCTGATTTCTCTCTGTCCTCTCTTTCTGGTTACTTGTCTTTATCCCTTTCTCTTCCTCGCAAACACACACTCACACTGTTAACAATCTTGGACAGGAAAGGGGGGGAGGGAAATGTGGAGTACTGAATAATTCAAAGCCCTGCCAGAAAGTCTCACCATCAATAAATACAAACGTATGAGCCTCGGTCCACAAGTTTTTATTTATAGACATTACGGGACGAGTACAAAGGCCACTGCTCAGATTATTTGCTTTGTGCTCTTGGTGTGTAAATAAGACATTTTGACCAGTAGACAAGGGGAAGCTCAAAGCAACCTTTAGTGTTCCAAAAAAAAAAAAAAAAAGACTGTGAGGTGTTATCGGTGTTAATCATGAGTAAAACGCTGTGACTGCACTGCATCAGTCCAGCCAGCCACTGATTATGATAGAAGCTGAATTAAAAACATGTTTATATTTGAACAATAATATGCAATTTATTTATTTTAAAGGAGCAATATGTAACTCTGACACCTAGCGTTTAAAATGGGTACTACAGTCTAAATTCAAAACACTGGAGAGAGTTGCTCCCCCTGTCCCCTCCTCCCTAGAAGTGATGTGTGCGTGCAAGTTGTGGACACTGAAGCTTCAGAGTTTGACCAGCTCTGGATCGGTCTTGAAACCTTTCTGCATTCTAACCTCTCTCCATTTCGTAAAAGCATCTCCAGTATTCATCCTAGTTTTACCACCTTTCTGGTCATGGAGCTTATTAGAAAATGCCAAGGCTTTTTAGGTCGGGGAGAAATCTGAACCAGTTCGCTTGCATGCTTTCATCGCTGCTACATCTGTTGGTTGGCTGTTAGCCTGCAAACCGACAGGCGTCCATTACAAATACAGACCATTCCGCACCAGAATCAAAACTTAAGAGGAGGTCATACTGTCGACAGAGAAGCCAGCACTTCCACATAGCATGTTTCCTCAATGTATGATGATATAAGGTCATTTTAAAATTTCATTCAGTACATTTCTTAAATAATGGTAAAAGGGCTGCAAGGCAGTGTTTAAATAAAGACTTACTTTCTAGAAAATGAAATAAAAAGTGTTTGATAAAATTATACTAGTATGGCTATAGTAGTAGTAGTAGTAGTAGTCTAGTCTTTGTTCCCTCTTATATCCCTCTCTCACACATTCTCTAGTTTAAGAGAAACAGGCTTGAGTTGGCGCCTCACTTGTCAACATAGAAATTCCCAGCTGGAATTGTGACAAGTAACTCTGGATTACAATTTTGAACCAAAACCAAAGCAGCTTTAGGGGAACATTGGCACCTTGATGGTCAGTGAACGATTGTTTCAGGATTCTGGTGGATTTGTTTGGATTGTACTC
Organism: Labrus bergylta; assembly: GCF_963930695.1. Taxonomy (NCBI): domain Eukaryota; kingdom Metazoa; phylum Chordata; class Actinopteri; order Labriformes; family Labridae; genus Labrus; species Labrus bergylta. Next base: position 12,791,919 of record NC_089205.1, on the reverse strand, counting down.
TCAGTTTTCTCTCTCTCCTCAGCGATTTGAGCTGATATGATTGCTCAAAATCTGTGTTCTATGTCTTGTAAAGATGCTTTACATTGCTACAATTAATGATCGAAATAAACCTGGGTGTGGATAGGACGGAACCTAAGTCTGGATCCGGTCTGCGGTCTGCCATTTTCTGATGCACTTTCTTGGGGATAAAGGACAACATGAATTCTTTTAGATATTATCGCGCTTGAACATTTAATTTGTATCCTAGATATTATCGGAGCTTATGTGCAAAGATGCTTTCAAAGAAATCTGGTCTCTCTCCTGGCTCCTGTTAGTACACTTTAAACATCATTCTGGATCAAATGTTTGAGCTTGTTTCAAACATCAGGACAATGGCCTACCTGGTAGGTCATAGCAAAATGCTTTGTATGGGCTCTAGCCAGTCACATCATGTGTGTTTATTAGGGAAAAGGTGGTGAGGAAAACTCAATGATACCAAACTTCTCTGCTCTCTAAACTTTATAACACACAGGATTCACTGGAAAGACTGAACATGTGTCTTACTCGAATCAATATTTTTAGTAACCACCCTGAGGTCAGTTTAAAAAAAAATCTACCAATAGTGACAGCAGAACTGTTCAGCACGCTCACCAGACTGGTGATTTTGTTCTTCTCTCTTGGGTGTAACACTTCTCTTATGCGCAGAGGACATTTCTATTCAGCTGTTAGATCCCCTGAGGTTTATTTGGCTGAATACCAAACAAAAACAAATCCATTGGACTGCACCACTTTGACAACTCTGCCCCCTCCTTCTGTGATTATCTGTGTGTGTGTGTGTGTGTTTAACGGCCAGTGACAGATAAACTGCAAACCAACTGAGATAAGCAGAACTCCAGATACTTAAAAAAAAAAAAAAAAAAAGACGCTGTTGCTATTTGAGATGATAGCCCACGTAATGCATAAACATGTGCCGGGTTTGTTTTCAAAGAAATAAAACGTTTCTAATGTTTATTCAAAGAATGGATTCCAACAGTTTATTATCTCCATTTCAGTTCACAAATGAGCTTTTCAGTTTGGCTGATCTTGCTATTCTTGTCATGTGCTCTCAGACAATTCAGAAACATAAATTTACACATATTTGACATTTAAAAAAGACTTATCAGTTTATGAGTTATGAGTTTCACAGGCAGGAACTGGAGAAAATATACATTTTTTTTAATGTTCTATTTGAATTGATTCGAGTGAAATTTACCCCCCAAAAATAAAGGGCCATGATATAGGAAGCTTTTTGGCAGCAATTAAAAAGGAGACAATCTCTCATCTCTCTCGTGCTGCAATGGTCAGTGCAATCTATTTCTATCCAGCTATTTGAAACGAAAATCGCCTCTCCTTTTGAGTGGGCAGCTAACACCTTCAGGAATTTCCTTGTGTTTTGAAAGAAAATTAACCTTCTCTTTTTTTTTTTTTGTATTATTAATCACCAGGGGAAATTAGTGTTGACACTCACTAATCACACTCAGAGACATGCTACTCACATTAAACACGCACGCATGCATAAACAGGACCTATATGGTCATGCGCTAATGAAGAGATGTCAGAGTGAGGTTGCAGCACACAGGGAGTTCCTCTGAGCTGTTGGGCGTTCTGGGCTTGGCACCTCAGAAGTACTCGGGAAGTGAACTGACACCTCTCCAACAACCACACCGATTTGCATACTTACTTGGACTTGATCAGACGATCCTCCTTTTCCCAACCCAAGTCTCTACATTTGAGCTACTTCCACCTAAATGCTAAATGCTAGCTGTTTTGCTGGATAAAGTAAGCTTTACTGCGTACTGCTTATGGAATAGTGTATATTGGGCTGTGTGATGGCAAAAAATGTGCTCACAATCATTTTGTTATATCAATATTACTATTTATCAGATTAGAATTTCATTTTTCGTTTTATTAATATCCTTATTTTGATGGGACCTAGAACAAAACTTGATATTTACTTTATTTACAAGGGCATATCGTATACACTTCACTCTTGCATGAATGATCGTTTTTAAAAGCTCCTCTCACACTCAGTTTGAAACTTTTCCAGAAGAACTTTTCTCTCTTCACTCAACTGCTTAATTTTGGCGTGAAGTTAATGGTGACATCAGTAAGTTTCTTGGTACTGTTGCATGTTTTGTGGGACCAGGGTGGACATTTAACCAGTATGGAATTTTTTTTGTCCCTTAAGAGTGCATTGCTGGATGTTGGTCTGTGACCGGAAAACAAGGTGAGGTGAGTCACCTCCCACACATGTACCAGCCACAGGAGCTTAGAGAATTTCTTTGACAGCCATATTGATTTTTTTTTGTTTTGACAAACGTCTTGCTAGATTTGGTTTAGATGTGTGGTTAGCTAAAGCTTTTACTCCGCTATTGATTTTCTGATTTACTTATCAGTTAATCCATATATGTCAACTGACAAAGCGACACAACAAACCAATTAGATTATGTGAAGGTCCAACTCAGTTAATTTGACCACATCCTCCAGGGTGCAAGAGAAAACTGTTTTTAATGCCATACAGTATGTGGCCTATTCTGAGGTTAGTGTGGTTTTAACCCGACATCTTGTCTGAATGTGAAACACGTTTCCTGGCAACAGGGGAGGAAAATGAAAGGGTGCCTTCAGAGGTGAAATGGTCCCTCACAGGGCCATCCATCATATGCTCAACCACAGATGGGCAGTTGTGTCTTTTCCATGTATGACAGTAGCATATGTTGGTGTGTTTTTTGTGGTGTATATGTCAGTGTGTTTGGATATGCTTGCTGGGGCATTCCACAGAGTCCAGGGGACAGGAGGTTGTGCAGGATGCTGTCAGGACAGCGATGACAATCCACCACTGTGAGCAGCAGTTTGACAGCGGACATTCTCCAGAGTGCAGTCCGACTGGACGGGCAGGCGTAAACAGGATTCCCAGTCCAGGCATGCTAATCAGGCTTCAGCCTTAATTGTGTTCAGATTGACATTACAGCGCAATATTGGCGGTGTAAGTCAAAAAAGTGAACAACAATAATGAGGTTGTGTGTTGTGTTTGTGGTTTGTGTGTCTGTGCGTGTATCTGGACGCATTCTTCATGTGGCGTCATAACCCCAAAATTAGATGTTGTCGAAGTCTGTTCTGCAAATAATCAATCCTATTGGCTCAAATGTTTATTTGATACACAAATCAGTATTTTGTTGAAATAGGTAAATACATATAAACAGAATGGTAAAATATCATTTTGTTGTATTGATTGCATTAACACTCTGAAAATGTACCTATTTGCTTGGATGGATAACATGTATTTTTCATCAGATCTAAACTTTATAATAAACTTCAGCCCCTGTACAGTGTGTGCCCATGAGGACAATATCTAATCAGACCAATACCTTTTTTGAACTAGGCTGTAAACTTGTCAATTCTGCTTTAAAAACTGGCGTTTTTAATCTGGTGTGTATGTGACTTCTGATGCTCTTCAAACCTCAACCAAACTCACTTTATACTCTTCCATGCAATCTGCAAATGTAAGCATGCTCAGCTAACTAGCTTACTGCCTAAAACGTAAGCGTGACCTTGAAATGCTCCCTCAAAGGTCATTATAGTATTTGGGGTTTCATGCAATAAGAAACAAAGTTCATAATATAACACCTACTTTTTTACCATATTCCCAGAGTGACCTACCCCTAAGTGCTGTTACCAAACGAATCATTTTGTATCACTGAGTTTCAGGTTGAATAACTTGAAAACATTTATTATCTGACAAATTCTTATCCATTTGCTGCTTCTAAATGGTCAGTGACTGAAAAGATGATACAAAGAGATTATGCAGAAGGACTTGGGTTCATATTTAAAGAACAAACAACATATTGGGTCTCACTTAATGACGCTTGTTGTCAACCCCTTTGTTGCAAAGTTGTCTAGTTTTCAAAGCAGCTTTATAAAACCACTTAGGTTATATTTGACCTTGATAACCCATTAACTCCTGTCAGTCATCAGCAAATGTGAGAAATTAGCTGCTTACATTGTTTCAAAGTGTTTCTCAATACATTAGAGAAGAGCTCTGTCCTGGACTCCAGCAAACACAAATGAGAAAATTAGCAGTCAAACACATTGGTATAAACACACTTCTCTTTCTCTTGTAATGTGATGATTTATTAGAATGAAAGAAGAATATAGTTGGATGTTTGTCCTTATGGTACAAGCACTTAGTTTTCAGGGTGGCGGTGGGGCCGTCGAAGGGATGTGAGCGCTTACATTGAATTGTATTTCTTTCACTGTTATGAGCAAACAGCCTAACAAGGAAAAAGATCAACAACCTGGGACATTTAAGTTTAGTTCTTAGTGTTCAAAATAAAGTCAGTCTGAAGCATCATAGAGTTTGTCTGACCATGTGTTTGTCTACCTTATCAAGTGTAACTTTATTATAAAGGGAGTTTTGGCTGATAAAGGCCATTTTTATTTAACACTTAAGAAAAAAAGTTCCACTAATATTATAGAAAATGGAATATGTCAGTGACACAGCTTGAACGACATGGTAAGACATAGCACAGGAGGATTTAAGACTTAGCTGTAATACGATTTAGTGTCTGAAGATTTTTCATGTTGCTTTGTGTTGACTATTATTTTCACCAATAAGAGAAGGATTCACCCAGAAATGTTGTCAGCATATTGCCGTCTGCCTGTTAACCCCCGTTCTTCTGTGCCTCTCTGTGGAATAAAGAGTGGTGATTCATCCTGGGTCACTGCTCCTGTCCCCTCGTCTGTCTCTGACTTCCTCCCCAGAGTCGACAGGAATGAAGGGAGGCTCTAAAGAGTGACAGAGTGGCAGGGTGAGAAAAAGAGAGAGAAGAAGGGAGGGGTAAAACGGAGGGAGGAAAAGGTGAGAAGGTGAAAAGAGGGAGACATGAAGGCATAAGGGAAGGTAGCAGAGACAGAGGGAGGAGGAGAGATGTCCCTGTAGTAATCCTGTTAGTGTGGGGGAGATCATGTTGGTGCTTTGCTGCTGTCACTCTGAACAGGTTTTCTTACCTGCTCTTTGAAAATTGTTACATATATTTCCTTTAATTGAATCCTTTGCAGTTTAACTATTTGCCTGTTCTTTACAAGCAGGTGCTTCAGTGCTGTTTCTCTCTGTATAGCAGCAGGACATTAAAGTGAATGTGCTTGCTCATGGTGAAAGAATAAGGCCACTTTTTAGGGAGTTTTAGTATCCACGTTATTTAATATTTGGTTCAGATGTCAGCTCGTTAGTCAGTCTACTCAAGTAAACAAGGACAGTTTTCATAACCATTTAGGTAGAGAAAAGGCCAAACATGCTTTAAGGACCTGCTGCTTTTCTCGGTTAAAATATTAATAGATGTATTTTCTTTGAGTGTAAGCACTGTTTGTGAAACAAAACAGTACAATTTGAGCTGTCACTTTATGTATGGAGCTTTGTTTTGTGTCTGTGTGTGTAAAGGTAGTTATGAAAACAAAACAATAACAACAAAGTTGTTTTAAGGCTGTATTTTTTTAAGGAAATGTAATAAAAAAAGAACATTAAAATCACAAATTTAACGCATGTTGAAGACTAACATTCAGTCACCGCTCCTTGGTAGACAAGGTTAGTTAGGATGGGGTTACTACCAGGCAGTTATAAATTCAAGTTAGCATCCTTGCAGTTGTCATTGTTCACAAACCAAATTATCCACAGATGTCTTCCCTTCTCCAAAACAAACTGACCAAGTATTTCAAATCATTAAAAAAAATCCTTAAACAAAAATCAAAAAATCAATGTTCCTCAGAAACTCCTGGCAGCATATCAGGAGGGGGTGTGAGCTGGACTGCTAGTGCTTGTTTTTGGTCAGGATTCCTGCAGCGTTCATTATTCACAGCCGTGTCCACTCAAAAAAAAAACAAAAAAACACACACCTCATCATTTTAAGTGGCTAAAATACTGAATCAAGCAGCTTTAATATTAAGAGGTTGGCTTTCTGATGCTCCTAAAAAGGGCTTTTGGCACTAAATGCTGAGCTACCGCTAACCTTAGCCCAGTTCAGGTGAGGTGTCTTTATTTGTACCCGTAGGTAGATTTGGTTAACAGTGAGTGAGTCGGCCTCCTTTTACACACAAATGACAGCACAGAACAAAACATGATAAAGTGACAACCGGGCTCCATACTAAAGTAAAAAGCCAGGTTGCTTTTCTTCTTGTCAGTGTCAGATGAAGAAAAGCTTTACCTGGTTAAATAACAAGGAAAATAAGCACGGTGACATGACCTTCAATATTCAGAAAGATCTCTGGCTATAGCTCATGATGTGATTGAGTGGGCTGGAAAATTAGTTTGGTTTGTCACTGAACAGTAAAAGGAACAAATAACTGATTAGGGGCTTCTGATTCAACTTGACAAAAGTCTAAGTATGGTACAGCTCTTGTGATGATTGACTCTTTGAGTGCACGTATGCTAATTGGTGTGTTGAATTAGGACAAACTTCAACAAATCTGAACATGTGGTTTAATAGAAAACTCCGTTGAGAGATACTGGATGAGCAAATATGCCACTCTGAAGTGTTCATCTTGTTGTTCATCTTGTTGTTTTATTCTCATCAGAGTAGAAAGAGGGGCGAGGCTTGCTCTCTTATAGGCCTGACAGCAGCAGAGGGAGAAGATAACAGATGGCCGGGTCATGCTCATAAATCAAATCCCTCACCACAACTCCAACCACTGCAAGGCATTCAATAGCAGTGTACACTCCGGCGCCATTTTCAGAAGCATTGTGAAGTATTATTCCGAGATACAGCTTTATGTTCTTATTGTGTTGGCCCTTTTCTCTTTTGTCTTTCTGTTCTTTTCCTGCTTAATGTTATTTGTCTGTGCTAAGCTATCCACTAAAAAGGGCCGTGTTTGTGCAAATGATCATTTGAAGAGTTGGCAGTGTCACTCAGAGGAGAAAGACAAATGTATTTTCAGATGAGAGTGGATGCATTAGCCTGAATCCCAGCAGTGGGTGTTGTTGGATGAGTGTGGCCTTATCATAGCCGACCAAGGAGCCCCTGGATCCCCTGGCTCATCACCCAGCAGCCGATTACCTTCCCCCTGAATCTTTTTGTCTTTTTTTTTTTTTTATTACACTGAGGGGCTTGCACTGATAAAAATGATGGAAATTTTAAACTCTTTCGTTGTCCCAGAATATAACTGTAGGGTTGAATAAAGGTACAGAGTTGAGGAATAACAAAAGTGCAAAGTGCCTGTTTGAAAAAAAGACCCTGAAACGCCGGGTAAATGCACTGCACACTGTAATCTTCCACTGGAGAAGTCAAAAGCTTACCGTGCAACTTAAGGAGCAGATTTTCAGACCTAAACACTGCTCTCTTCAAACACACCTCCTTCATCCCTCAGCTCCCCCTTCACCTCCTGTGTGGGGCGGGGCTGACGTTTGGATAGGGAAGGAGTATGAAACATGTTGGAGCCTCTGAGTGAAATATAAAGAAGCTGAAGAAAGTGCCAACCTGTCCATGTGAACTAAGAACAACAAATCCAGAGGGAGTTTGACTTCACCCTCTTTTCAGGAAGTCTTTACTTCACAATACATGAATTACTATATTAATATTCAGAATGTTGCATGTATACTGTAAATGCAACCTGCTTCAGTATTTGACTCATTTCCTTCTTAAAATGAACCTCTTACTGAAAATACCTTGATTTAGATTTGGGACATCCCTGTGTCTTGATTTTATAAGGAATTTTCCATAATAAGATAGCTGCATCCTACAAATCAGACCTACATAACATTCTGCAGTGATTCCCCAAACAAGGACTTCAGCTACAGGCAACCTATATTAATGACCAATGACTAATGACTACCTGCGATCAGTGAGCTCTCCTCACTTACCTGTTATTTTATGCTGTTGCTGGTTACTTTGTTTATTAAAGTTTACTAATGTACGTGGTTAATGCCTACAGTATGTCATTTTGTAAGACATTGGCTTGGATTACTTCATTAAGCATATTGAGAAACAAGAAACGTCCAGATGCAGCAAATTGTAAATTGGATGTGGAAAAGCAGCAAATAAGTTCCGTCATAATGAGAGAATAACTTAATAAGACCTATAGCCTGTGGCGATTCTAGAGTCTGTTGGGGCATGAGGCAAAAATTTGCAGTGGTGCCCTACAACAAGTGTTAATCATCTTTATGCTATAAATACGAGTTACCATTATCAGCATTTGAGGGGGGCACTTTATCCTTCTCTTTTGCTGGTGTCAGACACATAAGTATTGATCCCAATGTCTTGCCGTCATTATTTTTTCACTCCCAGATGGAGAATTCCTCTACATTTTTCTTGGGCGCTTGACAAACTTTGGTTTTCACAGGAATAATGTTGTTAGACATAGGGCCCTCTTAGGTAGGTGTCCTACTGTCATTGAAAAATGTGCACCTCTTGAGCCATTTGCTGTGGTTAAAAGTTTGTCAGCCCTTGGGGGGGGGGGGGGGGGGGGCCCCTTACTGGCCGGGGGCCTCGAGCAATTGCCCGCCTTGCCTGTTGACAAGCAGCACCTCTGCCTATAGCACGACAGAGCTGCTGACATCATTGCATTCATTTGTTTGTCTTGCATCCCAATGAAACATGGCCAACACAAGAAGACAAGAAAGAACGGTTAAAACGTGCCAAATAGCAAAAGGTTGGATGACTATGGAGACTTTCATTGTATTTTGTTGCCTCTTTTTCTTCTTCTGGGTTAGGGGGTTATACAGTTTACCCCTCACTGGGAACCCCTGATGAAAGTGTGCTTGCCCCAGTTTACATGAGCCATACCCGCTGATGGAAATGGGCCACCGTATACATCCTGGCTGATTAATACATTGTGTTATGAGTTTGAAAGCATATGAATAATGTGGATGCTAGGCCTGAACATGGCAAAACTGATGTGTGGGAAAATAAGCCTTTTCCCTAATCATACTGCTCTCCTGCCTGACCGAGCAGTGAGCAGGGCAGTACACTTTTTACAGTGTAGGCTGAGCTCTCTGTGCTTCTCCTCTCTGCTCTCAGTGATTAGCTCCGTTTGTCATAAGACAGTGAGAGAGAGACTCTCACAAGTGTCCTAGATTAATGGATTATAGATGAATGGGCTTTTCCCCCCCTCTCACTTTGTGATAAATGAAACACTCTATTCTACTGCTCAGTGCTTCTCTCTGTCTCACACTCTGACACAGCCTTTACCTCTGCGCCTCACTCTTTCTCAACAGTATGGAATTGGATTTTTAATCTTGTGCTGTGGAGTGGGCTCTGTCCACTCATGGATGGCTGCTTTGAACATATTACATTAGGAAAGGTCACAGGCTCCAGGTGACACCGAACTGTTGTCAGGTGGGGCGTCTCCTGCCACAACTGTGCTCTACAGTCACTCATCTTTGCCATCACCTGACTCTATAAAGGATCTGTCACCTAGTCTGTTTCTTTTTTTTTTTTTTTACTTTCCTTTATTATATCTGAGGGACAGTTGGCTGTCAGAAGGATTTTATATTCAGTGCTGACCTGTCCGTGCCCCTCTCATGTTCACAGAGTATGACCTGTATCTTTGGGTCAGTGTTCATTTACCAGTAACGGTCACATACTGTAGGAGAGAGAGAGAGAGAGAGAGAGAAATTAAATAGTGAAAAATGCGAATTTTTCCAGGGTTACATGTTTTGCCTGCCTTGCTCAACAAACAGTCCAAAACAGAACGACTTCAGTGATATAAAACAGTGGGAGATTGGAAATCCTCATTTTAAAAGCTGAACGCAATTATTTGGAATTTTGCATTCAAAGAGTCTTTCTGGGATAAGATAAATCCTTGCAGATAATTATCAATCTAATATGATTAAATTCATTTTAATACAATTTCAAAGCAGAAGGTGGTACTTATACACAAAATCAACTAATCCTGTTATTTCATGGGTTGAACCGACCCTGATGGGTTGAAACGGCAAGTGTTTGGCACTTTGGCTTGAAAATGACCTAAATCAGGATAAAAACATGAACGTGACAACAAGCCCAAACAGTTACAATTTATATAACAAGCCTCACGCATTGTTTGTACCCTCCAGGTCTGGGCTGGGCCGCTGTGGATCAGTTGGTATAGAGTCAGTTGTCTCTCCACCGGAAGGTTGAAGGTTTGATCCCCGGCTCCTGCAGCCACATGTCCATCTGTTCATGGGCAAGACACTTTACCCCAAGATCTCCTACTTGGTTGTGTGAAAAGTTGTGAACGAGTAAGTCTGACCTATGGTGTACAAGTGCTTTGAGTAGTCAGATGAGTAAAGCTCTGTACAAGCTGAAGTCCATTTACACTCCTCTGTACTGCATTATCTTACTCAAACATTTTTTTTTAACTACTTTAAATCCAAATGTTTGCATTAATGTGTAAAAGCTTGAAGTGTTCTTTTCTGACTTTGTTGGCTCTTTGAAGCACATTTTGTGTGTAAGCAACAAAAGCAAAAAAAATTAACTAGGAGCACGGAGGTTTAGAATTACAAGAGGCTTTTACATTTAGAGCCCTGTACATGTGGAGCAAAGCCCTTTGGTGAGCAGACCCAGAATCTTCCTTATTTTCCACCTAATGCAGTTGTCATTTTATTCATTCATCGTATTGCACAAACACATGCAAGAGCACACACTCACGCTCTCAGGCAACAGGACTTTGATTTGTTATAATTGTTGTACTTGCCATTGACAATCTTGTCCACTGATATAGAGTATCCAGTGTCCATTACAAACACATAAGGGAATAAAGCCAAATAATCCAGCAGAGAAAATCAGCAAATGAATGTTTACAGCCTACCTTTATTTGATGTTGGGCACACAGAAGACAACATGGATCCTGTCTGATCCTGTTGGCATGTCTGGAGATTTTAATAATTGATAATGATGTGCTTTTGTGCCACGTGGGACTGCCCCATACTGTGAAAATAGGGTCCTACATTTTCTTTACATTCAAGGTAATGGTTTACAGAATTAACAATGATATATTTAGAGTTAAACTGTTTAAAATTGTATTTTAAATTTTGGCTCTGTAGGGTGGATTGAGGCAGCACGGGGCACAGCATTGTGGTCACAGAGGTGATTTTCAGGCATGAACGCGTCGCCACCAGTAGAAAACAAATAAAGACTTCTCCTGCATGTGAAATGGCAGAAAAGAAATTGAATTATTCCTGTCAAATATAATTGTCCTCTTCCAATATGCTTCAGGGCCAGGCAGTGTCCACACTCTGAGACAGTGTGTGCGTGATGATGTGTGTATTTCTGTGTGCGTGTGTGCGTGTGTGCGTGTGTGTGTGTGTGTGTGTGTTGGGGAATTGCTTTTATAGGTCAACAGCGCTCAAGCTTCCACAGAGCAGAGAAATAGTTGGCTGACAGGGTGATGGGAGAGATTGGCCAGAAATGCAGCAAGATGACAAGACAAATGTGTGGACGTTGTCATTCCCCAGAGAATTACAAGTTGTCCTCACAGGGCCGGATATCTGCAGAAAAGTTTTTTTCTTTCCTTTAGGAGCTTTCAGTTATTTCAAAAACGACATTCTCCAAGAAATTTAGAAGAGAGATTTGAATAAAAGAACATTTTACACATTCAACATTTTACAACATCAATAGCCACAGATGTACATACAGGTAGTACACTAGCCCACTAGGTCAAACTTTTGAACCGAAGAGTTGACTTGATTGACTGATTCTAATGTTATCTATTGGAGTGTCCTCATTTTTTCCCCGATGCCCTGTATCTGTTTTCCCCTCTGTCGCTCGCGTTGACGGCCGAGGAACACGGAAGGTGGGCGCTCTAAATGGTAAATGGACTTGAGCTTGTTTAGCACTTTTCTAGTTTTCTGACTACTCCAAGTGCTTTTACACCGCATGTCACACCCATTCACACACTGATGGCAGAGGCTGCTATGTAAAGTACCCATCTAACTAATCCCATTCATACGCCGCTGAAGCAACGGGAGCAATTTGAGGTTAAGTGTCTCTTGCCCACGGACACATCAAACATGTTGCTGGAAGAACTGGGCATTGAACCCTCGACCTCAGATTAAGAGACAACGACTCTACCAACTGAGCCGCCGCTCTACAAGGCACTGACATTCGCTTTTCTCACTCCGCACAGCTTTTTAGCTTGTTGGGTTATTGCAAAGCTTAGTGGACTTAACGATGTATTAAAAATATCCACATTTGTGATTGAAATGTTGAGCTTTGATTTGTGTCAGCAACACCGGAGAAAAACTATTTTTCCATCAAGGAATTACAATGAGGAATAAGAAGCAACTAATTGATGATGATACTAATAATTCAGTCCTAGTTTTCTGTTTTACAAGCTCTTCTCTCACAGACATTCGGCATTAGTCAAGTTTTTAAAAGCTACTTTGATGGATTTGGATATTTGTTTTTCTATTTATAAACTCCTGGCATGTATTTTAGACATAGACATAGATTTACTTCATTGATCCCAAACTGGGAAATTGTGGAAATGTTACACATCAGGTAGGTGGCTTTGCATTAACTTCCTGCAGCGCACAAAGTCTGACAAAATGCTTTAGGTACTGATGTTCTCGGTCATGGCATGATGAAATATGAGCAATGAGAAAATGTACTCTCTTAAGCTGTTTGTTGCTGAAAAGCTGACTGACTTAGTTTTTGTTAAAAGTCAAATAACACTCGCAGTGGTTACCATGTTTTATTCTTTGATTTGCCATTTGAATTTCAACTTCCCACCAGCAACATGGCAGCAATGAGTCACTGTTTTAATAGTTTTTTTTAATGTTGCAGTTTTTAGTCAGTCATTTTTTTTTCACAGTCAAGCTAAGGTTGAACAATTTTAGGAGAAGCTGGGGCAGACGAACTTCTCTTTTAAGCAATTACATTCTCTTTAAGTAAAACCTCTGTAATGTGCCACTGGCATTGTTTTGGAATAGTTAAACAGCTATACAAAAAAAAGGTTCTTGTTTTGAAGGCACCTTTACAAGTAAAGAGATTAAAGGTGAGAAACAAAACAGCAGAGTAGGCAGTAGAGGAATTAGAGATAAGCAAATAGGCCGTGAGTGTGCTGTGATTCTGATTAGACTTGTGTCAGTGCGTGAGTCCTGCAGCGCAGTGCTACACCGTGTGCTGATGATCATTAATATGCACTGAGGAGCTACGTGACAAAAGGCCATAGCCAAAGCAATTTCATTTCCTTAGCAGGGCCTCAGATGAGTTCATTTTAAATGCCCTCCAACCACTGCTCAGTCTGAATTCCATTTGGACAAGAAATCCGGCTTGATTGAGTGTAAAAAAAAAAAAAAAAAAACACAGATTCAGACTCGCCACCAGTTAGAAGGCAGAAATAACAAGGCAATATCAGATATATAAAATGTCATGAATACATAATTCCCCCCTCCAATATACTCAATCTCTGTAGGCCGCGGCTGAATCTCCACCTCTAACAGAGGAGATTGTTTCCCCTCTGGCATTGGTCGCCAGGTCAAGAACAAGAACTTAGACCTGCTGCTAAGATTGTTGGTGAACTCGATCGGAACCATCAGGTTTGTGGTTTTCCTTATAAGGGGATGCTGATAGAAATGTATCTCAAAATGACCTATTAATGTTTTTTTTTTTTTTTTAAGGGGAGGATAAACCTGATTGTGTTTCAAGGGAAATAAGATTCAGAGGGGGAGCAGAGCACCAAAGGCAGCAGGAGACGGTGTGTCTGTGGAATCAATGACATTTAATTAAGCTGATATTGTGAGCAAACAAAGCAATAGATCACTGGAGCTGCTCTTCCTGCTGTAGATAAGACACCTTGCCTGCAACACAGGTCAAGAGCAGAGGTTGACTTATAGTATCTTAATCCATCACTAACACACACACACGCACACACAAACACACACACACTCATAGATACACATGTAAAGCTCTGTCTTTGTGCTGTTTTCTGACTTTTTGCAGAAAATAAGCTTGACAATATGATTTCTAGTCAAATGACTTGACAAGGCAAGTGTAGTGAACAGGAAAATAAATAATCCTGGTAATTACATCCTTTGCATTTTCTCCATTTTTGTTTGTTGCAACCAAGCGGCAACTTTCAGTGTTGAAAGCTAAGGCAGATGCAGAAGTGCAAGAACGTGCAGATGAGTGTCTGCTTGAGGCTGGCTAAATAAGCAGAAGCCACATGCACACCTTTAAAGAAAATCCTGTTTTTACAGCAGAAATGAACATGTTTACAGCCTGATTAAAAAAAAAAAAAATTTGAATTTATTTATTTAATAGAGACCATGCAAGTTAACATAGTTTTTAATACAAAGCATGAATTGTTATTCATGATAAGGCTCATAGCTGACCAGATTGACGGGCTCCAGCTCTTTGCCTGTCATTAGGTTAACTCAAAGTTAGATTGAGACGGCATTTCCAGCATGGCGACCGCCATCAACAGGCTTCCAAAGCCCCCTGCAGTAACAGATGGGTGACGTCACTCAGACTTCGTCCATTTATTATTTACAGTCCATGGTTGAGACGCTCAATGGATGATTGGCGCTTTGGATAAGACATTGTTCAGTCACTTCACGATTTTAATGCTCAATTTGAGTCTATGATCAATAGTTTGTCCATCGCTTCTCTTACCTTTTAAGATATATATGGCCTTTAAAAATAGGTACATCTAAAAGGTATATTTTTGTGCATCCGGTCTTACCACGAGCCTTCAGCTTTCAAGTTTTCCCATCTCGTCTAATATTAGAATGCAGCAGCAAAGAAAAAATTACCACCTGTCACACCAGTCAGCCAGTCAAGGAAATGATATTTCTTTATTGTCCCTTGAGGTGTGGGTGTGTATGGTGCTGTTTTGCCTGCGTGAGTGCACCCGATGGAAAAAAAAGCAAACCAGAAGACAAGCCTTCTTAGTCAAAGGTCAGAGCAGGCTTTTCTTGCTCCCAGTAGATCCGCCGTCTCACCCAGGAATAAAGACAACAACAAACACTTTTTGCTAGGGTGACTCACCAGGCTTGAAAAGGAGATTAAATCCCATTTTTTCCTCCCTTCTTCCTACCCAGTAGGTGAGTAATGGTGCCATCTCCCCATGGATCAGGGACATTGTGGCAAATGTCCTGAGGTGAGACTATCATCTGATGTTGAATGTATCAGGGTAGTATTTAACCACAGTGAGGAAACCCTGCTGTTTACCTTCATTACCCCATGTTTTTTTCAAAAAGAGAAAACTTGTGTTACAACTGGGCAACCCTTTTATCTTTTGCCATTACTTCCACAAGGACCCATACAGCAAGGCTACATGGGGTGACATTAGATACAATAAAAAGGTAACAAAGTGAGGAGCCAGTACAAACGAGGAGTTTTTATCTCAGCCCATCCTCGCTTTGGGTCCAAAACTGATAACCCCAACCCTCCACATGGATCGTCTTTGTGAACTTAAAGTCCCCAAAGATCCCCTGCAGATTGCTTATTTCACGGCCCATGTGTGTGATTTCACTGGGGCCCCTTAGGAGTGAAGGGAATGAACGTTAAATGCAGCTGGCTCCTCCTCTGCAAATACTGCCTCTATCCCTCCTTCCCTCAACACATCCCAGAAACACACACTATTAATGGCCCACAATACTTCAAATCAAAAACACATTAGCTCCATGTTCAAATAGGCATCAGAGGAAATTTGAAAGCTTCCACCTATTCTCACATACAGACTTAAAGTGCTTTGGTTTTAAGGAGGGAAGAAGAAGAAAGTCCAAAGTGTCTGTGAAGTTATTTCCAGCCTGTCTTTGCCGGCTAAAAGAAAGGTTCAGTGTGTAAGAGCAGGCTCAAACAGACTGCATTAATCAAGTCAATTCATATTCAGCAACAATGCTTTAACTTATTTTCCATATGACGTCAAGACTCAGTAAAAAAAAAAATGTGGAAGAAAAGTGGAAGAAGAAGAGCAGTCTGTAGCCAGTTTTTATTCTTCTTGAAGTATCAGAAAATCTTCAAAGAGAAGGTTACATTTTGGTAAACGCAGCACAAGATGTGAAAATTACATTGCAGGAAGAGGGAGAGATGCTCCGAGCAAAATAAGTGTGAATTCATCCCAGCACTGTTGGGGGTTGCACCAATACACGTGCAAACACACATACTGGAGCAGAGGGTATTTAGATGAGAGAACAGTGGATAAGAACAATGGAGTATACACAGGATAAGAAATGTAATGATTGAAATAGGAATTTAGATCACATAAAAATCATACAAGCAGAAAATTACACAGATTAAGACAAGGACGCAAGATATGGAAATATATATATATATATATATATATATATTTGTTTTTTAAAGATACAATTTGTTGAATCTTTACTCTAAAATATCTACATTAATTAAAAATCTACAATACGTAGATGTATGTTTTTGGTTGAGTACTTGAATTACCTCAAATATTTCCAACAGTTATCAAAGCCAGAGAAATGCATAATTTTATTATTGTAACTGGATGTGTCTTTTGGCGGCGGCTGCCATGACAGACACGACATGTTTATCGTTGCTGTGGAAACACTGGATGTTAAATCAAAGACCACTACATAGTGTTCCTGAAAGCTGCCATAGTGTTGCTGTATGTGCTGCTGTGATTAAACTGTCATGTGAATTACTTACACATCGTTGGTAAACATATTATTTTCCTCAGGTCTGTTTCGCCGGTTCGGCTGGACTAGGGTCAACTCGGAAATTGTTTTCATCCGGGGTGGGGGTGGAGCTGCAGGGAGCATCTTTCCCATGATTCCCCACCAGCCTTGATGTCAACTTTTCTTATTGTTTTGATTGAGAGCCCCCTGGCGGTGAAATTTACACATTGTGTGTTAAAGTTCAGAACATTCAACAATCATATCACCAAAATGCATATGCTCTTTGGAATAGTAAAGCAGAAACGATTAAGTGCATTATATTTGTATTTTTCCTTTTTGTTTATTTAAATAATTTTCTGAAACCATAATTGTTAGCATTTCGAACATGGTTAAAGGTCAGGACAGTTATAGCTGTTTGTATCATCTACCCTGAAAACATCAGCCACCCATCATCCCTTCATCAGCAGGTGTTTCAAAAGTAAATGACTCTTGATTGTAATAGTTCTATATGCTCTTTTAATCTCGTTCAGACTTTTATCGGATGTCTCGTCGTGACAAATCACAGTGTGAGGTGTTGACAATCTCTCTAAAAACTCAGGGAAACGTTCAGTGGTCAATCAGATCACTGCAGCCTTATTTTTATTTTAAAAAATGTGTTATCAAGGCTTTTTAGAAGACAACTTTCCAAATGTTGCCGCGTGTGAGTCCTGAATAGCTTAAACTTTCATATTACGCTCCATTTCCTGGCCATTATTAGCCATGGTAGAGACTTTGTGACTGACTTTATATATTAAAATGATAACATTTGCTTTAAATCATGGTCAGATCACAAAATAAAATAAGACTAATCAGAGATTCATTTTTTTGTCAATACAAAGGATACCATGAATATCAAGAATACGGCCTATAGGATCAGGTATCTGTGAAAATACTAGTCTATCTAGCAAACTGATGCCCTTACTTAAGATGCCTACCCCCCCCCCCCCAAAAAAAAACCAAACAAAACAACAACAAAACTCTCAAGAAAATACAAAATCACACATTCACTGGAAATCTTCTTTGCCACTACGTCACAATAGCAAACAATACCATCCTGCAAGTCACAGCAATATAGACTAAAGAAGTATCAAATTCTCAAGTTAGGAATGAGTGATTCTTTGACACTTCAGATGTAACAAACTATCCATATAAGACTTTTACTCTCATAACAAACTAACTGAGTAATTACAATTTGTTAAAACACTGAATTGAAAAAGTTTCTCAGCAGCTCTTCAATGGACCATAGAGGAGATGTGTGGCGGGAAAAAAAGGCCCCACTCTACAGAACTGTTATTTATACACAACTTTTCTTTTCATACTTGTCCCTTTTTCAAATTGAGCAAGATGTCATCAAGATTCGTAAAGAGAGCTCTTTAGAATTTGTTCTCTATGTATTTTTCAGATTTAAAAAAAGGGTCCTTATTTATGCCATCCAATAGTGACAGGTATCATCCTATCAGCCTATCAGCTGATTAGCATAATTACATATCAGAACCAGTATGGGTGAGGGGAAGTATCAGAATATCTCTCATTTCTGTTAAACTAAACATACATTTTTATATATATTTCATATTTTCGTACTATCTTCTGAAAAAAGAAGTCAAACAAAATGGTCATTCAAATACTTTTTTGACAGAGAAAGAGTCTTGCTTATCGGGAATGTAGAATATAAGTAGCAGCCGTCATTGTCCATTATCCTTCAAGCAACAAAACACAGTGAAACGTCTACATCTATAATGTACTGTATCCACCCTCAGTCACAGTCAGGGAACGTCTTCAAATGCATTTTTAAACCTGTCAAGGATGTTGGGCAGCTGTGAAAGTGTCTCAGCAGATTTTCATGTAATTCCTCTGGTCACACGTCTCACAGGGAGAGGTGTCCACCGTTTTTAATCACCCCCTTTTCTACTCAATGTCTCGTGGTTGTGAGTCTCAGTTCAGACCTTGGATTGCCTCTCACACTCGCCTCGTTTTAGCTCATTCTTAATGGGAATGAGCGCTGCATTAATTGGTTAATCAACACCATTACTGTATTCATGTGCGGTCTAACAATCTGTTCATAAGACCCATTATGTTCTAATCAAAACGAGCAATTTTCAACCAGTAAAACCCCCTTTCTGATTCCAGGGTTCCAGACTTATTTCAGTGACAGTCTAATACATTTGTTTGACTGAAAATTAAAGTGTGATCTCTTTCTTTTGAAAGAAAGAGCAAAAAACTAATCACATCTGATTCCCTGTTTTACATTTATTGCGCTTGTATATTTACACTTATTGCACATTTCCCCTTCTACACCCTGCACATTTCGGTAAAAACCAAACAGCAACCTTCGGTCTTGAAAAATGAAGCCAATGCAGAAGAGCAAAATCCTGCAGTTCTTCAAGTGTCCACTTGAGGCTGGCTCCAGGAACACCGGAAGTCACATACACACAACAGGCAAAAAAAACAGTTTTTACAGCATAAATAAACATATTTACAGCCTGGTACATACTGTACGGGGGGCTCCGTTTTGATTTTGAAAATTATTTTATCGTTATCCATAGTTAGGCGTGTAGCTGACATGATTGACAGGTTGGTGTGATGTAACGGTTGGTCAAGAGGCTTTAAACCCGCCTCACCTCCAGCTCTCAGCCTGTCGTTAGGTTGACTCAAAGTTAGGCTTAGACAGGATTTCCACAACAGCGGCTGCTGCTGATGAGTCTCCGGAGCCCCCTGCCGTAACAGATGGGTGACATCACTCAGGCTTCGTCCATTAATGTTTCGAGTTTATGGTTAAAACCAAACAGCTCCTGGGGCGCGCTGGTGGCGCAGTGATTAGGGCGCGCGCCCCATGTATTGAGGGTGTCGTCTCGAGCGGGAGGCCCGGGTTCGCCTCCACCCGTGGCCACCTTCCGCACGTCGTTCCCCACTCTCTCTCCCTGATTTCCGACTCTATCTACTGTCCTATCTCTGCATTAAAGGCACAAAAGCCCAAAAATAAATCTTAAAATAACAAAACAAAACAAAAAAACCAGCTCCTTTCATACATAACTGTCATATTCATAGACTGTTAATCAATGGACGAGTGACCCATCTGTTCCTGCAGGGGGCTTTGAAGTTCCGCTGATGGCTGTCGCCCCTCTTGAAATGCTGTCTCACTTTAACTCTATCTAAGTCAACCTAACGACAGGGTAAGAGCTGGAGCTGAGGCGGGTCTTAAGCCTCTTGACCAACTGTTACATGGCGCCAGACTGTCCACCAGGTCAGCGACGCTTTATCCTTTATTAAATCATAACGGATGAGTTATGAAAAAAATCTCCCCTGTACAACTTGTGCCCATCAAGACCATGCAGTGTAGGTTAACTATCAGAGTTATGTAAGGCTCAGGCCGACTGTAAATTATTGCGATGAGGCCCTTGTTCTTTTGCCACTGAAAGGAGGGAATCTCAGCAACCCAATCCAAGCATATGCTTCATTTTATCATTAACTGTAATTGGTTCCTAGTTTCACATCAAGCAGCTTGTGGTGACAAAATTTCTTCCGCCGGGAGCAAAGTCGACAGATGCTCTTGGTCTCTTCTTCTCCCCATGCATCTGTCCATATCTGCTGTCTGTCATTCCCTCCTGTCTTGCTCTCTCTGTGCCTCGCTGTTTGTCTGTCTTTTCTCTCCGTCCCCTGAAGTCTCGCCAAGCTAATCATCCTTTGGAGCATGGTGGAGATAAGTGGAGCAGATTGCAGACTGCGCTGGAATCAAGTCTCTGACGCAAAACTTTTGTCGGGCTGTGAGATTGGGATTTGAATTGACACTGTTTGTGTGTCAGGTTGTGAGTCTGTCGCCTGAAGCTCATTGTTGTGTTTATAATTTACACAAAGCATTGATGGTCCATTAACACTAATTATAAAGACTCAATTTCATGGCAGGCAGTACATAGTCTGTCTAAGTTAATTTAATAATGCAAAACACAAAATCCATGACATGGAGATGGAGCAGAAGATGTTGATGCTGTCGTGACTAAAGCAGTTGCTGAAGGTGAGAAAAAGATGAACGGACTTAGAGCAGAAGACAGACCAGGTCACTTTTATTATATATAATCAAACTTGTACATGCTCTGCTTTGCTAAACTGCCCTGTGTAGTTGAACCTGTTTTTTTTTTTTTGTTTTTTTTTACACATTTTGCTGATCACTGTAAAGCCGTTTTCACATCTGCACTCCTTAAAATATCTAGATAATTTCCGGAGGACTGCTCCGGATATTCAACTGACCTGATATTCATCGGACGGGAGGGGGTGGGTCAGGTCTCCTAACATAATCGTGACATAAAAATAAAGACGCGGACAAAGCAACAGAGTCCACTATACGATGCTATAATGATAATATGTCTTACACGACAGACAGGAGCTACTCACTTCCAAAACATATCTGCAAGACTGTTAAATGCATATATTTCCCATAAGACCATGCTTGGCAAGTAACATTTCTGATCGACTTGACTGAGGCACAGAAAGCAAAGTGTTTTTCCCCCTGTGATCTTCGCCTTAATGAGAAATTCTGATTCCCCCCCCCACACCTGTGTGTGTGTGTGTGTGTGTGTGTGTGTGTGTGTGTGTGTGTGTGTGTGTGTGTGTGTGTGTGTGTGTGTGTGTGTGTGTGTGTGTGTGTGTGTGTGTGTGTGTGTGTGTGTGTGTGTGTGTGTGTGTGTGTGTGTGTGTGTGTGTGTGTGTGTGTGTGTGTGTGTGTGTGTGTGTGTGTGTGTGTGTGTGTGGCCTCAGAATCTGAGATATAAAACACTAAAGACTCTGGTTTGCAGATCAGACAATGAGCATGATCACACTGTTTGAAGAAATAGTAGAACAAAGCTCAGTGCCCCCCCCCCCCCCCCCCTGCTGAGCACAAACTCACTGGAGATCTCTCTGACAGTCTTTGCTCCCCAGCTAAATGCTCACACAGCTGATGAGTCAGCCATGATACAGAAATAGGCAATTTTTGACGTCTTCCTTTTTTTTTTTACCCTCTCTCTTTGTGTCACACATCTCAAATACATGCTCAGCACGTCGCAGGCCAGACACAAACTGAGCCTCTGTCATCACAATAGAGTGCTGAAAGGCTGTATTAGCGCTAATACAAATTTTGCTGTGTAGATGCATTTAATCATAGGAAGCTTGTCTTATAGCTCCACTGGTGTTTGTAATCAGGCCTTTACAAATCTCAGCTGTAAATAGAGTTTAATTTAGCTGGGATTACATGCCATTGTGTTGAGCAGATGGAGCTGCTGATGGAGAGAATAATGATGGCTGTAGTCTGTTCATGTCTGGCTCTCTTTACTTTGCAAGATGTTAGAAAATCTTTGGGGGAACACTTTAGTTTACTGAAGAAAGTCTTCTGTCTCTGAGGAGAACATCTCTGGATATGCTTCTGCCAGGACTCATACTACACGATGTGAATAAAGCCCTCTTTTAATTATTATCAAACTTAAACAAACATATTCCATATTCCCTGTTCAAATTATTACATGGTATTAAAACATTTTTACTTGTACTGAAAAAAACAATGACATTTGTTAAGGTCTAAAGCAAGCAAACATTGTTTTACTACATTTAAAAAGCAAGAGAGCTATAGGACATCCCTTCAGCCCAACATAATTCAGTAAGTGCTGTTTTTTTTCCACACATTTAAATGTTATCACAAAAAAATTCAGCTTCTGCTATTTGTAAATTTCACTTGTCCAAATTGCAATTTTGTATAACATTTTGGTGTTTGTGCAGCATTGGCCCAATCTGCACAAAGCCTAGCAATGACCTTCTGATGTGTGGGGCTGATGTAACTAAACCAAACTTCGTAGATTTCTCAAAGTTGTTTTTTGGATACCTTTAATTAAAACTCAGAGCACCTTTTATAGTGGAAAGTTTGTTTCTTGAACAAAGAAAGTTGTTAAACATCAGTTCAGGCTATTTCACCTCGTAAAAGTTGACGTTTTTTATCATAATTTTTAAGCTGCGCTGCCTCATGCAAAATACAAAACTTACAATGTTCAGAAACAAACTATACAAAACAAAAGTAATGGTCAAAACTGAGACTATTTGCTATAGCTAACAGCCAGTCTTGTGTTTCTATGTGGCCTTTACTCAAGTACAGCAGCAGTTTGAGCCAAATACAAATGTTAGCATGCTAAGTTGCTCACAAAAATAATACTGAATTAGAGGAAAAGAGGAGGAGTTTAGAGAGTACCAAAGTTATAACTATACATCCAGAAGGGGAAATGAATGCTCACACTTAATATCATGACCATCCAAATTTCATTTGAACCTGAGGGAGGTATAAGACGACAGCTCTAATGGCTGTGTAGATATTTTAGTCTGGACCACTGTGGTGGACCAACTGAAGTGGTCCCTTGTCCCAACAACTTGCAATGTTGTGTTCTGGCTCTCATAGAACCCTGTTTGTATAAAGTTTATCTTGCTGTAACAATACACAATTATTAAACATAAATTCGACTTATGGGTTGATACAGGAAATGGTTCCCAGTGATGCATGATATTATAAAAATGGTAATGATGACACAGCCTAATAAAAGCTGATTGAAGATCATTTTAAAAGTTTTCTTTCTGTCAATCACCCGAAACCATTCCAATGCAGCAATACCCATACTCATTTAAAAAGAATACATCTTTATGTGTGTTCCATTTCCTTTATTTGTCAACTTATTCTCATATCCCTCGTTATTCTAACATTATTATCTAAGGGAAAAAATAAACTCACGTTGCTTCAGTCATCAATCATCCAAGCCAGATCTAATTGCATTAAGGGGTCGGATGCACTATTTTCCACGGAGCGCGGCATCATTTTGATTTTCCATTAAGGTCACCTTTCCCACATCACCTAGTTTGTATTGATGGAATTGTGACATGAAGTAGCAGCGCTAGGGGAAGAAGCCTAAATGTGCAAAAATACATTTTTTATAGTGCGTGTGTCGAAGTTTGAAAATGTCCTGACTTATGCATTTCCTTTCAAATATAAATGAAGATATACATTGAACTGCTTTGTTCGTCAAAATTATGGATTACTGTAATTAGATGTTTTCTACTATCCAGATGTACCTTCCTTCTCTTATGTGTGGCTTGCAGTCTTTCTATGGTGCCTTTCTCAGCGTGTCTTCGCCCACATTTCCCGTCTTTCCTGTCATCTGTGCCATCCCTAATTACAGCAGTTAATTACACAATATTTCCAGAGACCAAATGGATTTGATCTGCATTGACCTTGCATCATTTGCATCAAAAGACATGAGGGGAATATCTGTTTTCTGCCCCTCCCTGCAGCAGCGTTTTTCGCCTTTTTTTCCTCTCATAGATCAACCTTTTTCTTTTGTATTCAGGCTTTAATGTGACTTCTCACACAGAGCTGTGGACAGACCGTTACATACACATACATAATGCAGCTGCGGTACAAATATAGCCATATTCACTTGCAGTCAGGCGTAATGCGGGCTGACATGATTTAGTGCTTTCTACATGCATCAGAGAGGATCACGTAAGGCTGGAACATCAATACAGATACAATCAGCCAACAACTAGACAGAGAGGCTCTGTTTGTACAGCTCTGTATACAGAATATAGAATATAGTACATCTCTATGTAGGAACCAAGAATTCAAATGAAAAGACCTGCAGGTACAAAGTAAACACACAAACATGTAGTTTGTGTGTGAATATTTCCTATTTATGCACAATATCTGGTGTGTGCTACATTGATGAGTATCCAGGGGAGACTCCACTTTCAGTACTTCAGTGGCCTCGCAACAGGAGACACAGGCATATTGATTTGTGTGTAATTCTAATGTATGACTTTGACTGGTTCCATTCTGGGCTCTCGAACACACATGCACACAAACAGTCGCTCGCACACATTCATGTAATCAAAGATGTTTTCTCCATACAGCCACTGAGTCATTTATAGATCAAATATTGCACAGGTTACAGTGCTGCTACAATGTTTCTCTATCTCAAAAAAGAAGATGTTGTTAACACATGATGCCACAGAGTAAATCTACAACAAGGTCATCGTCACAAGCTAAGGGTCTCTGCAGGATTTATCAATTAAATTATCAATTAAAATATATTTATTATATAATGACAAGTTGAAATCTTTAGAGCAACATGACCAGTCAAACATGATGATTTCACTGCTGTTTTATAATTTGATTCTAAATATTAACCAACGTTTAACCAATAAATATTTCCTTTTAAAGCCTGCATTGTTTTTATTTTCAGATTTTTAATGATTATTGCAAGCAGGAATATATTCCCCATCTCAATTAAGCACATAGCTCAAATTGCTTGTTTTGTATGCTCAACAGTCAGAAAGTCCAAGGTGCGCCGTTTAAATGAAATAAAAAATGACGACAGGACGGCTTAAATATTCAAATCGTTAAAATTGTATACATGGATGGACAGACATTCAAAAATATGCTAGAAAACAACAAAGCGAACAAAAATACCTTAATGGCACCGTCTCCACTCATATACAAACTGATATATGTTGATGATACATGCTTGTTGAAGAATTGTCTTCAGTGAAGCCCATTTTTTGGCTGGTTGTTGACAAGTTCATTTTAAATCCAGGTTGAATTCTTCTTAGGTATAGCTGTTATTAACATACTTTGTTTGCAGGCATGAAGCTCAACGTGTTAACAAGGCGGCTTTTGTTTTTAAATGAAGCTTTATTCTTGTGTTTTCTGTCTGGTTATTCATTCAAAGCACACATTTTTGAATTGTACCATAAACATTTCTGCTCTAATTTACCCAATTAATGACCAAAGACTTGGGCACAATAACTCTAAAGAGACAGCTGGTAAAGTTGATGTAAAGAGATGTATCATCAGCGAGGTCAAGGCGTGACCATCTACCCTACCTGTCTTTATCATAAGAGTGACGTCATACAAAGTTTAAAAGAGACTCCAGGAGTAATTGATGAAGTAAGGCCCTGCTTTTCACATTAGTTTGATCAATGTATGATAAAGCCGGGGGGAGGGCTAAAGCTTCTGCTGGCTCATCATGTTCTCTGGTTTTAGCTCTAAGGAAGAAAGTAGGGGAAGTGATTAGACTGGAAAATAACGAGGCCCCCTTATGTTTGAGTGATGATGGCCTCAGCTGAAAACTACATGGAGACTATCACATCAATCCCAGCCACACTCTGGGATAAAACAGAAGTAACTCAAACTAAATGTGTAAGGCAGAGGACCTTGAGCAGATTTGGTTCATTGAGCTATGAATCTGCTGTAAGAAATTCATGTTTGTGTGACGAAGCAAAATATGAAACTGAATGAGATAAACTCCCAAAAGAAAAGTGACAACTATAATTTGACTTTCCTCCTTTAACCTTGTTGTTGATGATAGCACTTAATGACTCTGATGAAGACTTATTCAAGCATTAAGTCACTCCATCATTTGTCTTTTTTTTTTGGCTAGACTGGACAATTAAAGTGCCCTCTGTTTAAAGCTCCAACCGTCTCTGTAATGCAGAACCTTTTCAGACTAATGAGCGCAGTCATTATCTTATATTCTTACCAAAAAAGATCTCCGCTCATGTGGATTAAAGAGCCAGCATGACTCACATGTTTTCTGCTACTGATGTTACGATTAACACTTTACAATACTGTTTCTCTGATGAGCACGTGGCAATGGGGAATAGATAATAATGCGTTAATGTATGACTCATGAAGAACTAAGCCATGCATTTATCAGCAGCTACATGATTAACACAGTGATTAACACTTTGATTGCTATTAATGATGTCTGAATGCATTGATTAACTCACTAATGACTAATGGTTTTATTAATACTTGTTGCAATACTTGTTCACTTCCGAGCATGCATGGGTTTTATAATAACTTTTACTTACTTCTCTGGAAATACAGAAACATAAGCACATCAATTCAGCGTGGCTGCTTATTCCCTGACATCTGGTGTCAACTGAATTACACGTGTATCAAACTCTTGCTAACTCAAACACGATGCCCTGAATGTCTGCTTGCACTGTGATTCTCACTCACACTTAAGATATTCTCTACACATTTACATTGTTAATAATAAAGCAGGCTACAGGTATTTTTACTACTGTCTTCAGAACTAGCAAAACCTGGCAGGTGGGGCACTTCAAAGACTTTAAAGTGAACTTGCAAAACTTGACATAACTTAACTTATTTGCTTTACAAAGTCAGTTTCTCTCACACGTTTGATATATGTATCGCTTAGTTTAAACATTGTTTCATCACTTTTGCTCACCTGGAAATATAGAAACACACAAGAACATTAAGTCAGCGTGGCTGCATATTACCTGACATCTGGGTCATCTGTGTTCACATATGTCATCAAAGACCCCAATGCTGTCCCAAAGCTGCCTCAAAGGTCCTGCTTACTCATTTTAAATCACAACTAAACCTTTAAATACTACAGTTGCCTTTGTACTTGAACATATATAAAAATATGACCGAACAATCATAATAAAATATACACGATACACAAAAAAATCAAACATGAGGATGGGGGGTACGTTTGTCCATTTACATGCTTGGCTTTACCACATACAGTTAATTCATGTGATACTTAACACAATGAGCCACGCCATGGATTTTAACTGGGGTGCCCCGATGTAGGCTACTTGATGAGTTAATGATTGTGTCCCACCAAGTAAAGCTTATCCCTATAGTGATCATATATTTGCTGATGAATGCATGGCTGAGTTCTTCATGCGTCATACTTTAACTTGTGATTATCTAGGCATTGACTCGTTATTAAAACATGCTGATCAACAGAGAAGTATTGTGTGTTGACTGATTTTACAAAAAATACAATTTGGTTGTCACATTTATTCAGCACAGCTGAACTCACAGGGGACTCATTTCTTCCTGATGAAAGTAAAATATGGAATCATTAAATATTCTTGGTGTGCAAGAATATCTCAGTTGTATTTATTGGCAAATAATCGAGTAGTTGATAAGATTTTTCCTTCTGGACCAAAGTGCTTTGAGTTGTGCCAGGCGCTATTTTGGCAATTGTGGAGAAAGATTGGCCTGCTGCAAATGAAGATTGGATCTGAAAGAATCCTTTATCATAGATTTTTATACATCCTGGCATGGAGGATTATACTGTAGCTCAAAACTTCATCACAACCAGCTGGCAACCAGTGAACCTCAAGCTGGGAGCATACATTTTAAATGGGTACTTCTTTACATTATAGGTTAGTGTGTTTGAGGCTTTGAGAGTTATGAAAGATGATACAGATCTGGTGTTTGTCATGGTCTCCTAGCATGACAAGGATGCAATAATTTGCCATCTAATTGATGATTGGCTATTTTCCTTTAATATCTAATGAAAGAGTAGATTAAGAGTATTTGGGTCATGGATTGTTGGGAATACAGTTGGTTGATAATAAAGGATGATAATGTACCTTACGGTCTACCTCACATCTTTATAATGGTACTGTAAAATCGTGAATACAAGTCGCCCCGGTATGTTGGAATTATATAGGAAGTCACTCAGACACGATGCTTCCTCTCTGGCAGCTTCATGGCAAATGAGACGTCGTGGTCAAGAGCTCCCTTCCGACCTTGGCAGGCATCATGCATTAAAGGCATTATCTTTCAAAAATCTATAGGTAGCTTATTAACAACCCTGAATACTCCAATTCATATCGGTTTATTTTACGAGTTTTAACCAGAAACTCCTTTTTAAAGTGTTCTCTCTTTTAGAATGACTGTTTTTAACACACATCTTTTTTTATGACACTTTTTAACAATTAATTCATTATTTTGCAACAGCCCTTTTAATTGCCTATGATTGTTTTATAACATACGTTTTTAAACTTGTAAAAACAAAAATTGTCTGCATTAATGCCATAATCATAACTATATAAACAAAACCAAAAAAACTCAATGACAGGAAAATTCTGCGTTTTTCACCATGAGGATGCTGTAACGCTGTCCTGCTTGCTCTTTTCGTCTGCTGTTGTTGTGACTTCATGTTTGTCATGCCACGTCCATCTTGTCCAAGTGTTTACACCGACACATGATCTATGTTCACTGATACTGTCAGTGTCCCTTCTGCTGCCTGACACCCATGTAAGAGGCTGTGACTGGATAATGGGTTTTGACAGGGCAGAAAATTGATCAAGTGACAGATCAAAAGCTCAGAGCTAGAAGCTGTTAGTGACGATATCGAGTCATAGAGAGTGCGCTGTGTCAAATTAGCTACCAAATACCAAAGCACGGTATGGTGCCCACAAAAGCACATTACTGGAGTCATGTCCAAAATATAATTATCTACAAAAAGATCGTGAATAGTAATGAGCGTGGGGAAGCTAGTTTTAAGGGGATCACAGCAGATCAGAGGCAATGTTGTACTGCTGAACATATCCTCTGACCTCAATGGCAAGACTTACATGAAAACTCAATTCACTATGTTTGATTGTTGGGTAATATCGTGTCATGCTGGAAATATTCACCTAGTTTCATGTCCCTTTGGTGTCCGGGAGTGTTACAATTAAAATGCAATGACTTTGAAGTAATCCAATATGTGGCTTTGTGTCTCCTGAACATCAATTTAGCTTTCCCATTCCCTCTGGTTTAACAAAATTAGTTTAAAAGTATATAGAGAAATAAATTAATTTCCAACCCACTGGCCTTGTTTCTTAAATGAAGCTGGATTTTAATCTTTGTATGAAGGAGATATAACAAAAACAACATTTTACTACATACTCTCTTTCTGCATTTTGTACACCACTCTCCAAAGCTGCTTTCAGTTGCTAAAAGTCAATGAATTTAATCCTTTTGTGTTATTTTAAGTCAACAAGTCTAAGAAAAAAATGTGAGATTTGTCCAGTATGTCCTGTGTTTACATGCATTAAGTTCTGTGTCACCTTTGGTGATATAAGGTGTTCAGAGTTGATGAGCCATGACATGGATGGAACATAATAACCATATCAAATAGGATGTCATAAATTGAGATATGACTCTCTAGATAACCCATGAACTCGTCATCAAACTCACAATCTCAGATTTTTTCTGACTATCTTTCCTGATCAGGAAGTTACTTTGATCTCTTGGCCTGCCTTTCTGATTTGATAGATATTGATTGGATAGTTACATTAAACAACAGTTTAGTAGATCAACTTAAGCCTGGAAGCTTAACATAAAATAAACATCATTTTTTTTATTTTATGTTCATAAAATGACTTGCTAAGCTATGGACTTGAGGGATTATCCCTGTGAACGTATGTGTGCTTTGGCAAATGCATTTGTTCTGGACAGTCACATTTCTAAAGCATTTATTTAAATCACTTCTTCCTCAGTGTTTCTCTTTGCTTCCTGCGGCATAAACACAGTCACTCAAGTAAACACACGTTTGTAAGTGTTTACCCTTCCATTGTTTAGCACTTCCCTTATTTGTTGTTCTTCATTGTAATTTCCAGAGGGATGTGGTGAATTAAAACATTGGTGTATCTTCTTGCTCACATACTCTGTAGAGTAACATCACATAATAATTCTGGACAAATAAACTGTTAAACTGCTTGTCCGGAAGCCATTGGTTAGTTTGTGATCCCCATGTACAGAGGCTGTAGTCCTCGTAGCGGACTGCCTGTGGAATGTCATTCCCCACTCTCTCCAACTCTGTCCACTGCCCTGTCCTTCCAATAAAGGCCCCAAAAAGCCCATAATCTATCTTTTAAAACACAGTTTGTCCAAAGCTTTTTCCTTCACAGTACTATACTTGAGCACCTTTTGATAGTTCCTCACGTGGCATTTCAATCTGGTGACGTAGCTTTGGGCATAAATTAGCTGCGCTTGCTAATGCAAATGCAAATATGGTAGAAGTATCATTCAAACAAGACTGCCGAGACGTGTCAAACCACATACTTTTGCAACTTATCCTGCAACCTGGAAGAAACACGTTATAGACTGCAAAGTTGACACTCCTCCAACAGATACTGTCAGGCTGTCAGCAGCCCTCACAACCTGCTTCAATGAAGTGGTCAGACCAACATCTTTAATATCAAACCAAGTATGGTTTTAATGTCTGCAAATTATTTAATACTTCAGTGACTATGGGTCATGCTAAGTACATACTTTATTTGTATAGCACCAATTCATAACAAATGTTATCTCAGACACTTTACAAAAGCAGGTAAAAGACCCTATTGTTATTCAGAATTTTACAAAAGAGCAAGTAAAAAGACCTTACTTACCCTTATTGTTATGTTACAGAGACCCAATGTTGTCAAGTCATCATGAGCAAAGCACTCTGCAAAGTTAAAGTGGCAAGATGAAAACTTCCTTTTAAGATGCAGAAATCTTGGGCAAAACCAGGCTCACGATGAACAGCCATCTGCCAAAACTGTGCCGGGCTTGAAAAATGAGATAGAGGAAGATGGGATAAGATGCTGGAAGAAGGATAGGGAGAAACAAACCCAAGCACATGAGACTAGAGACAAGAGAGCTCAGGAGCGCCCAGGAAAAGATGTAAGATTTAAATATAGTGACATGCAGTAATATGATGTGAATGAAGCTTTATCAAAAAGGGTTGTTTTAAGGCTATTCTTAAAAGTACTGTCAGATACAGGAAAACATCCATGCCAGTGTTTAATCTATAAATAAGAACATGGTTTTATAAAAAAATCTGCTAAAATACTCTCAAATCTGTAATCACTGATCTTACATCAGTGCTTTTGATGTGTATTGGTGTATATATATATATATATATATATATATGTGTGTGTGTGTGTGTTTGATAAACTGCTCTGTGTTACTGTGTTGTGTTTGTTATAGTTCAGTTTTTTCAGTGACGTTTTATAACTTTGTGACGATGTAATTATGACCTGTCGAGGGACTGTGGATGTAAATTAGCTTTAAGCTAACTCTGGTTCAATGCATCAAATGGAAACATTTAGGTTTGATATTGTGCATGGTCCCTTTACAAATAACCAATGGAATGAAATCACAGGTAGCCAAAAATAGGAAGGGTTCCAATGTCACAAAAAGTTGGGGCTACCCACCACACTAGCTGGACTTTATTTGACAGATTGCCGTTAGCTAAAACATCTCTGATTGGTTGTTGATGTTGAGCAACTCCTGGGCTTCGTGCTTTAAGGCAGTTGCTGTTGTTTTATGTTTCAGACAGAACTGTACTGGTGCATTCATGTGGATGAAAGATTCATCATTAAAGAGTTCCAAGTTGGCAGCTTCACCGTAATGTGTTCTCACGCTTTGTCGTGCTTTTTTCAGGGTAAACAAACTAATTTGACATTTTAATAAACATTGCATGACTAAATGTTCCATCGCACATTTATGAGTTCCTTATACTCGGCTTAAATGTTGAACTGGATTAGCATTAGTATGTTGTGCACTTTTGTAGCATGAAAGAGGATTACTGTTAATGTTGTTGTCGTTGCTATTTGTACACGTGTCACGTCACATATTTCGAAGCGTACATGGTATGTGCGCACCTACATTTGGCCTGGGAAAATGGCCAGAGAGAAAAATAGTCGTGATGTAAAAAGTGATACCTGTGTGAGTCAGTCAGGCAGTATCAATGAGAAACTGGACAAACAGCGTGATGGAGCAATTAAGACGGGTCTGACAAACCTTAACGAGCTCTTGGCTGAGCCCCCCTCCTCCACTGCACAGCTTATTAAACCTCACATGTGTGGGCTAGCACACTGCTAATGAGCCCAAACTACAGTATGTAGTCAATTAATCTCTTTGACGAGGGAACAGAGAGAAGGAAGTCAGGCCTTTGAAAAAAATGGAAGTAGGAAACGAGGGCGAGGACTTGACTAATTCTTGTTGTTCTTGTGATGTTGTGTTGGATTCCTTTTCATGTATATGTTTCCGTCTGCTAGCTGATAGAACTGAGGGAAAAGTAAGCTGCTTTCATGCTCAGTAACATTACACAGTAATTACAGAATGCTCCTTACATGTGTCATGACATATCATTATAGTGACAGGTTGAATCCTAAGGAAAGCAGAGTTATACATTGAGGACCACTTAAGTTTGATGGTACCAGTACCTTTGTTTTGAAGACATTTACGTGTTTATCTTCCCTTTCCTAAGAGCAATAATTATATTTATTTAGCCAATTACAAAAAGGACAAGAAGGGAAGTATTCTCTGTAAAAAAGAATTAAAAAAATTCTTGAATGTCCAGAGGGATGAAATTATTAGAAATGCCAAGACCAACTTCTCTCACTGTCTCTAACTCTCTAATCATTTTTATTCTTTTTCTTTCTTCCCTCTATCTCTTTTCTTTGTCCTCTTCTCAACAGACACTTTAAGCGATACAAAACAGGAACACAGAACGGTTTGAGCTGCTAATACGCAGTTAGCTGTCCGCCCGTTTCTTATTGCTATTCGTCTGTCTCACCTATTAACAGTCATTATGGAGACACATTTGCAGGACACTTCTCCCTTTCATCACTCAGCCAATTTAGTGCATCGTGATTATATGTGAAGTGGTCATCATGTTCACTTCATTAAACCTCCAGAGAGTTGGAATGTGTAGGATAACTGAGGTCAAATTCATTTCATTACAGCCACATAAAAAAACAAACACGTCAGCACTTTACAGCTATAAAGAAAATATGTTGGGTTTCTTTTGTAAAAATCAATTCTACAGGGCTAAACTAAAAGACCACCAAAGTATTCTACATTGAAATACTGCATTACAGATGAATATCTGCATGTATGCATGTTCAGTAAGTTCAACTTTTTCTCCAACTATACAAAGCATTTTAGGGTCTTTAAACCCATCGTTTTGGTTATATGACCTCAAACTTTATATTTCGTCCTAAGTCTTTTTTATACACTCACTACTTTTGCTATAACCTTCTGCGTTCACGCATGGCTCAACCTGACGTGTTGCAAACTTTTCACACAGGAGCTGTCAGGATTAAATCTGGATAAAGGTCTGAGAAATGAAGCTGTGCGTACACACATGCAATAATAATAATAATACCTGGAAATGTACTCCGGCTTCCTCCCACAGTCTAAAGACATGCTTGTTAGGTTAATTGGGGACTCTACATTGCCCGTAGGTGTAAATGTGAGTGTGGCTGGTTGTCTGTCTCTATAAGTCGGCCCTGTGATTGACTGGCGAACAGTCCAGGGTGTACTCTCGTCTCTAGCCCAATGACTGTCATCAATGAGCTAAATGTTTCACTTAAGAACTTAAGTTAATGGGAACTCGGAGTTAAAAGGAGAGTTATGATAATGCTGGATATATAAAGAAGTTTGCTAACAACATCTGATAGAGTGGTGCTATTTGTACATGTTGTATTTCAAGAGGAAATAAATGTAGGCCTCATTGCTGGCTTAATATAAACCCCTCACACACCATCAACCTGCCAGCATAATCTACTACTGATACAGCTATTTCTTCATTTTTTTAAAATTCACTACCTAAACTATAAACTCATATCAGCCTGCAGGAGTCTCTTTTGTTTCTATTTAAACTCAACTCTAATTGTTTCAACTCATATCACCATCATTTCTTAAACATAGAATTCCACCTGCAGATTCAATCATCCGGTTGTTATGTAACGAGAGACAGCCATTACAGCTGAAGACAGTGAGAGTCACTTGAACCTGCTTTACTCAGAGTTTTCGAAGATTTTCAATAACCAGCTCTATTTGTTGTAGACAGGAGGAGAGATTTACAGAAAAATCAGCTTGGAGTAAACAAACCTTGAACACTCTTGAACACTGAAGGATGACTTACAGTCTGCCCTGTGTTACTCCTGCCGTGGTCTATGTATTATAACAGCTAAAAAAATATATATATATTGTGCTCATTTATGTTATAAGTTTAAACTGTCCTTTCGAGGGAGATTATTTAATCAGCGTAAGAAACAATGCGCAGCTCAGTAAAGGATAAATGTGCTGTGATACAAAATGTATGAGGGTGAGGAAAGGTTGAAACAGAAGGAGAGAGTGAGGGAAACAAAGGAGCAGAGAGGGATTAAATGGATGAGAGCACACGCTATGTTCTCCTGCTATAGTGCAGGCATCACCTTCCCTGCTGATCCCAAAGGGTCAGCGTGCCAAACTAATGGACACAGAGACAATTGATCCCTGCAGTATTACTGGAAGGCAAAAAGATCAAGCTGCCAGACACACACACACATGTAGACATAATAGATAATACAGATATTCACTAATTTACATTTATGTAAAGGCACCACACATACACATTACTGTCCACCATTATCCATGCATCCAGCCCTGAGCATCCATCCAGAGGAAGAACTAAAAGGAAAACACGTTGTGCTGTTAGCTTGTGAAGTTCAACATGCATGCAGTGGATCAGTTAAGCTATCACACATTTCCTGGTTTGTGGCTGGCTTTGTTTAGACTGTGTTTGTGCATAATTCAAGGTGTCTGAAAATAGCCCTGAGATGTAAATAATGCAGAGGGGCCATTAAAGAAAGCTAAAACATACGTACAGAAGAGAGGACAGGCAGGTTGGTGTCATTTTTTATTATCTCATAAATGAGTTGTTATACCTTTCAGTTGTTTGGGAAGTTTAAAGCGCATGTTTGAAATGCTGACAAAAGGAATTGAGAACCTAATTTTTATCAGCTGGTTTGCCTATTGGAGAAAAACAAGACGGGTGCTGAAGACTTTTTTTCTGTTGGGAAAGGTTAAAGTGTCACTTTCCTGTCTGTTTGTATCATGCTGTTTGGAAACTGAGACAAATTCATGTAATGAATCTGATGAATGTAGCAAACTCCTTAAAACATCAGCGAGCAAAAGCACTTTTGTATTGGAGAGTGAATGCGAAAGGATTTGGCAAAGTGGTGGGCTAATGTATGCCATCTCCCTCGTTCAACGAACAGTGGTGAAATTATAAATTCAATTTCCCGGTCAGTGGAATCTCTTGTGCCACAACGACCTGTTTGTACAAATACAAATGTGATAATGATGTTTGGTCATTGTTATAAATAAAAAATACAGCTCTTACAATACAATCCTTTTTAGCTTTGTGCAGTGTGATTCAGAGCTGTTATACAGATGCTCATTGTCATTTTTAAACACTTTTAAGGTTTAAGCCTTATATTGTTAACATTTACCAGAAAGAGTTTAATGAGTGAAGTCTGACAAAGAAGAATGTGACTAACCTGATATGGGCTCTACTGGCTAGGCTAAAGCTAAAATGGAAAAACTTACAGTGCTCGGTGTGATTTTACTTTGCTTTAGAATACAGTTTATGCTTTCATTTTTCTGCACGATCCCAGAAAAAGCAAGAACTTAGTCAGCGGAGCAGCAGCAGCAGCAGCATCAGCAGCAGTCGTCTTTCGGCGTCACAACTGAATCAATTCAGCTCCTGTACTGCGGTGCACTCAAACGCTTTGAACAGCAGTCACAACCCACCACATAATCACATTCCTACATGCACAAAAAGTAGAAAGATAATAGACTTTAATAAGAAAAATGCCTCGGCTCACTATTACATGTACAACCAGCTGTTACACAAACAGTTGGGACACACAGATTGTGTGCAATTGTGTCTGCTTTGTTAGACAGATCTGCAACAACAACAACCAAAAAAAAAACTAAATGCGGCTAAAACTTGTCAGGGATTTGCAGGATGTAATTGGAGCTGTAATTGAGAGGTAGAGAAAGCCTCCCACTTGTTTCTATGGTTTCTGATTCTTCCCCTGATTGGAGCATTGTGCTAAAGCTGTGTTTATTTCTACCTGCCTCATGGAGATGTGCTGCCTGAGCCCCATGACCACAACCTGCAGGTATCATCAGTTTGTG
Organism: Labrus bergylta; assembly: GCF_963930695.1. NCBI lineage: Eukaryota > Metazoa > Chordata > Actinopteri > Labriformes > Labridae > Labrus > Labrus bergylta. The sequence goes on along the minus strand of NC_089205.1, from coordinate 12,755,524 downwards.
CTATTTGTAGACCCTCCACTGCTTTTCAACACACATTCAAGCCACAGAAAACTACGTGTTGTGACATAAAATACAATTAAGAAAGGTAAACTAACTGTTTGCACACAAACGCTGCACTTACACATCTTGAGCAAAACACATTAATTACAGTCACACCTCCAGGGACGGAAGAACGCCACAAATGCCAAACACAGAGCTGTTATTTCTCTTCTGCTGCTGGCTGATACTCACAGCCCGGCCAAGAGTTAGGTAAATTTGTATTCGTCTGGACACAGGCCCACAGTTCTTCATATAGAGAACACAAACAGACACAGCACCTCAATCTTGCATCTCACGGTCTCTCTTGGGTCCACACTTGCCCTTTTTCAGCAGTGAAACAAGACTTCTGTGTCCATCTGAGTCACTTCAGTCCTCTCCCACCGGGCACTGCATGATCGCACCTGACAGGACCTATCAGACGGACACACAATCACACACCCATCTATACACACACACACACACACACACACACACACACACACACACTCACATTCGTAAGACCAAATGTAACTAAGAAATAAATGTTGTGCTTGTGTGTTTGGGTTTGTGGCACAACAAGAGAACATGGTGTACTGAGGTGACTCAGACAGATATACCCTGACTGGAAGAAGAGATTTTCTAAAGTTTAGGTGAACTTAAAATACTTTATGACGTTTCAAATATAACATGGCCGTAGTTCGTTGTATTCTTTACTTTTCCCTTAGTGTTGACATCGCTGGTTCTCAATAAGTCATTTTTTAAAAATATATCTAAACAAATAAAAGGGTGTTGAATCTCTAATTGATTGCGGTATTAAATTCCACTAATGTGATGCTCTGAAGGAAAATGCTTCCCTTGCCGAATTTGGTTTTCCTGAGTGGGAATTTCAGTTTATTTTCAGCAGTGACAGCCTTGCATCCATCAGCTCAGACGAAAATATGTATTTAGTTGTTGGACAAGATGAAACAATTCCCACAAAAGACTCAGATGACCACAATGAGCATGGGCTTAAACATTTCTGATACCTGCAGAGGACAGAAACACATGTCATCAGTCTTTGGTGGAAATGGAACAAGTAGAACAGCAACAGTAACTCTGCAAGGCAAATGTTTTAAAAGCTGTTAATTCACCCAACGTTATGGCTAAACGTACTGTGAAATCTTTCCACAATTTCCCAGTTTGGAATCAATAAAGTAATTCTATTCTATTCTATTCTATAAAGCACAATATAGTTGGATGTAGAGCTATTTATTTATAAGATTTATTATAGAATTGAAGAAAAGTCAGAGGAATGCATTTTTTTGTCAAGTTCTTTGACGTCTCTCTTTTCTTCCTGAACATTTCGCTGGAAGACGCATCCTGATTTATTCTCATTATTTATATTTGAGATTGTGTATTAGGAATAAGGTGGGTCATCTTGTTTTTGAGGGGAGCCTTGAAGACATAAATGTAAAGACACATTCAAAGACATTTAACAGAGCACAAGACAAGAAACAAAGACAAAGAGAATAAAAAAAAAACAGTTTAACAATCATTCTAAAATGATGATAATGCATACAGAAAACCTGCTCAAAGTGGAGCATTAAATGGAGTAGACTGTCCACTCACAGATCATTAGCAGACAAATTGTCATCCAGACAGTGGAATTTATACACAAAATACATTATAATATAAAGGTGTTAAAGTGGTGTTATCATGGATGGATTTTGAAATAGGGAAGACATTTTTGAACCGTTGGAGAGATGATATGGACCGAATTTTCACATGTAGATTATTATAGTCTGGGGGAGCGTTAAACATGAAGGCTTTCTTTACTGTTGATTTTGAGACAGCTGGAACAGAAAAAGGAGCCACGTGGAGTTTTATATTCTCAACAAGTACTGTTTCTGTTCCTGCTTGAGCCAAATAATCTCAAGATTTTTCGAGTGTTATGTTCCATCCATGCATGAAAGTAACTTGTGGAGCTCATTTTAATGGACTTGGCTGATTGCATTATGATTCCTGGAGCAGCAGGATCCTGTTCAGACCAACTGTTTGGTGACAAGGTGTCGATGTCTCCACAGATCCCACCATGAGCCAGAGATGCACGGAGATCTGGTTACATCTTTAATAATTGTAATAATTGCCATTTGTTAGTTGACTTGCAGTTGAAAGTAAAAAAAAAAAAAAAAAAACCTGACACTGAAACTAACACCAAGCCAGAAGGAGCAATAGCTTAGCAGTGTCTGTCCCTCCTCCCCGCTGAGAGAGTGGGATGAGAGCGAGAATCAAGTGGGAGAGGAGATAAAGAAGCAGAGCAAGTGAAAGAAAAAAAAAAAGGATTGCCAAAGAAGTGAACACAGGGCATGTGTGAGTCAGACTGTTGAAAGACATATTTGTCGCTACATTCAGTTAGCATTTGCTCCTGACACAGAGGACTACATAACTCATCTAGACACAAACCATGAGAAACCATTATAATTCCCATGTGATGCATCATTTCTGGACTGAGCTTGTTGTGTAGTGTCTATCATCCATTTGACCCTCAGACGTTTCCCAACGAAATGAGATCTTTGTGGCAAGTGTTTAGGAACACATTTTCAGAAACACAATCTAAAGAGTAAAGGACAACACAAACAGTTCTCAGGCTCACCTGAGCCATTATCAAATTGTACCAAATCACCAAAGATCTGTCTTGAAGGGCTTCATTCGAAACATGTCTTATAAATATTGAAACTACAACAGCGAGATCGAGCCAGAATCTGCAATGTAGGTGTGTTTGGTTTGTGTCAAACAGACATCACAACATGCATCGTACAAGCTTGTCTGAAGAGTTTGTAATCAATTCAACTCTGCACATAATTTCATGTAGAAACACACTTATGCATGGCACTTGGGGGTGGGGGACTGCTTCTAGAAAATAGAGCATGGATTCAACTCTGTGTTTTTAGCTCTCTTGCTAACTTCTGCAACTTCAGCCATTATTCGGGAATCTGCTGTTTTTGTCCGATTTTGAATGTAAACCCAGCAGGTTCCCCTGAGAGGAAGATACAGAATGCTGTGTGCAGTCACTGTGGACAAACTTTAAGTGTTGGTGGGTGTAAACACTACAGGCTGGCTGCTTGTTAAACTACATAGTCGTCTTTTTGCTTCTGTCCAAGTGTTAAATACTGAAAATGTGATGAATTAACCAATTAATTTGGGCGGTTGTGTAACAAGTAAAGCAATTTATTTTCCCTTTGAATAAGTAATACGTTGTAAATAATTAAGTATATTTTTAAGTAACTTGACCAACACTGATTAAAGCCTCCTCCTGACTCTACACTGAGCATGAACAAGGCTGTGAATGTTCATAAACTAGTGCTGACCATAGATTGTATATAACAGTCTTATGATGCTGAGGCTGGAAAAGATGCAGGAAGACACTGACACAAGGAAGAAATCTGTTCAGAAGCGGATTCTTTTACACATTTAATTAACAAACGATGCAATATTTCTTCCATACTTTCTCAACTGTGATACAATGCTAACAGGATCATATTTTTTATTTTTATTGAATTACGTCATGTTACATTAATATACTAGCAGGAATGAAATACAATTCTATAGCCTTCCTCAATTTAAAAATCTGCTGATACCAGTGCAGCTGCGGGCGGGGACGGCTGTAAAGGTTCAGCTAATACTGATTGACACTACAGCAACCTTTGCCTTCAGTATGTGAATGGGTAGGTGTGTGATGTAAAAGAGCTTTGACTAGTCAGAACACTAGTGAAGCGCTATGCAAGCTCAAGTGTATTTACCATTTAGCTGTAACAGCTGTTTGCTATTCACCCTGTATGTGATGATTGCTCATGCTGTATGTATGGCTGAGCTTCAAACCTATAAAAACATGAAGAAATGTAAGATAAGAAATTATCTATTTTGACAGATCATTAAGAAATAAAAGGTCATTTGGACCTGGGGAGTACAGCATGACATGAAGATCGTGACAAGAGAAGCCGTAAAAAATGATAAGCAGAGAAGGGAAACTGAGGCTTTAGATGGAAATTGTAGCACAGATTGTGCAGGGTGTTGTTTGAGTTACGCCACCCTTCACATGCCAATCACAAAAAGATGCTAAATCAAGTGTCTCCATACAGCTGCCACATTAATGCCATGTAAGGACAGACACTTCAGATTTTACCAGTAAATCTGTAGTTTCTGAATAACAAACCAATGCGTTAATCTGTTTTCCGTCCTTTATTAAAACCAAATATATGTTTCCAGCTACCTGTTTCTTATTTATCAAAAATGATGACCTTACTAGTGTGTAGTTTCTACGTTTTTTTTGTTCATGGAAAAATTACTCTGAATGATAACAGTTAAGTCTATATGTGTGTAAATTACAATACCTCATATACACTTACAGCCAAAATGTTGCCTTCTTCTCTTTATATGAAGCTGCTCTGTAAACAGCCTGTCCAGGTTCCGCACTGTTGGACACACCGTCCTGGAATAGCAGTGTTTGGATAGAGCAAGTACACACTGTGGGACCACAGGAATAGTTTGGGAAATGTCAGTGCATCTGTCTGTGCCCGCCATCTATCCTCCCCTCATCACCCCCTTCCCCCTTTTTTGCTCTTACGTGGAGTTTTTTTGGTGTCTGTTGGAGCTGAAAATTAAATCACAGAACGGTTTCTAAGGCTCAGAACTCACCGTCCCCTGACCTCCAATGTCTGGTTGTTTGTTTTTAACTTCTGCTTCTTCCACCCACAACAGCATTCAATATATTTAGCTGTACAAACGATGTGTATATTGTCATGAATATGTCAGTTTATTTCCTCTTTCCTCCAACATCATTGTTCGGCTAGTAGGTGTTGGACACTTGTGGTTACTGTTTTACTTACACAGCGGTAATGAGAATAGATGCAGTGTGTCTCTCTCTCTCAAGACTCCAGAGTTGCTCTTCTGCTCCGAGACAATAATGAGCCTTTAACAAAACATCAGTAAATGGACAGTTCTCTTGAGTGTGAGGAACATCAGCAAGAAGCTTTTTACAGAACAAGCAGGGACTCTTCATCTCGCTCTGTCACTCACACATTTGCACAACAAACTGGGACAACACACACGCACACTGGTAAATCATTCCAAACTGACAGGCTACGAAGCTCCCTTTTGAGGTTAGTCGTCTTCATGACTCATTTGCTTGACAGCATCTCTCCTCCCCTTCACACGCCGTCCCTTCATGCTGGAGCTGCTTAGGTACTAACTGTCGACCTGATATGTTACAATGCTAATTTAAGTTGTTCTTACCACTAGTGTGGAGCAAGTAACTGAAAATTTGCAACTTTTACAGTTACTAGTTACTACTAAAGTATTTAAGCGTTACTCGTTTGGCTTCTCTATAAGCACCCGTGCTAAATGATCGCCAACCAACACCAACTAGAGGATTATGGGTTAGCTGACTGGTAGCTGATGCCACATCTGATTGGCCAAATGGTGTAAATATATTGATCACGTATCAAGTGATTCATTCTAACTTTAAAATATGATACATGCATTTGAGATTTCCTTTTTCTGTTCCTTGTGCATGTTCATATCATTTTGACCACCAAAATGGAATTAATTGCGCAGCTCTTGTGCAACATGAAGAGTTCAAAGAGGATCACAATGAAATGAAAAAAAAAAACATCACAATGCTGGACTTGCAGCTGGCTCCAGATGGTGTTGTGTTATTGGTCATGTTGTAGAGGTGTAAGTTTGTGAGTCTCTGAGTTGGGGATGCAAGACACACAAAAACCTGCAGCATGTAGAAGAATGTGAAAATGAAAAAGGTGAGACAGCACACAGATGGAGGCACATATGGAACGTAAGCCAGGAGAGGGGAAAGAGGGAAGATGGAGGGATGAGGGTTATTAAACTTAATCAAGATGGAGTAGACGAGTCAGCAAATGTTGCGCGGCGAGCAGGGAGCTTTATAGCTGCACTGTCAGTGGCTGCCACTTCAGCATATAAACAATTCACTTTTTCCATCCAGTGTCCCATTTTCACCTTGTTTTGTCTATTTAAATGATGGAATGAAGAGGGACCACTTTTATCCAGGAAGAAAGGAGAGGAGCCTCTGTTTGGCAGTTACTTTAGAGACCCTGGCGCCTAACTGAACTCCAACTACAACAGAAACTGCCAGAAGGGCTTGGTGATGCCAAGCTGCCATCCTGATGTCTTGGTACTTAGCTCAGAGACCCCCTGGACCCACTTAATGCCAGACCTCTGCTTCACCCTTTGAAGACCCCACCGAAAGATCACTTTGGCTGAAATCTTACTTTTGGAGTCCTCTGAGGGAAATAGATGTATATTTTACTCACATCAAATTTACCTATCTGTTCCATTTTTAAAATCCCACCCATACAGATCTCCAAGCATGCATGTAAAAGCAAATACTAAGTGTTATTGGCAATTCCTTCTCTCCTCAGCATGGTCCAGATGTCCTGTTATGCAGCAGCAATATAACACTTGAGACACTGAGGGTGTCACAGCTGTGATGTGTGAAAACTCTTGATGTGAATAACACCACTTGTCAATATTGTTAGAGAAGACCTAAGACAGTGAAATGCCTCATCAACCTTGCTTCACCTTGACATTTCCTTTCTGTAAAAAAAAATAAGAAAGAAATGCAGTGCAAAAGGTGTGTAATGTAAATATTGTGATTGGCAAGAAGAATCTGCAATCTTTTTTTCTAGAATTGGTTTCCGCTGAAAGGCTTGTGTTAAAACAAGTCGTCAGTGTATTGGCCCCTTGATGATTGAGCTGTGTTGTCTCTAAAGGCTGCTACACACCAAACAGACAACTAAAGAACAAGCTGCGGCGAAAAGCAACTGCTGCGTCGTGTTTTTTCTGCCGCTGTCGGGCCAAAAAGTCGCACTGTTCACACCAAAACTGATAGAAGCCTACTGCCAATTACCGTATTGGTCCAAATATAAGACGGCCTTTTTCCCCATCAAAATAGGTTCGATAAAGTCGGGTCGTCTGAAATTCGGGGTCTAGTATTCAGAGCACAGCTCTAATTGTTCGCCTGTCCCTTTAAATGTCAATACACATGACGCGCTCTGGGAGGAGCAGGGGAGCGATGACAGTGAGAGCGAACACAGCGGGGCGGAGGACGTGTGTGACGAATAGGAGACATCGGAGGAGAAGTTTGGCGAGCTTTAGTTTAGTTAAAGATGTGGCCTGTATTTTCTCTGTTATTTAAAAATGTTGATAATATTGCTTGATTTTAATGTTGAATCATACTGTACATATTTTTACCTTGTGAAAAACTTTGTTTTGAAAAGTGCTGTAGCATATAACGATAAATAGGCCTTTATAGGAGCATAGGTTTTTAATATTGTTATTTTCAAATAAAATGAAGTTCTTTAAAAAAAGTTCTTTATAAAAACAAGATCTGGTCTGCAAATCTTTTTTTCTAAATGTGAGTGTTGAAAAACGGGGGTCGTCTTATAATCAGGGTCGTCTTATATTCGGACCAATACGGTACGGCATTCTTCACAAATAAGTGATTGCATCACATGCGCGAGAGGCAATAACTTGACGACATACAAACAGCAGGGTTTGTACCCTCATTTTGAGAAAATGTCCTGAGATAACGAGACAGCATTGACGTTACATGAGAGACTTCCGTGCGTGCCCTCTTAACATTTCTCTTCACTTTGGTTTCTCTTCTCATTCCCAGTGTAGCCGACTCAGATCCAATCAGAGTGATTTCTCTCTACAACTAGTCGCCTCCGATTCAACATGTTGAATCGGCAAAAAGCCTCAGACATGCCCACTCGGAGTGTATCTACCTTAAAGGGATCAAAACAAAGGGGAACAGTATAGATACTTATATCCCTTACATATGTTTGCAGACATTAACTGCATTAGAGACCATTGTATAAAAATCAGGCCAAATATCCCCTTTATTGGTCACTGAGAGAATGAGCTGGTTCTGCCCATTCCGCTTACCAAAACAAACACATGTTTGTTATAGGTGTGAAAAAAAAAAAAGTTCCCTTGGGTCCATAGAGTCCACAGCAGAACAGATTTGTTTGTTTGAAGCAGACACTTGACAGTTGTCAGAAAGTTTAATGACTCTAGCTTTGGTGTTTGTCATGTGTCCTCTCACTGTTTCTGCTGTTCTCTGCTAATTTTTTTGTGAGCACAGTGTTGCCACATTTATCAACAGGGCTGTCTTTCATGGAAGTTGACCACTTTTTTTAAAGCATAAAATAACTAATTAAAACCAAATTTCTCCAAAAAAGTAACACTTGGACATCAATCAGCACAACAAGAACTTTAGATACAGGAACCATGTTTGAGCAAAATGTATTTGCCGTGCATTTTGATTTTCTAGCGTGACCCATGTCCGATCTGTTAACATGGTAGAGCTTATGACCTACACAGTAGTACAATATTTTGGCTTCACTTTTGTGATGCTGCCATGTTATCCATTTCTTATACAGTCTTTGTTTGCAGAGTGTAAGCTAGGTTTTGTCACCTGTGTTGGTTGTTTTAGAGTCTATTTTTGTAGTTGGTTAGGTCATGCACGATGTAAAGACCTGATTTAAAAGCAGTTATAGTAATTTCTGTTTAACTATAGACATATTAAAAACATGTGTTAGTGTAATGAACTGAGTACTGAATGTACAGCTTCCTTTGGCTTCAGTGTTTTGGATGGCCAGCCTCTCAAAGAAAAGAAAATACTAATTCACTCTTCTCATTGAGTAATTGTTTTTAGTAACAGCATTTTCACCACTGTAAAGTCCGTACTGAGTCACTAACAGCAGAACAAACATACTGAGAAACCAGCTAAAATAATAACCTCACTAGCTAGGTGTACTAATACAGAGGTGGTGGAGACCAAAAACAGAGATAAAAGACAGAAAATAATTACTTTATCAATCAGCTTGCCTTAAAAGTTGATTTTTCCAAAACATTGTATTTCACCTTTTACCTGCTTGCATAGAAGCTAAAATAGCTTGTTATGCTCCAGTAGTGCTGATATACTGCTAAGACTGTTTAGATGAATTTAAATGGTGCATGTTATATTTTTGGAAGTAAGGTTGTTGATTGGCTACTTGAACCTTAATGATGGTGATGTTACAGGGTGCAATATTGCTTTCAAAAGTGTCCATTTGAGGAAGAGACTGTGATGATGAAACATGGGTGCTCACTGTGTATTCAAAGCTTCAAAGCATGTTGTTCTACTCAGGGCTGGAATAAATCGTCAAAGGAGCATCTTGGCAAACACTGACCAATACTTCTTGGCCCTGATTTATTTCACGAGCTTCCTGCTCTGTATTTTATATTTAGAGTTTAATGCTTAAGTAATACAGAATTGCTGTGTGGTAATTTCAACACAAACAGGCAAAATTTAAACTTAAAACTGTAACATTGAAGGTCTTCCTGTAAGATTCAAAGGGCATTGATGTTGTGCTTATATCTCACTTAAACAAGAACAATGGTGAAAGTAAAAAGTAAACATCCAACAGTCTAAAGACCTCTGAAGTCCCTATTGGTGGCCATTCCATGATACGCATGCTTAGTAATCAAAGTCATACATTTGAGAAAATCATTGGTATGATCATAAACTGAAAGATGATCAAATAGCTGTCAAAGCTGCGTAGCATCTTGGACAATGTCCCACATCCACTCCACAGTGTACTGGTCGGACACAGGAGCACATTCAGTGCAAGACTGATTCCCCCACGATGCACCACAGGACGACACAGGAGGTCATTCATGCTTGTGGCCATCAGACTTTATAACTCTTTATATGACTTTAAAAATAATATATTTATTTAACCTGGACGTATTTATTTAACTCTGAAACTGTGCAATCTGTCTGCAAACTGGTCAATACACTGTGCAATATCTGCACACCTTTACACCGTGCAATATCTGTTTAACACAGTTCATCTTGTACATTCATAATGTAAATATTGCTTTATCGAGTATCTTATTATAGTAGCCCTACTTGGTACTGATTGCTTATTTTGTTATCTCTATTTTATTGTATTTCCTACTGCTGTATTGTGTGAAGAGCAATGGTAACACCGAATTTCCCCCTGGGATTAATAAAGTATTTCTGATCTGATCTGATAGCCCCATCTTATTTTGTACATGATGGCCCAAGTTGGAGTGAAATAGGAGACACAACACGTTATGCTTTAGGGTATGGCTACAGTATTGGTAAGATATCTAACTGTAGTTACAACACTGGATTATCATTTTAGAAACGCCCCTCCATGGGTTCCAAATATGGTCTGGTGTGAAAACAAAAACCGCGGGATGACAGCAGCTGAAATGCCAAACTCAATTCTTCAAACCTGTTGTCAACATCAGCTCTAGAACTACTTTGTGGGCTAGGCTTGGTTCAATTGAATTATTCTAAAAGTTTAAGGTACCTTTGTTGGCATGGTTACAATATTAAACATGTACGCTCAGCGACTTCACATGGTGAAAAGCTAACTTGTCTATTGGAAACAGAAATGTTTGGCTCCCCAATATAACCTACAGATTCTGTGGCCTATAACATAATAGTTCATGTCCCGACAGATGAGGGTAGATATGAGTATTAACTTCTACTATAAAACTTACTACAACTGAACAGATTTTCAAATATTGACCTTACCAATTGAGGTCAGATCGTGGTGTATTATATGCTAATACACTTTCCTTAAGCATAAAGTGCATTAATAAGCATTAATCAAGTTTGCTTCCATCTTCAGCAATCATGGAGAGGATGTAGCCTTCTGGTGTTACAGGAAGCAATGAATGTGTATGTGTGCGTATATGAGATTAACATAAGCATCAACACTAGTCTAATGATTTCATCATTGTATGCTGTGACCTCATTAAAATCCCCAATAACTTCATTAATGTGTGCGGCAATCTCATTACAATTTGCTGTGACCTCATCACAGCCCTGTGACAACCATGCAAGACAATAATATCTGGATCCAGGATGATGAGCTGGAGCAGGGAAGTTACTTTACCTGTTTTTTTTTTTCCTGTTCTCTTTAAATTTAGAAGATAATAAACAACTGGGACAACAATATGCAAGTCTGCAATGGCAGATATAGGAATTGTGTCGGATTGGTTAAGCTTAGCTTCAAGCTTCAACATCAAGCCTCACGATTATCTACTCGTTATACATCCTAGTAAACGTTCTGATGTTTGTGCAATACTAGAAAGAAAAGAAAATGTATTTTTATTTGACATGCACATACAGTAACATTGGTGCTGTAACAGTTTTGGATGTATAAAGTTCCGGATGCACTGCTCTAAGTGTTTATAGCAAAATGCTAATTTGCAACACCTGTATTTAATACATTATACAATAATAGCTATGTTAAAAAGCTTGTTTGAATTTTCTCTCAAAGGTTTTAAGCATACTCTTTTCAACATCAAGGTTTTTTTTTTATTGCAGTATAAGTCATCTTTTATAGTCATCTTAAGATGTAAAAAGAAATATTGGTCGGTGCAATTTGGTCGATGTTTTTGCTTGTTAGTGACTCACATCCAGAACAGAAAGTTTAAAGGGATATATTTTCCACAGCTATTTCCTTCCCTTCTTTTGGATACAACAACTGTCTAAAATGAGCAATAACTTAAAATCAGTCTAAGGAAGCACTGTTTATGCAGGTGTGTTGGGATGACCATGTGCTGTAAAGGAATGATAAATGATCATATTGATCTTTTGGTTGATAAATGCAGCTATGGAAAAGTATAAAGTAAAAACGTAAAGAAACTCACAAAACTAAACTGAATGATTTGATAACATTTTGACATATTTGGTAAAAAGCAACAACTCAACAGCAACAAAGCACAATCTTTCTCTCATCAGTCTGTGAGGGAGTCAAATGTTACAGATGGAGACTTTGATATTTCAGACTTGTCGGTTGGCTTCAAGAGAGCAAGAAACACCAAACTGACGTTACAAAGTAAAATGTTTTCCTCAGATTTTTACTTTTTTATGCTGCATGGGATTCTTCCAGCTACAGGCTTTTATGTTGTTTGCCAACCTTTCCATTACACCTCTGTAATGGATACGTTTCAGCCTTTCTATTCTGTGTGAATTATACTATCAACCTCAATTTGCAAAAAAAAGTGAACTTTGTTTTTTTTTTTATGCTGGTCACCATGTGGCTTGTATCGTCTTCTGACGACTCAAAACGTTTTTATACACAGTGCTTACACACGTACACATTCATAAGCTTCTTCTTTCTTGGGGTTAAGTGTCTTACCCAAGGACACATCAGACATGTGGCTGTAGGCAGGGATCAAACCCCCGACCTTCCAGTTGAGAGAGGACTGATTCTGACCCACTGAGCCACCATCATAACTGCACACATTTGTTGTGGGTTTGTCTCACTGTCGTGCGTGTGTGCGTGTGTGTGTGTGTGTGTGTGTGTGTGTGTGTCTTTGTGTGAGTACCAGAGGTAAAGACAAACTGCTGTGCTTCAAATTGCTTACATCCAGAACATTTGCCAGATGATGCAGAAGAAAACTGCTGGACCTTGAAGAACGGCTGCCATCTGTTTCTTCCTCCTGACACTGCTGTTGTGTGTGTGTGTGTGTGTGTGTTTGTGTTTTTGTGTAAACTCTTTAATCCATTAAGCTTTCTTTGTGTTTTTCAGGTAAAGATCCTGGACTAACCATTTGGAACATAGACCAACATTAAAACTCAAGATGTTGTCATCACTGATTACTGCGCTGCGGGCCTTCACCGAGCTGTAAGAACGACACTTTTTACTATTATTTTTTAAATTTCATTTTGAGGGTGTATTTTGATGATTATTTATAACGTTTATCACATTAATTTGGTAATTTACCATTTGGAAAACCTCCTGTGTGTATCAGCTAGTCATGGTTTATTACCTGATGATTCATTGAAACAGACAGGGAAGCCCCCCCCCCCACCACCACCACACACACACACACACACACACACAATTTACACAACCACTCTGTAACATTTTCGACAATGCTTAGCTTACCTGTTGTATCATTGTTATCTTAGCCAAATATAGAGGCTGTCCTGTCATCACCCTGTAAAAAAACGCAACAGTATGGTACTGTTTGGGGCTGAATGAGAAACGGAATGTGTCCCATTATTTTCTAAAAAGCTTCAAGAGAGAGGAGAAATGTTTGACATGTGAACGTACTATGTCTCCAAGAATAACCAGAAGCCACTACAATAATTCAAGAGAATGGAACAGGGGCTATAAATATGTATAAAGAAATGTATAGGCTGCAATAAAACAGGCTGGCACAAGAATTATGCAAAGTGTTATCAACTAAAATGATGACAGCTCATATCATTCACATTTACATGCAGACATGCTTACCGTCCACACTTTATCAGCCCCTGTTACCTAACTTGACTCTAAAACAAGAATTTAATAAGATGTACAAGATAGTATCCTAAAATGAACCAAATGTATTTTCCCTTCATAATTATCATTATTTATTCTTGTGATCTAACAAATGCTTTTTATGAACTTGTGCTTTCTTGATGGCAGTGTTGTAGCTTGAGTGGCATAATGCTCAAGCTACACCATGTGGAGTTGAAAAATGAAGCCTATGTGGATGTATGAAAAACTGCACATGGGGCCGACTCCAAAAGCGAGTCAATCCCCTTAGAGCCCCACATTCAAAGGCCATTTTAAAGCAGAATTAAACATGTTATAGCAGAGTAAAAAACAAAAAACCTTATTCTTTAAAACTTTAAAGTGGGGAATTTTTGTAGAATAAATCCTTGGATTAAAGCCCTAAAGTTATTGGGCGAGGTCCCTTTAAGTGACATGTCGACTGCCGGCTTAAAGTCACTGAGAGTTGTCTAATAATGAACAGCTGCTCTGGCAGTTTTTATGATCCAAAAAACATTCATTTCTATTCTTCACCACATTTTCTGTTATTGATGTTTGCAGTAGAAAAAAAACAGATATTTGCAAACTCTCATTGATTCCGTTGAGTCACTTTTCTATTAACATCAAAACACTATTAACATCAAAAAACAGTAGAAAGATGGGGATCAATACATTTGTTCTATTTTCTGATAAAACACCCATCCATAGCATCACTTCTAAAGTATTTTCCTACCCCACCACATGGGGGCACACTTTGTTGCTCCACCCAATTAGCTAGATCTGTCCCTAGTCTGAGGATGATTATGACACTTAATCGTTGCAATATATCATCAGGGCCAGAGTGGGTGTTTCTCCCGAGGGCTCAGGTTAGAGAGGGAGAGAGAGAGGTGGAGGGAATGAAAAGACAAACACTTGTGCATGCACTGGGACTGCTTAGGCACAAAACTGGTCATGAAGCACTAATGGATGCCCGGCCCCTGAGAGAGACAACACATCATCAGCAACAGCACTGTTGTATCAGCAAAACGGGTGCCACAATCTCCGAGTTGGACAGAGAAACAAAAGGGACAGATGGTAAAAACAATGGGACCATTTTGTGTGTTTATGTAATACTACGGGGCAGGTGGGAGAGCATGACGGGATGCTTTGTTTTTCTTTACGGAACATCTGCAGTAGCTCAGATACTGTGCGATGGGGTTTGCTGCTGTCAGTGATTTTTGGGGCCTATATCATGGAAGGGAAGAAAGGGATATGGGCACAGAGTCAGAGAGGAAAATCCAGAAAAATGCTTTAATCAAAGCAAGTCAGGGAAAAAAAAACTTGTCAAGATAATGTGTTTTTCTACAAGATACATTACCTATGCTGATTCCAATTTACCGTATTTTCCGCACTATAAGGCGCACTTAAAAGCCTTTAATTTTCTCAAAAAACGACAGTGCGCCTTATAATCCAGAGCGCCTTATATATGGATCAATTGGTTAATTGGTTGATCCATACTGGTTGTACACGGCGCTCAGCAACACTGACTCGGATAATGACGAGAGGGAGCCGGGCATGTTGGATGCCGTACTCGCCCAACTGTTCAATTCGGACACTGAAGAAGAAGAATTCGAGGGATTCGTGGACGGGGAATGAACTGAAAAAGTGAGCTTTACGTGTTATACGTAACTGAACAATGTTGAGTTATGCACTAACGTTTGAATTAGCGGTATCAGACTGTGTTTCTTTTACGTGTTTACAACTGAACAAGGCTGGGAGATATTGTGAATATGCACATTAACGTTTGAACAATGTTGAGTTATTGTGAATGCACTACGTATAAAACGTAGTTTTATATTTATATAAAACTACTATATATTTATATATTCACAATATCTCCCAGCCTTCTTCAGTTGTAAACACGTTCTATTCTATGCGCCTTATAATCCGGTGCGCCCTATATATGAAAACAGTTCTAAAATAGGCCATTCATTGAAGGTGCGCCTTATAATCCGGTGCGCCTTATAGTGCGGAAAATACGGTAAATTGAGAATGAGGTAATATTTGATGAAAAAAAAAAACGCTTTACCATTTTACACCATTGACCTCCTGCTGGACGACATTCACACACATCCGCATGAACAGCAACATCACACAGATTTGCAGATCCAATGTCAGGGGAGCACTTTGGAGGACAGAGGCGATAACTGGTGAAGGGAATCCGAAAAACCTGCTCCAGATGTACACAGTTTATTTTGGCTGAGACATCTGGGACAAACTGAAATAGGGCAGACGATAATAGGTCAAAATGTGCTCTGGGAGAAGAAGAACTTGGACGTGTGGTCTTACATGTGCACAGGTGCTTGAATGTGGTTCAGTCAGGTTTTGGTTCAATAATGTCATCTCTTTACTGTTTGTGGTGGGCGCACACAAAGTATTACTGTAATCAGTGATCTGACACAAAGTCCATATCATTTTAGAATAAGGCAAACACATTTTAAAAGTATAAGTAAATGTCAAAGTCAGACTCAACTTTCCCCGGATCATTTTCCTTAACCTGTTTTATCTTCTTTTCTTCACCTTTTGATTAAAAAATGAAAACCCTTTCTGATTGTGAAGTTGCCACACATCCAGAAACCAGACAGACATCTTTTTATTACCTTTTTGACTCATCTTTCTCACATCTGTCCGATGGAACAGATGTGTTTCCGTTTTAATCAATCCAGTCGTCAACACAGGCCCCTTATAGTTAGCGTTTGATCTTCCCTGTGAGTGCATGAAAGAAACTCAGAGTGTATTTCATACTTCTACTTTCCTCCCAACATTCAGTGATAGTGTGTTGGGCTCATAAAACATAGTTGACCTACGCTCAATACTGTGCCTGAATACATCCTGTGTATGTAGACTCAGGACTGAAGCTCCATGCAGCTGCTCTGCTCATGTGGTGTGTGCACTACATATCCTGTTTAGTAACAGTTTAGTCTGCAGGCATGCCAGCTGCTAAGGCTGTAGGCAGTATGCTAAGAAGCTTAAAATGTTAGTCTTTTTTTGTTATTTACCAAATATTTGTTTCATGTTCTCACTCAGTTTATTCTGTGCATGCTGACATTAGCTAGCTAGCAATAAACACAAAGTATACCTGGGGGGCAAATAAGAATGTCACCTTGGCATGTATTTGGGATATAAACCACAGTATCATTTTTAAATTTTATCAACTCATAGCTAGAAGAAAAGCTCAAGGATCTCCAACATGCTTGAATTTCAAACCCTGTGGAAGATATGAGTATCTGTGATAAAATCAACAACAATCCATCCCACAACTGAGATATTTCATTTAGGACCAAACTTTGCCCGACCTGTACCCAGGCTTTTAGCATAGCTAAAATATGTAATATATTCAGATGGAGCAACAACAAATCAGACAAAAATTTGTTCAGAGCATAAATATTTATTGCTTATTATTGATGCCTGACGGAGTATGATTGATTCCATTGTGTATGCATCTTAAAATATTAGAACATATTCATGAAGTCCACACACTCTTGGTCAGAGCTTTACAGGAAGATGGTTGTACTCGGTACTGATCCCCTTTAAATGACACTTCGGCTTGGTGTGCCTTTTTTCCTCCTGATAGAAACACAATACTGTCTCCGATCTAGAGCTCTTCTTGCATGTAGGGTAAGCATGGGTGTAGCTGTTGCTCAGTGTGCAGGTGTGTGGAGCTGTAAGCACATAATCAGTGCTCAGGGGAGCTACGTCTCGAGTAGACTAATCAGAGAGAAGATGATGCCCCTAACAGCAGGCGTAAATCAGCTTTTATCACACACAGTCCCTTATTCCAGTCCTTCTCAACCTCTCTTTGTTTCTCTCTTTGCATGAATGAGCTCACCATTAAGAAGAACGAAGCCAACAGACCGAAGCTTTCCAATCATGTTTTCCCTCTGTGGGCTCTGGTTTTATCTCGTATCTTTGCTCTCAGCTGGTATTTATTGAGCAGGTACTGTAGATCTAATGGATGCATGACTGTAAAGCAAGCCAGGTTAAAGTGTCAAACATAAAGGTCAGTACATGACGGCTGGAGATTTGTCATTTCACTATAGGGAGTTGGACCTTCTCTTTTGGCCTTGGGCTTTATAGAGTGTATTTTTGCACTCATGTCCACCCTTTACTGTAAAATGTTTTGTTTTTTTCCCTAAAAGCAGAAAAAATGATTTTCAACACTCGGACAAAAAGGGTGACTTTGACTTTACAAGCCAATAGTGGGAGGCGAGAAAAGCTCAGTTATGAGTGTTGTGCGAGCCCCACACCTCTCAGTTTGCCTCCCGGGTCAAGGAAACAGTTTGGAAACTGAAACAGCATGCAATGAATGTGATATGTTTGCCTGCTCTGATACAGTCGTGATTCGGTGTCGTGCAGTGGGGGTTGGAGGGGAAATGGTATCCCTTTCAGAGAAGGTGGTAAAGTGAGTGATCTTTCAATAGTCATACATTTACTGTCAGCCAGCACAAAGGAGTGATTGTTACAAGCAGCTTCAGTTCACCATCCACTCTCTCTCCTATCACATCAGACAAAATGCCAGTTTGGACTGAGTCCTTGATCACCAGGTTTAGATGGCAAAAGACTGATTTTACAAAGGAGGACCAGGATGTGTGAATGGTTTCACTGAAATGCACAGATGTTAGTGAAACAAGCTCTTTACTTTGTAAAATGAATGGCATCAGTTTTTGTATATTTGAGTACAGTGATGAGGAGAAGCATTCTCTATTTGCCAACTCCTCAGCTCAGACATATCATATCCCACAGGAAAAGCGAAGGCCTTTTGTCGCACAGCACAGGTGAGCAGAGTGTGAAGCCTGTCACGCTAAATTTCTACAGATCACACCGTCATGCTGGTCACACAGGCTGAGTGTTGACTGCAGCAATGCTGAGAGTTACTGCCGTCAGCCCTGTGTTAAACCACAAAGTATGTATATATATTTTAATTTCTTAGCATTACAAATATCATAAATATTTTATTCTATACAGAAAATAGCAAATAGGCATGTGCTCAACTGGAACTTGTAATTACTTCAGGTAAATCGAAAACTTTTAAATCGAGGTTGAAGACACACCTGTCCTTAAATTAGCTGGGCACAAACAACTGTAGAGAAAAGGGAGAGGCAGGAAGAGGGAGATCACACCAGAAGAAACAATGCCTGTAACCTGATGTTATTCACCAACATAATGTTCTTAAAGCCAGCTAAAAACAAACAAGTTGGGGGATAAATAGTTGACCCTGGGGGAACATGGCTGTCTGCACAAAAATCCACATAAATCAATATTATTTTACAGTGTTTGTGCCATATTATTATATGAAGGACTGTCCTCTGAGCAGCAGGGCTGGCCAGGTTTGCCACATGGACAAGCAGGAATAATGAGAGGCAGCACTCAGGGTCATTACAGACAGACTGAAGGCTGATGGATTGCCAGAAGGGTTTACTAACAAATGTGTGTGTCTGTGTGTGTGTGGTGCTGTGTTCTGAATCGAGCCCTTAGTTTTAATATTTTGTTTATTTTGGGCACGGTTCTATTTTTATAAGAAAGTTAGTTCATGAAGTTCACTGAGTGATTGTAGCGCTGTTCTGAGAGACTTTTTTTCAGATGTTTCATCCATCCACTGTTCCTGCTATCTCTCTTACTTTTCCTTTATTCTTGTTCCATATTCTTACTCACCTGCAGCTCCTTCACATCCCAGTCTCTCTCCCTGTGGGGTTCTCTGCATGTAGGGCTTTCAACTAGAAGAATAACATATGTTCTCTTATGCATCAATATTGGCATACCTCCTACTGTATGGATGCACTCGTGCACGTGCAACACAAACAGATTAGAGGAGACACTGCACATAGAGAGAACCGCACAGACCAGAATGCTGGAGCAGATGCTGTGTGGTTGTAGGGATCAGATGGACACTGTTGTAGCCGTACTGAAGGAGACAGTTTAGTGTTTGTAGACAGTAGGGTGCCTGAGTGAGTCTGGCGTCCGCCATCTGTCCTAGCATCTCTCTGCACGCAGGCCGTCTCTGAGACCATTCTGCACAAGGCCGTGGCAGAAGTGTCGAGAAAGCTGAAGAATGCAGCGTCAGCAAAGTCAGAAAATTGCTTGTAAAGGTTTGGTTTGATCAAAACAAAGAAACTTCACTGCTTAAAAGTAAGATGACGAGTTTGATACCAGTCGTGGGTCTGTATTAAACATTCATAGATATCAACAGCAAGAATGCATTTAGCTTATCTGAGCATAGAGACTTGAAGTATTGGTAAATGCCAAGATATCTAAAGCTGTCTTACTCTCACATTACGTCGGGTTTGTTCAATTTTGTTGTTGTAACCAGTGTTGACCAAAGGACAACAGCTTGCTCACAACAAAGAAATGTTTAAACACAACTCCACCTTAACATTCGACATATTTCTGTAAATGTCCTTTTTTTTAAACAAACAAGATATATTATGTTGAAGAGCAAGTTTAAGAGGTGCTGGTTCTGAGCTGATTTGTTTTGTTTTTGCTTCAGGTATTCACAAAGCTAAGCTAGTAGCTTCATAATTAGCATGCCAATCATCTCATGTAAGTCTTTGTAAATAAATATAGTAAATAATGCAGCTAAATGGAATTCAGCCATGTTTTAACTTTCCTTTGCATGTGCTTTTTTTTCCTCACACATCCAACAAAATGTGTGAATCGGACAATAATTAAAAGACAAAGACTTATTTTGAGAAGAAATAGAAAACAATTTTCCACTTAGATTATTCAAGATTATTCAAAAAAAATGGTTCAAACAAAGTCTGACAGAAAACGCAGCAGTACAGTGACAGGGCTCTCAAGTGAATTTAGTTAAACAGTGTGCAGGAAGTGCCAGCTCAGTGCACCAGTTGACGAAGATAAACTGTTAGCTCAGAGCCCGCAGCCTCTCCCACAGTCGGCTCATTCATGACCTTCAAAATGATTGCTGATTAGGGGCACTCTTTCGCCTCCAGCCAGGAGAGAAAGAGAGCAGGGGAGAGAAGGGGGTGGGGGGGCTCCTATCTAAACAGCAGTGTGTACAGTGAGTATTTTCATTTAGTGTTTGCAGTCTTTACACTGAGCTGAGCACACATACTGCTGATAGAAAAGCATCAGTCACTCCGCTAAAGTGTTTCTTCAGCAAACAAGGACAGTTTCAGTGTCAGGGTTTTCTCACAGCTCATGACCAGCTGATGCTGTTTAAGTAGATGGCAGCTATCAGAATGGACACCATGGCTGGCATGGATGAGGGATCGGTTTGGACCTGAGGAGAACACATCATTTTGTTACTCTTGAGGCATCATTAAAATTCTTTTTTTTCCCTGATTATTTCATTAAAATTCATTTAAATCAACTGATATAGTGTAGATAAAGAGGGGATGTTTTGGAGGAAACCGACCCCAAAATATTTTAACTACTTCATGATTTTGCCGTTGATGTGTTAGCTTAAACATTACTGCCACATGGATAATGATGAATGCCAATTAGAAGATCATTAATTTGTAAAACCAAGTATCCAATAAAGGTGTTGCCACTTGATGGTTTGCATCAGCCATTCAAAATGACCATAGTGCATCTTCAGAGATATTCACTTGGTGTTAGAAGGATTTTGTTGGTATGAAATTATCTTCTTGACTCAATTGCTGCTGCAGGTTAGCCGCTTTTTAAAATGTCATTTTTTGGATACAAGGTTGAAATATGTCCAGCTGGAAATTGGGAAGAAAGATGATTTTTGTGGTTTGCTTGTGTTTTGCACAAAAACATTCCACGCAAGTCCAATTACCTCTAAATGAACTCACTGAACAGATGGACATATAGAGACACAGCCTTACATTCTGGCACCTGGCAACAGCACAGTGTTATCCACAATCCCATGTGTGTTCCATGGCACCCATCAAGCTTTGTTTCCACCTGAGTTATTCAGGGATTCTCACTTATATAGTGTAGGTGGTCCTCTGGTTGAGTTATATATTTTGAAATGTCTGATGATTTATGTGAAGGCCATTTGGACCAGCAGTAGCAGACACATGCTGGTGTCGGGTTAAAAACATTTGCACAGATTTAGAGCTTGATTTTGTTCCAGAGGTGACTGGACTTGGTTGAAGATCTTGAAGACGTTTCACCTCTCCTCCTAAAGGCTTCTTTAGTTCTAAACTTACTTGTGGAAGGAGCTAGAAATTAAGGTTGCATGTTCCAAGGTGGGAATGGGGCTTCAGGAGTTTTGGGAGAGAATTCAAAACAGCGTTGTAGGTTGATAAAAGATGGTGCCTCAAACCCCCAACCAAGGTTAAGGGATGGTTTTTCCATCTTCACATAGATGGCTTCTTTAAGTTTGAGTTGAGCCCGGTTGCCTGTTGATCAAGCTTCAAATTTACCATGACCTGGATGCCAGAGAAGCTACACAGACATTTGCAGAGATTCCAGTAATTATTGTAGGAAATGGGCTAAACCAATATGTGCACTTGGTACATTGTACAAAATACTGACAGTCAGAATAGTTTTTTTCTTCATCTCAATTATTTCCTCTTACACTCGCTTAGCTACTTTTATTTTCAATAGACCTGGGCAACCTTTCATTTAGCAAGAATGAATCGTTTGGGAGCATAAAAACAGCTGATCACTGATGCTCACTATGTTTTTAATCTTTATGTTTGAGATTCAAGATGTGAAAAAAACTGCAGCAGAATGAATGTTATCATTATAATAATAATGAAAGCCCGCCGAAGTTTACCTTTGTGTCACTTCTGTGGCTGGGATGAGAATATTGTATATGCAATAACTGTTTACTGAGACATGAAAGCACATTACCCAGCTGTGTCAGATGGGAAAAATAGAAGGATTCAAAAAAAAAAAAAAAAAACCAAGGGGCAAAAACAAATGGAGCCTAGCAGAGAGTGTGGACGTGTGATGAGGCAGTGAGGAGGGCGACAAAAAGAGAAAATGAGTCAGCGGCGGCAGCTTTCACTCCCTCGCTCTCTAAGGACAGATGTTACTCTAAGATTAATAATCCCACTCAGAGTTTATTCATCTGTTATCCCCACCCTCACCAGGTGATTTCATGCCTTCTGAGCAGCCAGAAAGGCCCCCTTTTTATTGCAGCCGCCATGTCCGGCCTGTCACAGATTTTGATGAATGATGCTGATAAACCAGGCTTGTGGGACGGCTAAATTTAGCCCGCTGAAAAACAAGCATTGATCACACTGTTTACGCCCCTCCCTAACCATTCATAGCTTTTTTCAATTCTTCATGAATTTTTTAAGCAGTCGTAATTCCATTCATATAACCGGTTGCGACACATTGTTCTGCACAAAAGACAGCAGTTACCAGTTATTACAGCCTCCCCCATTCACCGTGGTCTTAATTGATTGCAGATTTGATCGGCTGTGATGAATAATAGATCAGTTTCCATTGACGTCTGAAGGTGGAGTAATGTGTCCTTTCTCAGTCCAGAAGTAATAGAGTTGGCCTTAGAAATAAGTCATGGCGTCATGATATTGATCTACTGGAGGTCAATTACTAGCCTGTGAGTGGTTGGTCAAATTTCAGGTGTTCAACTATGTGTGTGTCCACTCTATGTGAACGTGTGTGTGTGTGTGTGTGTGTGTGTGTGTGTGTGCTTCTAACAAAGCTAAGAGGTTTTGCTGTCCCCAGCGAAGTGCTTGAAACGCTGACAAATAGCTGTGACTCTTGTGACATTTTTAG
This sequence comes from Labrus bergylta, assembly GCF_963930695.1. Lineage (NCBI taxonomy): Eukaryota > Metazoa > Chordata > Actinopteri > Labriformes > Labridae > Labrus > Labrus bergylta. The sequence goes on along the minus strand of NC_089205.1, from coordinate 12,732,425 downwards.
CTCAAGCAACACGTTTTGGGTTTTTGCCATTAGCCTTTTTTCATTTTCAGTTTGGAAAGTCTTTTATCTAGGACGCCCAAATTGACAGCTAAAACAGCATTGCATTCTGGTGCTATTTTTACTCAGTGCCTTCTAGAGAAGTTGAGCTGCAATTTAACATCAGTGCTAAGGCCATCTGTATCAATCAAAGGAACATATTTAGTATTTGTATTATAGTATTATATTTAGATATTACACAGTGATGAGAGGTATAGAGGAAAATAGATATTGTATAAGAACACCTCAAATTGTAATACCTCTGATGTGCTTTGCGTACATTTTAGACAATGTAAGTCCAAGAATAAGAGTCTCCAGCTATGCTGTAGCATTTTGAGGCTGTCCTGTAACACAGCACCGCTCAGAACTGAATGCTGAACTCAGCGTTCTAATGTTTTCACAACGGCAATTTTAAACATGTTGATATTTAGCAGATGTTATGTTTACCATCTTCACAATATTATTTTAGAATGTTAGCATGTTGCGTTTAGCAATTAGCACAAGCTATAAAGCGTTTATATCCTAAGAAGGAGAAGTGGCTACTAATTCAGATTTTGTGTCATCTCAAAGAAGTTTTAGCGGCATCAATGATAGCCTTTAATATTGAGACAAAGTATTACTATTCCTGGAGCAATAGGACCTTTATTGGCCACATAAGAGACCTAGTTCTCCACTGTTATCTTCATCAGTGCCACATTTCCCTCATGTTTAGCAGCTGACGTTGTACAAGCTCTTAATTAGGTAAATGCTGCATTCTTTCTTTCACTGTGCTTATTAAAAACTAGCTCAGACGGCATGGTTAACATTTTAAAGAGAGCCCTTTGTCTCTCAATAATGCTCAGTGCTGTTACAGTGCAAAGCACTCCATAATTGCGGCATGCCATCGACCTTCACTGAGCCCCTTGCCAGTAAGACGCAATAATTGAATTGTGGAGTCAAAGCACCTGGTAGTTAATTTGTTCTACATGTTAATTGTGAATGTTAATTAAGTTCTCTCTTGATGTTGGCAGTGTTTCCTCTTCTGTTTGTATACAGCCAACGACTTCTGATGCAAGCCGTTTGTGCCTTACAGGAAAGTTAGACAAATAATGACCAAACAGATTTGGAACCTTTCAAAAATGTAAAACAAAGAAAGATGTCTTTACCTAATTTCCCCTTTAAAGGTTTGAGTTTGAGTGGTGTTTGGATTGTTATCTGTTTGAGATAATAAAATGGATTAATTAAAACAAAAATAATTTGATTATTACATAATCTATATTGTTTATTAATTGTATTTGTTTGCCAAAATGTGTCGTGGTATTTCAGCAGGGTGAAGCCTGGCACAGACTGGCGGATAATCGGGCCGATTCACCCTTCCCAAAAGTCGCTGGGGTGTTTTACAGACAAACACGTTTGATATTTAGGATTTTTAATCTTGATGATTACGTCATCAAAGGGTCTGACGGAAGTCGTGTGTGACTACAGTAATGTTGAGGGACAAGGGAGGACAGTTCCGTGTCTCCCAAGACATTTCTTCACACAAATATTTTTAAAACGTTTTTTTTTTTTTTTTGTCCTCTCTGCAAAAGCATTAGAATCACAACTCATTGTTTACATGAGGTCGTGCGTTCCTTCGCCGGGCACATACAATCCTGTAGTACTGTATGTGATGTGCCTTTATATTTATATCTTGCAGTGTGTGCATTATTGAGATTATGGAGAAGAATATCTGTTGAGATTCTCCATGTGTGTGTTGCTACCTGATTACAAAATCAGGAAAGATTCTAAAACTCCTGTAGTGTGAGCCAGACTTAAGAGTTGTTTTGATAAATATGAATGTGTAGCCTACACCCAAAAAGTGCTCACAAGCGCACACTTAGAAATGGAAAAAGTTAAGTCAATTTAAATATTCTTTTCAAGCTTTGCCTGACAAATAAGGAGGCGATTATAACAAACATACACATATTACATTGTTACATTGCATATATAACATACAATTTGCATAATATGAAAAGTGGAAGGAACATTTTTTTCTCAGGTTTTTAGAGATAAAATCAACAAAAAGCCTCAATCGTATCAATGCTGATTCATGTACCAAACACCATACATTATTGGAACCAATGAATCACTAAAATGAAAGGTGTAAAACTAGTGTGTACTTAAAGTGTGCACTCATCTTTTCTGAACCTATTTTTGTACCACAAGATTAAGTAATCAACAAACAAAAAAAGTCAGAAGGCCATTTCTCCACCATGTGGGGGAGATTAGGGTGGACAGACACTAATCAACTGCCAAGGGAGCTCAAGGTGATGGATGGAGAGACTGATGCATCCAGAGTAGGAGAAGTGAGAAAGAGTGGGACAGGGGGCTTTGATAGGGGAAGAAAAAGAGGGAGAGCTACTCAGGTAGAGAGGAGGAGAGATTATCGTGAATGTTTCGGAAATCAATTCAACCTTCTTCTCAGGTTTTCAATGAGCTTTGCAGCTTAGCAGTCTGACAGGGAAGTCTTGGACTTGTTGTGAAATACTAAACAACAAGTCGGCATAATATCACCCTTCACATTACGCTCATGTTTGCCTCCAGGGCTATATCAAGGTCAGGTGAAGGAGCTTTTCCATATGAAATCCTTGAAAACGTATTACATTATTACCCAGAAGTCCTTTCACTGACTTGGCGTGAATATGGCCTCCACCTGCGTCTGGCCCAAAACCTGCCGACCTCCTCTCAGCAGCAGACCGGAACCACAATCTGTCATCCCCACCAACTCCTACTGTAGAACTGTACAGGTCTGTGCAGCTATCGTCACCTCTCCTGCCATCCTCCATCTCTCACCAGAATCCATCAACCCCGCCCACAACCTTCACTGTGCTAGCTCCAGCACCCTGTCCTCAAACTCTCCATCCATCCCCATCATCATGTCACCCTAACACTATTTACCATACAGCCTCCACCGTCTGTCATGACCTCCATTATTAACCTTTTCAGCAGTGAGCGTAAGGTTCACATTAGAATTATCATGATCCTTACACAACTAAGAAAGTGGAGGCATGTTTATTTCAGTTACATTTTGATCACTATAAGATGAACAGGAAGGAGGATGCCAGTAGCCTAGTGGTTAGCGTGTGCGCCCCATGTACAGAGGCTAAAGTCCTCAAAAGCGAGCGGCCCAAAGAAGACAGGTCTTCAGTAATAAGAATTAATAAGAATAAAGCCAGTTAGCCCATCTCTGTACAGTTTGATAGAATGGCTGAGGCTAAGAGGAAGAGGACAGTGATGCCAGAAGAGAAGAAGAGAGAGTGACAGAGCAAGAAGCGAAGTTGAACATCCCTGCCTATAATATTCTTAACAGATTGCGACGTAATGTTTGGTGACGTTATCGGTGACGTTATCTGTGTCATCGTTCTCTCAGGTTTTTCAGCTTTACAGAGTGCAGAAAGTCTTCTGACCCAAGTTATCAGATTTTCTAAGGCCTATGAATAAATAAATAAAGACCCATCTTACGCCAATAAGTTGACTCTTCACTTGTCATCTTCAGGATAGCTTTATACATTTGAAACCTTAAAAACCATATCAGCTAGCATCATTTATTATCCTCTCCAATGTTACTATTTAGCCACAGCCCATGTACAGATGACTACACATACATGAAATCCACATGCAAACAATTTGCAATAAAAACAGGTTGCAGTCATATTTGTGCAAAATCCCTAGAGACCATCAGAGGGCACCAATGTGCACCATATCAAATCCCTACCTATTGTTGCTTTAAGTAACATAATAAAGCCAGGAACATACATGAAATGTTTTGTGTTTTAATAAGCTTAATTTATGTGCAGATGCAAGTTTTGCTTTGGAAACGCTCAGTGGAAACAACAAATCATCAATGGTAAAAACAACCTGCATGCTCGTTTAAAATGAATTTTACCTTGGTCAGAAATAGTTATGCCCCAATTGGCACTGTAAAAGTCCCATTTGCAAATAACTTGATCTACATTTACAACACACAAGTATTTGGATGTATCATAAATCACAACATTTACAGACAAGAACAAAAAAGTAAAAAAAAAAACAGCTCCACACAGAGAAAGGTTATACGTCATCTATGCCCAATTACACGCCATGCATGCTCCAGAACATTGCCTACTCTGTTCACACATGGACTCACTTGGACATCACATGGACATGGTAATAGGAGGTGGCAGAGTAAAGCCCGGTTTTACTGACTCAAACATTTGTGTTCTCATATGCTCTCTGGGTTAAAATAGGCTGGTGCTCAGGTCTGTAGACATTTTCTTAAAGAAAAACTTACAGTTAATCCTAAAATCCTGCAGAGATGAAACCAGTCGGCTGTATCAGTATTCATATTCAACCACATGAACACAGAAAAACAGTCTGCAGGTAGGCTATATCTCTAGGGACATTCATTATGATGATCCAGCCTGTGAAAAAGTTTTCTTTCAGTTCAGAGGAGGAAGCATTCTCTGTAGCTCAAGAAATGCTGGCAACTGAATGTATCCAAAAAGGATTGGAAAAAATATGTCAGCATGAAATTGAAAGTAATATCAGATTTGATGTGCATGCTGGGGGAACCAAAGGTAAATGAATCAAAAATATATTGAATTATACAGAGAAAACAGTTTCTCCAGTATATTGTGGTCCTCTTGTTTTATTACTGTGAAGAGAGTCAAAACTCTATTAATAAGAGCTGTCATCGAAACGCAAAGCAACGAATATCCATCATTAACCTCCTCATGCGATTGTAATGATCAGGTCACATAATCACATGTTTCCATTATGATGAGAGCACAGGTGGAAAGGAAGATAGATGGAAAGGTTAAATAAAAATAAATCTGGAATAGTGAGCGGGGGCTGTGATTACACTGATTAACAAGGCCATTAGCTCTAATTGCTTCCAAGAACTGACTACAGAATCTTCTTTGTGAGCCTTGTTTACAGGGACCTTGCTGTGTCCAGTAGACATAAAAGTATGTATCTCAAGTGTTAGAGTTTTTAGAGTAAAATATGTTAAATTGGTTGGAACCATTGCAAATCTATATTAAATGGTATTTGTGCACCATTAGCAAAAATGTAGTTTAAAATAGTTCTATTTAGGCAGCAAAATCGACTTGGGTTAGTCGTAGTTTGGGTTCTAATTAGTGATACATAAATGTTTGGAAAATGTTCTAACGGACAGTTGGAAATTACAAAAAAGAGTGCCCTCCATTGCAGTTTGTTCCAATACAGGCTGCAAAGAGAAAGACAAATTCATAATAAGTAGTACGCAGGAACTGTACACAGCAGTCATTTGTCTGTGTTAAAACTTTGGTGTGAACGCTCACCTGCTGTTATAATGTCATACTGCTGCATTCAAGGTTAAAATTCATATTAATAAATGGAATCTGACAAATTGTATAGATTCTCCTGCCTACTTGTTAATCATAAACTGAAAAAAAATATGGATACCTCAATCCAAGAGGGATTAGGTCCTACTTCAAAGTAAAAGCTGTTCAATAACTAATTAACTACAGATACTGACATTTACATCAATCAATACCTAGCTAACAAGTCCACTTAGAAGTGTAATGATTGATAAGGTCATTGCAAAGATTCTGCAAGAACATACATCCCAGTTTCATAACGTTGCATACATATGAAACAACAATAGGAATGAGGTCACTTGAATGGTTAGTTTAGCTTTTAGCTAAAGGAAGCTAACCAGTAACAGATATGATTCTTAACCTTGACATATGGCCTGACATCTCACCATTTGTATTATCCTTTGTCTCTTTCAGTTACTTTCTAGTTGGGAAGCTAAGACAATATTTTGTCAGATTCGACAGTTTACAATGATTTACAACCTGAAACAGCGGTTGAAGATTCTCCTTTGGATAACAACATTTGAGATTGACCTTAGAGGTAGATTGTCGTGCATGCAGACAACTGCAATAAAAAAAGAAATGAAAGGGGGAAAAATACACTTTCCAATGTCTTTATTTAGCTAGAACATTTACAGCTATTTAACTTCTCACTACTACTCTTATATAAATGTGTGTGGGTTAATCCCTTGTCCTCCCCCCATCTTTTCCAAACTTCCTGACTGAGGCAAATTGTGGCTTAATATAAAAACCAGTTGATGCTTCTCTTAATACCTGCCAGGAGACAGGATTGTCTCTCCCATCCGATAATGTAACATTTCATTGGTTTCATCCTCATGCACAATACCTTTCAGACTGCAGTCACTTTGGAATTTCAATGTGTTGAATTTGACCTCAGTCACTCTGCAGAGTTGATTTGCAAAGTTTGTTGAATTGACTGACAGCTTATCCATCAATGTGATTTATACAAAATAAAGAGATTATAGCCTTATTCAGACCGCCGTTTCAAGCCGCAATATTTACGCCCCTGTGACATTTCACATTTAATCTGAATGTCTTAGAGGTGTAATGGGGGGACAAAGTGATCCCCCCTCTGTACCTTTTTCAGAGGAAGTAACAGAAGCGTTACAGAGGTGAGACGGGATCAGCTGAGCCAACAGGGGAGTGAAGCGCTGTGTGTGTGAATGTCTGACCTGGTGTGTATGTGGAGCTCCCGTCTTGCTGTGCTTCCGAAACACAGAAACAAGCCGAATTATCGCAGAATCAGTATGAATGTACAAAGACAAGATGTTGTCTGAGCTTAGTTACTACACTTAGCAGAAAAAAAGCAGTTTGAGCAGGGCTAATATCTCAGATTAACACATTATTAAATCTAAAACTATTCTTAAATATTTCAACGTTAAACTTTGATTTTTTTAACATAATCCTGCGTTTCTCTATGGGGAACCAGGCTTGTTGATTTATTTTCTGGGATGCATCTGAGCTTTTTGTGATCGATACTTCAAAGGTGAGTTGCAACGACTCTTCACTTGAACTTTTGGTAGAATTACATGCCATTGCCAAGCGTCAGTATGTAATTCTATTTATAAACGACCTGTTTACTGACTGAACCTTCACAGCGAACTCATGACGCCCTGAGGATGAGCTCGACCTTCTCACACTCCTTATGTCCCATAATTAGCATTTCACACATTTTCAAATCTTCTCCTCTGCATCCCTTCTTTTTTTTTTTTTTACATCTCACATAATATTTTTGTAGTTTTGTAGTCAGTACGAGTTTAAAAATATCCCCAATGAGACGGTTTGTTTGACAGCGAGGGAGCCAAAACTCCAGCTGATTCTCTCTTCATCTGAGTTTTCAGAAGCTGATGAGAGCAGTCTCGCTTTTATCTCCTCTTTAGTTGTCCTTCTATCTTTTATTTTAAGAATGTGTGAAGTGGATTAGTCGCCCTTCCCTGCCCCCCCTACTTACCCCACCCCCCACCCCCTCTCTGAATGTCTTTGGATTAAGATGTGTGGAGGGCAACTAAAAAGATGACGAAAAGAGAGATGAAAAAAAAGAGGAGGAAAAAAAAGAAGAAAATGATTAGAAGAGAGAGGAAGAGACTGATAACATTAAAATGAGAAGAAAGTTGAAGAAGAGCAAAAGAGGGAAAAACCCTGCAAAAGTATAGGAAAATAAAGGATTTAGTTTGAGTATTGGGGGGATCAGAATCAACATTAGTGAAGTTTGACTCCCCTCAGTGTTTGGTATTCAACATTTGTGCAGCTTTGTGTGCAACAGTCTGTGTTGTGTTTTGCTTGGTTGGCTGTTGCTTGGTTGTTTATTATCCGTTTGTTGGCTCCTTTGAAAAAAAAAAAAACACATAAAAAGCTGACTCTGTGTTGCTATGCAACTGTTTGAAACACTTTTCTGATCAGTTTGAAGCCCTGCGATCTTTTTGTTGGAATGATCTAATTTAGAGATCTTCAAAACCATCAGCACACTTGCATGCTGAGTGTGATGCTGAATTCACGAGTGTCACGCAGAGCTGAGAGCAGACTCTTTCTTTACAGTTAGAAATAAAAGGATGAAGAAGTTATTGCTTTACTGGGAACTCTTGTGTAGGCTGCTCAGGAGTGTTGTTTGCCATCTGAACACCTGTTAGTGGTGACTCTACATAATAACCCCATTAACACCTGGCATTAAGAAGCTGTCTGTCTCTGAATACATTATCTAGATAATGAAAAACACATTCATACCAGGTGTAAATATAGAGGCTGCTGGATCAGGTATCATAACTGGGATGACTCGTTCCATATAAAGATCACACTTTAGCTCTAATTGAGGCCATTGATTCAGACTGTACAATTAGAAAACACTCACAAAAGTTAATGTTGTCCAATAACCTCTGAAGACAAAAGAGTCAACTCAAATAGGCACACAATGATGGGTATGAAGGAAAAAGAATGTCCTAATAAGGAGAATCTTTCACATCTTTCACACAAACGCTGCTTATTGCCACACAGCTCAAACCACCAGGCCAGTCTAAGGTACAAGTATATGTATACTATAGCATATATAAGTATAGTTGGAAGCAGACTCCTGTAATAATGCCCTTACAAAGGGATCTTCAGATGCTGTAAGATTAACAAGAACACGCACTCAGTCATAGACTGTATATACATGGATGTAGACCGAGTGGCATCACCCATTGGTTTCTGAAGTATACATCTGAAGCCCATCAGTGGTAGTGATGTGAAAACCAGTTATTTTCAGTGTACTGAATCAGTAGAATCAGTTCAGTAAAGTGATTCGTTCAAATGATTCGTTCACCGAATCGTTCAGTACTTCTCTGCAGCTCTGTCTGTGAATCAGAATTTAATAAACTGAAACACGGCCGAACGTTTAGTTCTGCTCGCGATCGTACTGAGAACAGCCGGTGGTGAATAATAAACCAATGAGCTGAGAATTTAGTTGGATAAAGCCACAGTTTGCAAACTGAAAGCTGCTAAAACAATCACATTTATTTTCCCCGACCGTTCTGTTTAGTACGTTCAGTACACAAATCACTCACTGACTGTCTGACTGAGAGGGAGAGAGAGGAGGCGGAGCTCTCGTTTAGTTCGTTCACTGAACGAACTGAACGAGAGCTCCGACGTGAATCACTGAACGAACTGAGAGGAAGAGCGGAGCTCTCGTTCAGTTCGTTCACTGAACGTACTGAGAGGGAGAGAGAGACTCAGAGCTCCCGTTCAGAATCAGTACACACAATTCGTTCGTTTTGAACGAATCGTTCATGACCAACACAAAGAGTTTGAGCTAAGGTGGACCTTAAGCCGCCTGAAAAAACAACTACAACAGGTGTGTCTTTAAGTCTGTTCCACCATGCCTCTTATTATGAATTACTCTTATCCTTCATTAAATCAAAACAGATGAGTTATACAAAAAAATCCACCCAGGTACAGTGTGTGCCGATAAAGTATCGATACAGATACAGTATGTAGGGGACTTCAGGGTCTTTTGGAGCCGCCCTCAGGTGGACACTCAAGGAACTGCAGTTTCTTCCACTTCTGCATTGACTTCATTTATCAATATCCAGTTTGCCGCTTGCATCTGACCCATTTATTTCTTCTTTTTGAAGATTAACATCACCCCTGGTTCCAATGAAAAAGCTGATAAAGGGAATTTGAATTTTGGTTAAATGAAGATCCATTGCATACAAAACTTTGAGTCACATATTTATTTTCCTTTACAAAAAGAAAACACTTTCAGATTTTTCATCAATGGTTAAAAGCTAACATGCTATAGACTACTTACAACACTGTTGCATGCTGTTTTATATAACTACTAAGCATCCACCCTGTTCCTTTTCATTGTAGTGATGTTTGATGACGATCTCTGTAGACTCATTTACCCACTCTTTAGCTACTGCCTCTTACAAGACATGTAAAAACTTACAAATTAAAAAGGAATTTACAGACTGACATTATGTGTTGAATAAAGCCAAAAACATCTGAAGCTGTTATGAACTACTGACCATGTCATGTATACAAAAATGCAAACTCATTGGAGGGTTCTAGCACTCTATACATACACAGTATATCTGCATTACATTCACTCACATAGGTTTCTAAACACGTATGGCAAAATTAGTCAGCAGTGTTCCAGTAACTTACCAAACAATTACAAATGAACAGCAGTGATCGAACATTCAACAGGGTGCCTAAAAAAACACATGTAAGTACATATTGTGAGACACATGTTCGCTACAATTTAGCCCTGACAGATAGTCTATGTTTTAACAAAAAATGTCCACTGCAGATCACCGTATTAATTGTATTGCCTCATACTGAGGGAGAACATTGGCTTTTCATCTTTAGGTTTCTCCCTCAAAAAAAGAAGAGAAATACAGACCCAGTTATCACTCATCATATCAGTATTAGAAACAGCTTGGTTTTCATCGCATGTTTTAACTGTACAATGAATATAAATGTAACATCTTCAAGCAATTATTATTACACAAAAATGTTTAACCTGTCAAATAGGATATAAATCAATACATCTTCCTTTACAAAAGTCTTTCGTTGTGGTGATGCTGTATTTTTTTTTAGCTCTTAACTGTGATCCTACATCTATATTTACACAGTGTAGTCGGTAGACGGGGGGATTGTGGTGATATTCTACATGGGTCACCTTCTGAGGTCACTAAGCAGCGAAATCTGAGGGATGATGTGGGAGTTTTTCTTCTGCCAAAAACCAAAATGCTGCTCCGATTTTTCATACTCCTTCCTGTCTCAGAAATTATATTCTGACTTCATCAATATTTCAGCCAGAAACAAAAACCAGATTGATTCAAATCAGCGGCCTAACCCTCATACAGTATTACTTAACCATCATTTTAAAAGATCTGAAATAAAACATTTGCAAAACATTTGACCTCTTTCTAATAGAAAGGTCAGGTTCACCATACCCTGTAAAAAATATTGTCCATTTATTTATTCCTGACTGCTTCTATTCAAAACAGATTATTTTTTTATACATCACTAGATATTACTTTTTGCTATAAGATTTTTTTTTTTTACCTGAATTATTTGGAAAATGTCCTCATTGTCTCTCTATAAATGTGGACAGTTCAGTGCGCACAGAAGCATGTTATGTCTTTTATACACAGTTGTTTACTGGCTGATACATACAGCTCACCAATGTTGTCGTACTTCAGGTGGTTTTTACAGCTTTTATTCTCCAACAGCGATTAAAAGAGGGTGATAGAAGATATCTCCATATCCATCTCGTCTGAAAAAGGTTCTCAGATTTAGAGCAGCTTCTGAGAAATATTGGGGAAAAAAAGTGGATGATTCAGTGTGTTACATACTGTGTTTTCTCTTTCTTGTGCTTACACAATAAGTCTGTCTGTTGTTAGTCCAAGGCTTTTTACCCCTTGCTGATATAAGTCATTCTTTGTTCCTTTGCTGTCTGTAGCTGTAAGGTATCACACATTTTACCTTTTAAGACATTAAAACTATACAGGGATACATTTTTCTTCTCTAGTGCCTGGTTGTAGTAATTATTCTAGGAAATATCGAGCTGGAAAAAAACAATTTTCCTCAGCTGAGAAGCATAAAATGATAGTAGAGCACATTCCCACAGAGGGCATTAACAGCTGTTTAGTATGTTATATTAATGGGAAAGGTATCAGGGATTTCTTTAGATGTTTGATATTTTATCAGGCATCAAGCCACTGTTTTTTTTGCAAATGGGAGTGTTCCTGTTTGGAGCACTTGTACACAGAGACCGCCCTGCAGAAAATGGGTCTTGATATCCCTGAATTGTAGAATAATAATAAATGCTATCTAGGGGAGGGACAAACATTATAGCTGATTATGACATGTAAAAATCTATCTGCTGTTAATAATAATAATAATAATAACTTTATTTATATAGCACCTTTTAAAAACACAGGTTTACAAAGTGCTTTGACAAACAGCAAGAACAAAGCAAACTAAACACAGAAAAACATTAACAACAGTAAGAACATAACAGATGCAAAATACCAAAAATAATTAAAAACAATTCAACAGAAAAGAACCCAAAGTGCACGATACACAACCAGACATGTATAACCCGACCATCACAAGAACCATCATAAGAACCCAGGAACACAAGAACCCAACAACATGAGCTGAGACCAAGAGGACCAAAGATTTAAAAAGATGTAAGAAACTAAGAGATAAAAGCAAATAAAAAGCAATGAGAAGGTAAGCGCAGTAAAGGAAATAAAAACAAGTGGTTAAAGGATCAAAAAACCCAAAACTATAATATTAATAAAAATAAAAATTAACTATAAATACGAAACATAAATAGACAAAGTAAGTAAGATAAGAAATTACCAAGTTAAAACACAAGAGGAGATTAAGATATGAGCATAAATACGAGATAAGACCATAAATAAAAGACAGTAAGAAGTAGAAGAAGATAAAAATAGTAAAACCAGTAAGAGAAGACATTAAGAAAACGACATCACATAAAAGCAAGTCTGTAAAAGTATGTTTTAAGAAGGGATTTAAAGGCATGCTGAAAATGGGCATTCCTCTCTGCAGAAATCATCCTTTCAGCAAAGAGAAGACATTCACAAAAAAACACTCTCTCTCTCTCTCTCCCTCTCTCTCTCTCTCTCTCTCTCTCTCTCTCTCTCTCTCTCTCTCTCTCTCTCTCTTTTACACACACAAACACCCACACACAAACAGATCATCTCACCAGGACCCCTACTATCTCTGAATATCCATCATTTTATCCCCAGCACTTCATTCCACGACACAGTCTCACTGGAATGATACAGAATCGAGGGTCACGGCTCCTCTTACCCCCTGCTGATTTTGTGCTGACCCCTCTAATGGCCCATAGAGCACAAATTTAGCCTAACCATCAGATACAGACAATGTAGATATTGCTCTAAAGGCTCTCATATCGCTGCTGAGTTGATGGAGATGGAGATGGAGATGGTGTGTGTGTGTGTGTGTGTGTGTGTGTGTGTGTGTGTGTGTGTGTGTGTGTGTGTGTGTGTGTGTGTGTGTGTGTGTGTGTGTGTGTGTGTGTGTGTGTGTGTGTGTGTGTGTGTGTGTGTGTGTGTGTGTGTGTGTGTGTGTGTGTGTGTGTGTGTGTGTGTGTGTGGAAGGAAAATATTGTCTGTTATGTCATTATCTGGTATCAATCCTGTTAAACTCTCAGTATGGGTTGTGAGTGTCCTGCAGTGTGGATCTGTACACATTATCTTTATATCCTCACTTTTTTTATGTCAACTCGACATAAACTTTGAATCCTTAGTGACTGTTTGGCTATTGGCTAGCGTGTATAAGTGTATCCCCTATGCCTTGGTCACGTAGATACAGCAACAGCAGAGGAAGGTCAACTCACATGTTATAACAAGCTAAGAGGGAAAGCACCTGCCTGAAAAACGAGAGAAACACTGGAAGTGAGTTATGCATCTAGCCTTAATATCTGAATAGGTTGGAATTGTTTCCTTTGACTTCCACGCCAATATGTCTAATCAATACATGAACACTTGTTCAGTTTATCTTAACCAACCTTTGTAAGTCGTTTACTGCTGTTCATACGATAGATTGAAAGTAAAACAACAACGTTTGTGTTCGTTTTTCTTGTTTGTACACATGCATGTGCGTCGAGGTGCGCGCGCAATGGGTATATCTGTGTCCTTGCCTACGTCGTGCAGCTCATTACGTTTGATCCACGCGGGGCTCCTGAGCCTGCACTCGGCACTTGGCGAACGGACGCGCAGGGCACGAAGAGGACTTCGCTGCTGCTGCAACTGCTGCTGTTTGGGTTTTTTTTCAGGTTTCGGATCGTCACTCTCCTCTCTCAGTCACGGTGAAACAGTCCTGGATTTCTTCAGTGCTCAGTTTGGGATGCGCATCTGGACCGAAGAGTGGCCCGGGGACAATTACGCGTCGAGGCGCTGCGCTGTACCTCTCCCTGCTCCCCCTGCCCCCACACCGGAATAATCGCAACGTTTTAGGATAGTTTGTCTATTTTTGACGGAATGGCAGGCGCAAAGTGCCTTCTGAAAACACCAAGGTAAGAGGTTTACGCGTATTATCATGGGATATAAAAGAGACACAACATCGATGAGCATAGGCGCATATTACCAAACAAAAACAGAATGTCTCATTCCGTACATAAATCATATACGTGATTTTCAGAGTACTTCGTCATGGTATTGTTGCATATTTGTTGCAAGGAGCAACATTTTACACAAGGAGTTGCTGTTATTGGTGTGAAAACAGTTTATTTCGACACAAGCAGTCAAATCATTGGAGTTTAGTGTGCATGCATTTAATATTGTTTTGAATCGAAGCGTAGTGATTATTTTCACAGGATAAAGTGTGTCAATGTGTGTTTTAGCATTGTAAAAAAAGCGCACTAAAATCCACGCAGAGTGGTGCAGTAAAGCCGCTTTCACAGTCGACTGTCAGCGCTCGTGCAGTAAACAAGATGTCTCAGCTTGGCTGACAGACATGTGTGCCATTAAAAAGTGCTTTAAGCAGTCTCTTTGAAAAATGAAATGCTTTATTTTCCCACTTTAGTATATTTCTTAAAAATCTTCGTACAGTAATCTTTTTTTCCTCCGTGATAATTGACAAAACTAGAGCTTTCATCAAAGGTTTCTGCAGTCTTCAGGACTTAAACTTGCTTAATTGATAATTTTGCGCAGCTGAACGATTACTAAAGCAATGAATTCCGAAGGCTACCGCCTGAAGTTGCCTGATTGTTCACTATTCCACTTGCCTTCAAGTCTGGCGAAAGCCTCAACCACACAATCTACTACAGTGAATTACAACTGCAGACCGGGGGCCGTCCTTGAAAGCCAGACATTTCAGGGGTTAATTGTGCCCTCTCATCTGGGGGGATGCCTGCTGGATACCTGGCGCCCCGGAGCACGAGAGCGCACCAATCTGTCAATCATCGGTGTGTCGTGATGGAAAAACGCAAAGATTAAAAAAAGGAGGTCGTGCGTGACAAATCTATCCCGCTGGTCATTTTCAGATGTCTGAGAAAATTACTCAACATTTGCATGAAGACCATGAACGCACACGGTCCATGGAGCTTCTGTTTTACAGGGTTTTTTTTCACCTCATTTTTTACAGTGTCGTTCAATTCCAATTTTCTGCATGGATCCAACATATTCACTGCAGAATCGTGTGTGTGTGTGTGTGTGTGTGTGTGTGTGTGTGTGTGTGTGTGTGTTGAATGGATGTTTTGATGTGTGCCTGCAGACAGCAGCAGCCTATTTAAAGCACATCATATCCACTTATCTCCACTGCATCATTTTTTTTTGTACATCTAACTATTCACACTACAAACTGATTCTTCCTGTGACACCCATTATTAACATCGTGCACGTTCATTAACTGCAAATAGATCTCATGTGATCCCTCAGGGCTGTCAGAATAAAAACAGCTGCTCCTATTTAAATATGCATCCCAAGCGCCTTTATTTTGTAAATTGATCCTCATTAATGCCATTCCAGATAAGCTTCGATTTGGCTTATCTCAGTGAAAGCATGCATACAGGATAATGACGCCTTCCTTGGATTTTTGAGTTTGTAGTGTTCTGTTTAGGCTCACTGTAGTCTGACCCACATTCCCATCACTTTAGATTGTTACCTTTTGGCTAGTGTGCAATTTGAGGGTCACATGTTGTTTATCCCTGTGTGTCCTGCTGCCAAAGTCAAATTTCATGATTTGAAAAATTAGCCATGAACCTTGGACATTTGATGCTAAAATGCATATACAGTAGAAGGCACATGTGTGATAATTTGTTGTACAGAGAGACTGGCCAAGGGGCATTTCCTAAAAACTTAATCTCATAATGGGCCAAAATAGCAGTTCAAGAGTTTAAACTTTACAGAAATCCCTAAAGAAACTTTGCTACATTGGTTCCTTGTGAATAATAACGTGATTAAAAGTTCTTGACATTAAATGACCAACAAAAATAACTCTTTGCATCCAATTAATGCTGAAGAGGTCGCTTTGGCTGCCCATGAACTGGTACATGCATTTTCTTAATTGCAAACTGTGGCATAAGAAGCCGCTCTGACCTTGCCATGCTTTCATGGTAATAACTCAACTCAGCTTATCCAAATGATTATGCTATCTGACAATGGCTGTCCAGTGCATTTTATTGGAATAGTGCCACAGCTGTATAGTTTGAACAAATGTGACAGGCGATATGGCTTCTCCAGTCAGCGCAGAGATAAAACATCCAAACTGATCCATGAGTTTTTTATAGATCAGGGAGATGTTGAGCCATTGACGAAAACTTGCTCTGACAAAGTCAACTCTGTGCCCTCTTTCCTTGTAGTAACTTCCAGTCGTCTGCCATGTTTGAAGGCTCGGAGTCTGTTGACTTGGAGGGAGGCAGCACAGAGAGCACCCTGGCCTCGTCCATCAGCGCCTGCAAGAAGGTAAAAACACAGAGGAGAAACCGTCTATCCGCCTGTATGTGTGTCTCCGGGTGTGTGTTTGTGTGTATTGTGCGACCTCTTGTCAACTGCCTCTTCTTTTCGTCTTTTTCTCTTTTTATGTGCACCTGTCCATCATATCTGTCTCCACCTGTCATCTGTTTGTGTGATTCCAGCAGGGCAGTGCAGTGATTTTCATTTCCTCCTCCGGGGTGCCTGTGACACCCAGGGGTGGTTTAATAAGAGGAACAGCCAGGCCCTCAGGTCAGCCCAGTAGATTTATCATCTCTCAGCATCGAAGAGACAGGAGGGGAATTCGTACAGCTCTGTGGGCTGAGGTGGAGCCTAGATTGAATTTCTTTTAAAAAAAATATGTGTTTGTGTTTCCCTTTCTGTGTATGTGTGTGTATCACCACACACAGGGTTTGCTTCTAACTAGCTTATTGCTTATATTCTTAACGGATTTCCCCGACACTTTCCTGTTAGGTGAAGTCTTTGTTATATATAGTGTCTGTGCTCTACTGACCTGTGCCTGCAGCCTTCGCTTGAATCAGCTGAGTCTATGTCACCTTTACCTGGCTGAAGGCCTTGCACAGATGGCCTTTTCCTCAGGGTGCAGGCATGAGGGGGCATAATGTGTCACTAAAAATACACAGTGAGAACTGACTCCCAGTATCTGTCTTATGTCAGAGGATTGAAGTACAATTCTGATAAAAGCATGAACATTCAATCATCATCACACCATGTTTTTGCCTGCTTCTTTAATTAATTAATGAATTAAAGTACAGTTTTTGAGATATGATATGAATACCTTTTGTTCAAACTTCAGGACTGTGATTGGTGCTGGAATCTGGAAGGGAATCTGTGATTTCTCACTTGTTAATTAATTGGCCTTCTAATTTAGTGCTTATTAAAACAGCAAAGTCAAAAGGTCATGACAAACGAGTGACATCAGTCAGTGGTACAAAGACAGCTCTATAACTGTAGGTCATTAAAGTGTCCCTTCAGGGGGTAGACAATAACTGATATACCGTGTACAGTCTCCTTAGCTAACGGATTATTGATCCGGTGTCACGGACACTTATCCTGAAATGAAGGTCCTTGGGAAAGGTCAACACAGAGGAAGGGGGATGAAAGTCAAGGGGTGACTAAGTCAGAGTCTGCGGGTGTCTGTCTTTTGTGATTTTTGGTGCTGCTGTACCTGAAGAAGGGTTTATCTGTGTTCTGCAGGTGCTGTGCAGCAACAGCGTGCTGGACTCGCCCGAGTATTGGCTGAGGAACGAGAAAGCTCTGTGCAGACTGGGCCTGCTGGACGACGACGCAGAGGGCAGCTGCACCATGGTGAGTAGCACGCTGTGGATGATGAAACACAAATAACCTGGACCAAGTCTTCAGGCTAAAGTTTTTGAAGCTGAAGGAAGCAAGTTTGTGGCCTTACATGACAGCGAGCTCACAGCTGAACTCTCTCTTTTTAGTCTGCCTCCTCTGTGTTGATTGTGGGCATGGAGATGGTGGAAAAAGTGTTTACATGGCAATTTTCTGGTGTTCACCTACTGCTTTGTAGTAAGCAGTTCTTGTTGTCAAGGTTTGATTTGTCAAATCTTTTGTTACTGTAAGATAACATATGGTGATTCAGGTAAATGCAATGAATGCATTACTCATGATTCAGTAAGATATTGTTCTTTTTTACCGTTGCCCTAAAAGACTTGCAGTGAAGTTTAAATTTCACTCTTTTATCATTCATTGTATCCTCTCGAGACATTATTTTAATGAGTTGGTATACTGGCTGAGAGCCAGGAATGAATGAATGAAAGGAAGGATTTGGCATGTATTTGGGGGGTACTTGAAAAATAGTTCAAATGTATTTATTTATCTCAAATTGACTTTTAGGGCATTGCAGCAGATTTTCTTTGAGTAGATATTTCAACAGTAAGAATCGCAGCAAGATTGTTAAAAGCTCAAATTGCATTAGAGGAAAAATATATATTTATGCGTTTTCATTTCTGCTCTATCACAAACCCTCAGTAGTTGACTCTTTCTTTGGATTAACAGGACAACCCTCTTGCTCGACTAAAGTTTATAATTTGCAACAGGACATGTTCAGGCTGTCCTTGGATTCTGTTCAGTACACTTAGCAGAAAAGGAAATCTTGAAACGCCATGGCAAAAATGATGAATGTTATTTGGGTTGCTTAAAGAGACAGATTGTTTCAGATATTCTGATGAGACCACCACAGAGCTTTTGCCTATTGTTTCAGATATTCTGATGAGACCACCACAGAGCTTTTGCCTATTGTCTTATTTCTGCATATTGTAATATAGTTACAGTGTAGTTTAAGTCACAGACTTGATGATGGCGGATTCTCACAATTTACGATAACTCCACTCATTTTCAGCATCTTTTAACATCTCTTTTTCACTGATGTTGTCATTGATTATGTCATTTGCATGGCCTATTGAATGTTTTAAGTCGTGGAAATCAATGACAACATGCTAATTGGATTATAAAAAACACAGTCAGGCATGGTGTTGGGACTAAAAAGAAGGGTAACACCATTCAAATACTGGAAACAGAATGTGTTTGGATTACTAGGGACATTGTTGGGGGTTTAAGCAAGCAAGGGTGTGAGATTGTAAAAAAAAAACAAAAAAAAACACATCTTCAGAGGAAGCAAACAGGAAAAAAAAGCTTTTAGCTGCAGAGGACGCACATTCTTAATCCCCTCTGTCACCCAATTCTGATGTGTCACCTTTGATCACTCATTCAGTTGAAATTGCAAGTTGAGCATGAATTGCATTCAGGATTTACGTCTGTCAGCGGCTCAAAGGCAGGCTTTTGTTGGGAGGGAAAACAGGTACCGTACTTGATTCTTAGAGTGCATTAAGTCCATTTTACCACCGGCATTGAGTTCTGTAAATAGCTTCAACACTGCATGAATATCCACAGCTGTATCTCTTACTTCCCTCTTTATACATTTGGACACTGAACTGCACAATACTTGAGCCATGACCTAGAAATGACCTGTACCTCACATCTGCGATATACCTTAAAATCTGGTGTATAAGACTCACTTTTACTGCAGGAAACTTGACGTGGTCGACGGACCAATCCGGCAGCACAACTTTTTAACAGCCTACTACCTCATTAGGTCATAATCATGCATTTTATGAAAGTGGTGGTATACTGTTAAATGAATAAAGCTTGTTGAGAGTTGGTTTGGTTGAAAAGACCCCTCTTTCAAAGACAACAAGTGAACAGTGCGGGTGGGAAGCGTAGATCTGTAAATTATTCATGGGCTGTTTGTAGGAACATGACATCAACGCTACCGTAGGCTCAGAGCCCAACCACTGTACCAGTAGCTAGGATTGTAAACTCCACATGACAAAAACAGATTGCATTATAAATGAGCTTCACAGCAGCACAACAACTGCATGCTGTGGACTTTACTTGACCCAATGGAAATCATCACATGTTACAGTGATTTGAATGGCAGTGAGGCCAGTCTTGCAGATATGGATAATCTCTTTGAGGAAACACAAGTGACATGTTAGCAGTGCGGCTTTAAAGATAGCAATCACTCAAATTACTTGAATCTGAAGCATAAGGTTACGGTCCCCTTGGGATCAATTTAAGCAACCATCAATAAGTCAAATTTTAATTGAATTTGCCAAATAAAAACAAAATGTATCATCCTCTCACAAGCCTCAGCTGGTTGAGTTTGGTGATGATTTGAAGTTAGCATTCTACTGTGCTAAACTTGGATTGTGAACATGAGTAACATTGAACAGCTAAATATTCACAATAGAATTGAAGTGATGAGGATCAACTGATCATCACATTTAAATACATTTAGCTCAAATTGATTGAAAAGTTAACTCATGCCTTTGTATTGCCCCCCGGGGACAAATGCAGTTTTCTGAATTGAATTGATTATAATCCATGTATAAATCAGGTCTAGCCCATGGTGCAGTGATGGTGCCCTTGACAAAATAGTTTTGGAAGGGGGGGGCAGTTTGTACGAGGTGAGACACAAGCTCTGGCATCAACGTGGCTTAGTCTCAGCAAAGGACAATGATGTATCTATAAAAGTTGAAGGGCATGTCAGATGTATGGAGAGAAGACGTAAAGCATGCTATGGGGGAGCTTGTTTCTACTGTTCCCCAACCAAATGTCCTCTTAATGTAGCAAGGAAACCTTTAACGGGGGTTTTATATTTTCCGCCATGTTTTGACCTGAAATCGAATGTGTAATCGTCATTCCAAAAAGGGGAAACCGGAAAAGAACAAGGATTTCTCATGGCTGTCGCTCAACACTCGTAAAACTGTTACTTCTAATCTAGAATAATGTCTGATAAAAAGTTGAAAATGTCAATGGCGTTGTCAGCCCTTGGTCCTTTATTAGTGGAACAAGAATGGAAGAGGCGCTTCCGTATTTCTTCTCGTGCACTGGTTCTCCTGTTTCGCTTAGCTGAACAGCCAATCAGAGAGATTCGTACCCCAAACCGCGACGGCTCACGCCGATTCAACATGTGGAATTGGCCAAAAAAATCCAACTGGGGTCGACAGGTAGCAATGGAGCTGGACACACCGCAAAAACTAGGGGGGCATCTCTTACTGTCGTCTTATACAAAGTAAATATTACCACAGTAGGTGTTTTGAACTTTTTTTTTTTTTTCCTCCATTTTTTTCTTCCTGAAAAATGTCTCAAGTGTTTGGTAATCATTGCCAAGGTAACAGGGATAACAGTAATTTAGCAAAGAGCATCGTTCTCACACACTCATGTCACACCTTGTAAGTGCGAGGAGACGTGTGCTGAATTGAATGTCCCTCAAAACCCCCAGACAGCAGCTGTGTTATGTAGGACAAGATGCACACAGGAATCAAACACATTGATGAGAGTTATATCAGAGGGATTTTATTTTCAGAATAATTATACATTTAATGCAGCATATCACGGATCGTTGAAGGTTAAACAGCCTGCACATTGGAACAACATGCCCTGTTGATCATCTGATAGAATTCCAGGAAGATTTACTCATTGCAACACAAACACATTCATATTTTTTACTTGAAAATCTGATTAAAATGACTGCCAAGTAGAAAACAAAGACATCACCTGTTCCTTCCTTGTTTGAGCAGAACAATCCGTTTCTCCTCGAGCTCCTACCTGAATCTGTGATTATGCAAACAGTTCTATCCTCATTGTTCTCTTGTGAATAGAAAAAAAAAACCATCTCATCCTCACTGTTTAGTTTAAATGAGACAATGGCTGTTTATTTTCTTCACTCTTGTCTGTTTTCTAAGACTCAGGAAGCACTTTTATGTGAGTGCAAACAGATGCAGCCAATCCGCTTACAGCGTCACTCTCTGCCTCTGAAGTGACAGATTACTCATCTGACTCTCGATTCTCTGTTTGGCTCTTCCACGCTTTCCCGTGGCCAATCAATCAAGCGAGCAGAAGCTTATGATTAATGACACTTGGTGGGAAATAAATTCTGAACTGGGAGATAGAAAGGAGGCAAGAGTGTTGAAAACAGAACAGGGGGAAAGATGTGTGAACAATGCATGCCGGTCGAAACAGACGGCGAACAATGTCCACCAAAATATCCACACGATCAATGGACCCTTTAATAGAGCAAAGTCAAACTCGAGGACAATGAAGACACATTTGATTTGTTTTGTTCTTGTTGGATTTGATTCACAAAAGCTAAAATAGTGAAGTATTTCATGAAGTTTAGGGGGGCAAACTCTGATTACACTGGAAATGAACTTTACTGAGATCTATGTATTACGAATCTATTAATGACATTTACAAAAATAGGTCTATTATGTTTGGTTTTCTAAGATGATTAAATTTATGAGTTTAAAAAATCTGAGTTTGGGAACAGGCTAAAATGAACTGTAAGAGCTAAATAAAAGATAAAAACATAACATTTGCTGTATCTGGCTCTGTCAAGCACCTCTGGCTGAATCGTGTTGGCACCTTTGATTACTCACCCATGTTTTAATGCATGAAGTCACACAGAAGTGTCATGCTGCCGTGATAGTCACACCGCATTTCTTGACAGCCCTCAAGATATTTTGACAGGGTGAGTATTTTGAAAAAGAAGGCAAATCCAATGTTGTTGCGCATCTTATTTACATGTTGAATTTCCTGTTCCACTTATCAATGTGTTTATCAGAGCACATTACACTCTTGCATGAAATAAAAAAAATGTTCCTGAAAAGGTGAAGAGCAAAAGGCCAGAGTCTAGAAATAAACTCCATCCTAGCAGTTGCTGAATTTTTCAAATGTAGAATCCCCATGTTCATTATTCTTGCTATGTCTTCCTGCTTTGAACATTTACACCCCAGAGGAGATTGATCTATTCATCACCCAATTCAAACACTTCACACTGAGGTCGTGTGTAGTGTCCTGAGCTGTCCCCTTTAGGGCCTGGAGCGAAGGGAGAACAGAATAAATACATGGTACAGCACAGTGGATATTAAACCAGAGACATTGCATTTGCACAAGTATAACTAACCATTGGGTGGCTGTGACTCAGTGGTAGAGGCAGTCGTCTCTAAAACGCAAGGTCAGGGTTTGATTGCCAGCTCCTGCAGACACATGTCAGATGCAAGACATTTAAGTCTTGTTGCCCCCACTGCCTATTCAACAGTATAAATTGTGTATGAATGGAATAAGTTAATATTGATGGACACATTAAACGGCAACCTCTGCCATCAATGTGTGAATAAAGCCCCATTTTCACCAAGCAGTCCGGTTTGGTTCAGTACAGTTCGGTACAGTTCGGTATGGTAAACCCTGAACTTACTTGTGTTTCCACAACCTTACCCTTATTTGGTAAGCGGAGTGTAAGCTGGTTGACAATAGTCGCGTCAGCTAAGAAATAGTGTGACATCATAGCAGCCCAACACAGTGTAGCCCGCTATTAATTAAGTTCAACGAAGAATAAGAACGGGACAGAGTTGGATCGGTACCCTTGACATCCCAACAGAAGGGTACCAAAAAAGTAGGAAGGTACTGATCCCTCATTTTGGTACCATTCCCAACTTTTGACAGTGGAAACACCAATAAATGGGTACCGTACCGAACCAAACTGAACCGGACTGCTTGGTGGAAACAGGGCTTAAGAGTGAATGGGTACAGTAGGTGGGGCCTGCAGTGTAAAAGTGCTTTGAGTACAAGACTAGAGCGCTACACAAGCTCAATTTTTCCATTTACTTTAACAAATTACCAGACAGGTGTGACAGGCCAAAGTGAGTGACACGCCCCCTGGCACCCAACACGAGAATTTTTCATTGAAATGTATGGTCTTGGTATTGTTCTTGTCTCGATCCCTAAATGTCTTGGTCTTGTCTGAGTCTCGGAGCACTCTGGTGTTGGATATGTCTTGGTCTCAGTTAGTGTGGTCTTGACTACAGCACTAATTTCTACTAATGCTGCTGTCATTTGCAGAATTGAACACTGACTGTCCGTTTACTGTCCAACTGGCTGAAGTTTGATTGTTGTTGAAAATGATGTGATGTGATTGGTGAACATGACCTCTGGAGTCCTATTCATAGATTTTCAGAGGTTTAGGAGGTTTCAAGAGCACATAGTTTTCTCTGGAAAAAGGGACATTTGTTGCACTAAAAAGTGTGACATCCAATCAGGATTTGTTAGAATGTGTATAAAAGCAAGTGTTCATGAAATTTGCTTTCTCATCAAGTGTTAAGTTTCCCTTTAAACAAGAATGTCTACTTTCATAAGCATACTCCTCTGAAGATTAAACAAGAAAATTTTAAGATGATAACACTTGGCATTTAAACCCTTGTGATGAAAACACATCTTAGCACGTCTCCGAGTGTGAAAACAACACATTACAATTCATCCATTTCAAAGATAATGAAACTGCTGTTTGCAATTTTCATCATGGTCCTCTTGGAGTTTTTTTTTTGTTCTCTTGCATAAACCTTTTTAACATTTCTCTGCACGTTTTTCTTGATCAAATAATGAGCCTTTGGTGAATGCATGCATCATTTGACTCGCAGTGTATATATATATTCTAAAGAGATGCTGTGTGTCCCATTTTTAAACCTTTCCCATCACATATTATCATGTTCTGAGAAGGACTGCATCAGCTTCTTGATGTTCTCTTTAGCCCGGGGCTCCAAGCTTAGCAACTCTACGCCAAGACCTAATTGTATCTGTGTGTGTGTGTGTGTGTGTGTGTGTGTGTGTGTGTGCGTGTGTGCGTGTGTGTGCGTGTGTGCATTTGTGCGTGCGTGTGTGTGTGTGTGTGTGTACTGCATACTGCACATTGTTTCTTCAGCAATATAAATGGAACAACTGTTGATAAAGAAGACGCTGTTTTCAAATCTGTATGCAAAGATGGTCCATCCTACAATATTTTGCTGTTAGTAGAAAAATAGTGGCAGATGAATAGGAAAGAGCTCAGAGTTTTTAAAAAAGTGCAGCATGTGGACTTTCTTTCTTCATCCTGATTTGCTTCTTGACGTGCTAATGGTTTGCAGTTTATCAGCATGTATTGTATATTTTCAATGCTGAATAAAGCCACCGCTGTGTGAAATCATCAGCATGCCTGTCTGGTCTGTACTCCAGTACAGTGCAGCTTTGGAGCTCTATAAAAAAAATGCTAGTGGCATAGTCACAAAGCATTAATGTTGTCTACCCTTTCAACTGCATTTAAATAAGATAGAACTCAAAAAGAGTTAATATTGTCAATGTTGCAGCCACCGAGAAGATTCAAAACACTCTACAAATAGGGGTAGGATGAATGAATGAATTTGGAGCAGCATAACCTTTTCCATGAAGCACCAGTAGAGTTAAGAGGAGGGATGTAGGGAATTAAACAAAATGAACCCAGGATATGAATGCTTAAATAAGCGGTATAACCCTATTATTTGTCATGACAGAGAAAAGGCAATAGTTAAAGAAATAAGGCAGACAGATGGACGCAGAGCAGCAGCTGTGTGTGGGAGGATCAGAGTAGTAAGCAGAGATGGAGGACTTCTGAGAAGGAGTGAAGCTTTGATGGACAAGGGAGACTCAAATGTTTGTAAAGGTTTGCTGATCTGACCACGTCTGTGCACATAACATTGTACTGCATTGTGCTTGGTATCTACCTAACCTCTATTAGTGCATGTGTGAGTGTGCATGTGCATGTGTTTGTGTAGTAGTAGAAAAGAAAGAATGCAATCTGCCTGCTCGGCAGTTTTGAATGGCCGAGGCTTAATGAGATTTTTTTGGATAAATAAGTTGGGACAATTGAACCCTTGTGTGGGCATTGTTAGAGTCTCACACACATACACACACATACACACACACTGTGCCTCTGACAATAAGCAAACATACTGTGTCTGATTGGTTCAACAATCATAACAACAAAACACAGAGAGGAATTCATTTCTTTAGCCACTGAAATATAGGTTTTGAGGCAATCAAAAGACCAGATGCCATTATTGCATTAATATTGAATATTGTTTAACATTTAAAATGAATCTGGCTGTGAATTACACATACACACATTGCATTCAGTCCATCTCAAAGAAAGGGAAGAGAAGTTTGACAAAGCATTGACAACTCAAGCTCCAGTTCATCTCTTTTTCTGGAGATTTCAATTGTATCAGTATTGAAAAACTACATAACAGCTTCTGATGAAACAAGGACACCAGTGTGATAAGGTTATAAGCTGCACATCTAGATAGTGGGCAGTTAGAAGTAAGTAAAAGAACCTTGAGGGTGGGATTGTTTGGTTTTCTAACTTCTTTTTCTAAGTTCTGGAACATACTTCTGTCCAAGGTTAATCAAATCCAGACTGCAGTATGTAACCTCTGTATCCTATGGATTAAGGAACTAAAATGATGAGGTAAAGGGTAAAGCAAGTCCAGATGCCCTTCATGCTTGCAGACGCAGAGAAACAATCATTAACATTTTCCTGAAGGTGAAAACTAAAACATGCTCTATTTCACTGCTGCAATAGCTCTCGTTGATGCCAATTCCAGAGGTCCTTCCTGTAAGGTTATTACTGTTCAGTCAATCAGTACAGGTGGTCAGAGTCACCCTGGGTTTACTCTGGTTGGCTAGGCCAATGTACCCAGCTGTAGATTAGTGATGGTTGAGCACCTAGTGAAGCGAGAAGATGTGGTGAGAAACCCAGATCTCTCCTGCAGCCAGAGTCATGACACAACCTAGATATTTCATTCTTCAGAGAATTGCACATGCTGTTTTTACAAAACGTTTCAAATTATGTATGTAGGCGAATATATGCATAAGGTAGCAAAGCAGGAAGTATGACCTTGTACTGCTGCTACAAGTCACAGAAAAGGCGGTTTGGTTGGGTGGTTGTCAATAGTATTTGACTTTCCCAGCAGAGATGATGCTTTGCGTCCTGTCCAGTGGATCACATGAGTACTTGCATTTTATTTAATTTCTTCAAAGTGTCTTTAGCACATTGTTTTGGTTTCCAACATGCAATCTTACTCTATCTGTTGGAACTTTGAGGCCATGTTTCTAGCTGCAGCAGGAGGAAGGTTTTTTGGTCAGGTGAGCAAGATAGCTAAAAAAGTTAGCGATTAGCTTGTGAATATAGAAGAGTATTAATCAGCTGAAGAGCCTCATATTTCCCTCAGGAGCTGGAATAAGATCTTACTCATAAGATGGAAAGAAGCATTAGTCTTAATGAATGTCGATACACTTTATTAGGTGGATATGTGCAACTGTTTGCTAAGAAGTTCGCCTATAGTGACTTATTGTCACCAAATGGGGGCACCCTGATAGATCACAGGCCCCGTTCACAGAGGCAGTCGTCACTGAAGGGTCACAAATTCGACTTCAAAATGCGACACAAAATGCAAATAATAATAACAAGTATTTTTCAGCCATTGTGCCTGCTGAAAAAAATCTGTACTGCAGATCTAATCCGGCAGTTGAAGTTGTCTAAAGTTTAAAAAAGAAAGGAATAGTAGCATTCAGTGATACATTACAGATTTTCTAACAGTGTTAGGATTGTCTTTAAGTCACCTGAAGTACTTATCAAGTTTCTCTCTTATCAGTATATCCTGACATTAAACATTACTTTCACTCTATATTTGTCTGTATTTTCTTCTCCTCTCTCCCCCATCTGTATTCCTTTGCTGTTGTATACGTGGTCAGTCCTTCGGAGGCAGTATGACGCAAGTGTGTGTTGTCTGTGAGAAACTGATGGAATCAGAGCATGTCCCTGGGCTCGTACCCACACAGTGACACGGAGATATGACTAGATGCTTCTTTGCATCCCATATTTAGAACAAATGCCTCTTGGCTTCCGCCGTCTGACAGGGTTAAATTGCTTTAACCCTTCTCAAAGTCAAAATTATTCATCGCCCTGATCGCTTCTCCTTTAAATGTGTTTTATCTGTGGGCGATGTGTTGTGAAGCAGGCGATGGTGTTGTCGCTGCATTTCTGGGATGAGTTCCAATCAGTTCAAGTGTCTTATTAAGAATGGTTAATTAACTGTATGTATTAAGTTATTTTCTAGTCTAATGACCACTCAAAACACTGTTTCACTACATGTCACATTGACTCATTCACACACAAATTCACACACTGATGTCAGAGGAGGCTATGTTAAGTCGCAGTATTAATTAATCCTGTTCATATACATTCACACGCAGCTGGCTACGCCATCGGGGGCAATTTTGGGTTCAGTGCTATGCCAATTGAAAGTTTGACATACTGACTGCAGGAGCTGGGATTGAACTTCTAACCTCAGCTATGGCTCAGTTGTTAGAGTCGTCGTCTCTGAACCGGAAGGTCGAGGGTTTCGATCCCCAGGCTCCTGCAGCAACATGTCCCATGTGTCCTTGGGCAAGACACTTAATCCCGAATTGTTCCTGCTGCTTCGTCGGCTGCGTATGAATGGGATTAGTTACTTCTGATAGTATCACTACATAGCAACCACCGCCATCAGTGTGTGAATGGGTAGGTGTGACATGCAATGTAAAAGCGCTTTGAGTAGTCAGAAGACTAGAAAAGCTCTATATGAGCTCAAGTCCATTTACCATTTACCATTTAACCTTCAGGTTAAGAGAAGACTGACTCTACCAATGAGCCACAGCCGCCCAACATGACGTGATATGGCCAGACATTGAAAACTGCATTTGTTCTGTATGCTGTTGCTATAGAAGCTATCAGATAAAGAGTCAAAGTTAATATCCCATGCATGTTGTCAGCAAGGGATACAATAATACTCCACTGGATGTCTAAAAACAGAATTTAAAGGCCATGTTTTTTTTATCAAACAAGGGTCATCAAGTGGCAAAATCCAGCCATTGTCTTGGCTCGGTAAATGCTGGAGGATAATCTCAGCTTTCTGTGTTAGGAGGACTTGAGCTTTTTGTTGATACAAAAGCTGCTAAATGTCAACCACATACACACTCACTTTACTAATGTGAACAACAGTCAGGCAATGAACAGACTATTCATCCCATTGCATATAATCACTGTTATTTAAAGAAAAAGGGGACAAAAGAGTCGGTCTAGTGTTTCTATAGGTTAACAGAAGCAGTCTACAAAGGCAGTGGGGCTTCAGGATGACAATGGAAAACCTTTTTAAATGTCTGACTGCAGTCCAATGTGGCACTTTTTTTAATCACATTAGACTTAATAGTTTCAAAATATCATGTTTGACTGGAAGATACCAGATTGGAGGTTAAGGGGGAACTTTGCCTGCTCACATGAGCACTTCAGCTGAAGGACATGTTAGCTCATTTCACTGTTTTCAAATGGAAGGAAACTATGCAAAGTGTAGCAGAATAACAGCCTTATTTCAAAATGTAAATATACTATTGACTGCTTCGGCATATTTATTTTTACCTTTTCGTTTAATTTTTTAAAATCTGCACCAAGAAAACAGTCAGGAAAAAAACATGATAGTAAAAGCAGAAAAACAGAAGAATATGCATGGTTAATGTTGGCTTCTTTACCTTGATGGTACTTACTGAGAATAAATCCTGTGGAATACAACACCTAAAGTGAGAAAAAAAAAGATGAAAACCATGGAAAATGTATTTTTAGAAGCACTGAGGCCGCTGAAGGGAAATGATGTCAAACACTAGTTTGTGTCAAGATGTGATTAAATGTAACGATATATATTTTTGGCATGTCTAGAGAGGAGAGAAGAGGGGGAGATAGCAGCAGGCAGAGCAGATATGGAGCAGGTAGATGTAAAAAGGAGCGAGCAGGTTCCCACCTGTGCATGTTTTGAATTGAAAAGACTGAAACTGCCTCAGTGGCTCACATTACGACATGGTTTGATTAGAGAAGACAAGCATGCAAGGATTTTAACATGTTTTTTTTTTAAATCCATGTACTCCTGAGTGAGATGGAAATACATCGCTCCTACAAAAAACAACACAAAGTACCCTATACATGCATGCACAGACTGAGTATGGCTGCTTCACCTCCAAATGCTGTATGTGTCAAGCTTTATCCGGTTAGCCACACAGGACTAACTCGGCCATGCCAACTTAGATCTGAGGCTGTGTGCAGTAGATTCAAAATGCCAGCCGGTGGACTGTCCCAGACTCACTGCACTGACATGTAGACTCCATCGCACTCCATTACACCTGCAGCCGAAGGCGAAGGTGGATGACACGGGAAGAGGAGGAGGAAGAGAGAGTGTGACAGAGAAGGAGTGGAAATAGAGGAAGTGAAAAGCAGAAAAAGAGTGACAGGGACAGAAAGAAAATCATTTTTCAGAAAGGCCTCAAGTATGAGACATTGTCATACAGTGTTTATTCAGACTCGACAGACAGCTGCTCTAGTTTTAAACGGTGAGTCGCTAATAGTGAAGCTATTCCTCGGTCGAGTTTTCAGGATTGGTGACAAAGAAATGGCATTCTGGTAGACGTTAGAGTACCTGCGCTGTTTCAGCACTGTTACATCTGGATCTCTTTTTGCTCCTCTCCTGCTCAGCTATCATGCTAGGATATATTCCAATAAATATTGCCAACCTAATGTTTTGTCATTTCCTTTTTTGTCTTTCTTAGATTTGTTTTGTAAACCGTGACCCTCAGAAAACGGACTATCGTGATGAGAAAAGCATTAAGGTGAGCACAATCCTCATCCATTCTTTTCCAACTTTACAAGCCCCCTTTCTTTCAGACCACTTTTCACCCTCTATGAACTCTTTTTTTCACCGTATTCATGTATTAACATTGACTCACTTAACATTGCATCAAAATCGGTTACCAGACATGGCTGTTTGCTTTAGTTTAGTTTATTTGCAGATTTAGCCGTCAGCAGTGGCAGTAATTAACAGTTAAAAAGCGTTTTGTGTGGCTCAAGCCTTCTCACAGAAAGGATTTTGTGTCTGCATGTATCTCAATTGGAACAACAGAGAACACATGTTCAGTTTTTAGGTTACCCAAAGAAAATCTCTTTTTTTTTTAAATCATTGAGCATTGTGTCCCTATGCTTGGCATGTCTCCTGCAGAAATTGGCATCAGTGTCTCCAGAGCTGCCAAAGCTTGTTGAATTACTGACTGTCCACCTGCCGAAAGAAAATGAGATCCTACTGCTTGGTGGCCTAGATGCATCAGACTCTTGCCAAACACACCCACACTCCCCCTCTCAGGTGAGTTTGCAGTGATGTCCTCTAAACCTTGCAAGGCTTTTCTGCCTTTGAATGAACTGGCCCGGAGTGTGAGGCAGCGAGTGCAAGCTGTTCTTTTGTACCACAATTTTGTGTGATTAGATTTGAACTTTTTGTGCTAGAAAAGAAATCCACTGTAGGATTTACAAACCTCCCCTCGTCTCCTGAGGCAAATAAACACGCGTCAGACAAACCCACGTTAGTAATTGAGAATATAGCACTCCTAATTACTGAGAAAAACATGGCTTGTCATTATTTCTTCATAACAGCAATTGCTCTGCCATCCGAGCAATGCTGAAGAGTTCTGTTATTGTGCTTTTCAATCTCTTTAAATTGGCTTCAATTTGTGCTTTTTAGAAATCCAATACTTGTTTTTAAACTATTGGTTCAGCCTGCAGAGCCCATAAGGTACAGATGAGCTGAGATGTCTGTTAGTAATAAGTCATAAGTCCTCCCCCAACCAAAGGTTTAAGTCATACACCTGGCCATGGGTGTGTGATAAATCATTCAATCAATCTTTATTTGTATAGCACCAATTCATAACACGTTATCTCAAGACTCTTCACAAAAAACAGGTAAAAGACCTTACTCACTGCTATATTACAAAGGCCCAATATGATTAAGACTGTGGTTCACAGTCATCATGTCCGAATGTTTGTTTGTACTTTAGGCATAGTGTTTTGTCTCTTGGACTAAAAGAACACAATTATTTTTTTAATTTAAATGATACATTTGTCTTTCATTTGTTCTCAGTTCCAAAAGTAAAAACATATATTTTTTTAATTTTGATCATATCGGAGCAGATCATATTGTACTGAATCCAATAAAACCAAAGTGTTCTATATTTAAATGAAATGTTCCTAAATCATATCTAAGCCTATAGAGATTTGGGTCAGCTCATCTTGTAAAGTAGGGATGCATTGCCCTAATGTTGTTATTTGCTTTGACGTTCTACCATGTTTATTTATTCCAATGATAATTTTGAAATTAAGCCAATCATTTACTGTTAAAATAAAATACAAAATTAAAATATCTTGCACTACACAGTGTTTAATCCATGGCGTCATGGCTGTGAGGATTCCCCAAAGGCAAATGATGTGGCAGGGCAAGTTAAACAATTGACAAAGCTGAACTTTACACTATAGTCAAGTCAAGTTTATTTATATAGCCCTTCACTAGTCATTGATCCTCTCAAAATGTGTTGACTCTTACTTAATGCAACATTGAAAAAGCCACTATTAGAATCAATACACAGCCTGCACTGATAATTAAACTTGCATGAACTGGTCCAATAAGTTAATAGTGTATATGTAAGGAATAAAGAAATATATGTATGAGAGCTGAAAACACTCAGTGAGACAGGTTTAAAAGTGTTCACACATACTGGTTGAGTTGTTATCCTCTCAGTGTTTCTGCATTATTGCTGTGTATTTTGTATGTGCGCATGAAATGTTTTTTTGTGTGTGCATATGCATAATAGGTATCTGTACATGTTCCATTTAGGTTGGCAAGCAGAGAAGTACAGGAGTGTGCCTGGTTCAGTGCTCAGGATTGAGATACTCCAACCAACCCAGCAACATTATTTTTGATATCAACAAGTTCCTGATTGGTCTGCAGTGGGGGAAGGAGCGTCAGTTTCAGCAGAGCCAAGCACCGCTGCAGCGGGTCGATGATGATACTAATCGCTCCATCTCATCCATAGAAGAAGACTTCCAGACAGCTTCAGAACACCTTGGTGATGACAGCGAGGATGACAGCTTCAGAAATGGTGAATCTCGTTATCTTGACCAAAGTTTTTTGTTTTTACATGTTTTTATGTGTGTGTATAGTCAGCATAACTTAATCTATTTGGATAGTTTCTTCAGTTCCTTGTTACTGTAATTTCTACATGTAAAGCCCCATTCCAAAAAACAATATGCAACCCTGCCAACTGTTGCTTGGGTCAATATGATGATCAAATGTAGTTCTTTCTGCTGTTATGTGGGTGGTACAGCGATGGTTGTAGTGTTGAGGCATAACTGGGTCATCTCTATGTCTGAGTCAATCTAGTGAGCATAACATTGGAAGTGATAGCTTAGCTTTACGAAGACAGGAACATTTCAGTTTTAAACAGAAAAAAGAAATTTCATCGCCAAGTCAGATACAACGTAAAGCAGCATTTCTGAGCTTATAAAGATATTTAGGTATATAAAATGAATTAAGCATATTGAGTAGAATTAAAGTCTTTCTTTCTTCCTGTGTTTCTGGCAACATTATCAAGGCAGTTGTGTTACAAGCCCAGAACGATTCCTGTAGTGAATGGCAATGTTTGACACAGGGGAGCCGTGTTTAAATAGTCAATTTGTTACCCTGATGATGAATGAAATATGATAATGGAAATATTTCACTAGCATTTTGTCCAATGGGAAATTCAATGGGTTGCACAAAACATAAACAAGCTCCATTATTCATTGAAGTGTTAATGAGGGTAATATTTTACTATTGCTGTGATGCTTTTGAAACTGATTAAGCTAGTTCTTAATTTTTGATGACATTTTTCTTTCCCTGTGTTGCTCTTTGTTCCCCGTCTCTTTACAGAACCAGAAAGTGTTGACCTGGCTGAGAGCTTGCTAGAGGCTGCACAGAAGCACTGCGTCAGACTTGCATGTCAGAGGGGACAGCTGGCCAATCATCAGAACAGGGACAATGCAGAGTTGAAAAGAGAAGGGCATCAGCAAGCAAGCCTTTATACTAAGGAATCAGCTGGTCACTATGCCAGCAATCTGGCTGAGTCTGTTTTACAAGATGCCTTCATACGCCTCTCTCAAGAGGAAGCCTCCTTTGTCTCTGAGGCTGCTGTCAGTGTGTCCCTCTCTAACCACCCTTCCAACACCACAAGCCTCTCTAAGACCAAACAACCTTCCCAACAGCGCACCTGCTCTTTTGAACTCCCCAAGATTGTTATAGTTCAAAGCCCAGATAGTTCTGACGGGGCTGTGGAATGGCAAGAGAACCAGTTGTCTCATGTGCACGATCAGGGTATCACTGCCAAAGCCAGAGAAGTTCCAGAGAATGAGACACAGGCCCATATTTCTAACCACAATGGAGTGCACCCATCAAAACATGTGGAGGTGGCTTTGGCTTGTGCTGCCAGTGTCATTGGCACCATAACTACCCCACAGCTCACTGAAAAGCTAACAATGGAAGCAGCTTCAGAGGAAGACATAGAGGAGGACGTAGATGAGGAGGTGCAGGAACCAGACGAGAGAACCGACTACTCCTTCTCCTCAGCAATGTGCGGCATGGCTCAGGTGGCTGGTGCAGTAGCAGCAGTGGAGTTGACAGAGGAGTCAGGGGGGCTCTGTGATTCTGATGCGGATTCTGTTGAAGTCTATACAGCATCCAGTGGTCTGATGTCTGCTGCAGAAGCCTCTACGGCCATCACGTTGCACTGCAGTGTGGCAGAAGGAACCAGCGTTGAAGTGTTTCGTGCAAATATTGCTGAAGTCTTACACAGGGAAGCAGCTGAGGTGCTGACTCAGTCGCAAGGTTACAGGAGTGTAGCCCAACTGCTGGAGGCCACCCATAACAAGATAGTAGATGGAATTACTTGTCCTAAAAAGTCCTACATGGATGAAAGGGAGGTAGATGACCTAATAAACGAGGTGGCAGACAGCCTTTTCAAGCATGCTTTAGAGAAAGCAAAAAAGAAAAAAGAACTCGAGGGGACTGGAAAAGATGCACCAAAACTCCAAGTTTTCCTGCAGGACAGTGTAAACAGTTTGCTATTCGATATCCTTTGTCTGACACAGAAGAAAATCAGTCACATCTCTAAATGTGACCAGGGGTCATTTGAGGCACAAGAGGGTAGTACTTGTGCTAGGGAGCTTGCTATCAGCAAAGAGAGCAAAGACCCCTTAAGTCAATTACAGTACCTAGTTGGCCGTAGCCAGTCCCCCAATAGAGACAGCAACAGCAGCGTTCTTCATGACACTGATAAGCTGAGCATGGTTCTGAGGCGTGAGGAGAAATGTATGCTTGAGGAAGATGATTTCATGGCATCTTCCTCCACAACAAACAGAAAAGATCAACAGCATCAGTCAACATGCAGACAAAGTATGTATAAATCCACCTCTTTGCCTAGCAGGGACTTCTCTGACCACAATCAGATCCAACAGAGCAGTGGTGCAAATAGGGAAACTTGGAGTGAAATACCATCTCATAGCACAGAGAAGAGAGGAAGACTTGGAACAAGCAGTGACAGCAGACGGGCCTCACTCACACCCCAATCCTCCCTCAACTCTTGCAGTTCCCTGCTCTATTTTAGAATGGACTCAGAGTCCAGGACACCTATTACATGCTATGCCGATGATTTGGCTGCTACTGTGGTGTCTATGGCTACAGAATTAGCAGCAATCTGCCTGGAGAACTCGACAGGGAAACAACCCTGGTTCTGTGCTCTAAAAGGGGCATCTGCTGAAGGGCCAGAAGCCTACTTGTTACCTGCTTGCCGTTCGGTGCTCAGAAGAAAAGAAGGTCCAAGTGGCAATGCTTCCTCTAAGAAACATAGGGCACCTCGTCTCAGCGAGATCAAGAGGAAAACTGAGGAGCAACCTGAGCTGATGGAGCGGCTGGTGAACAGGGTGGTGGATGAATCAGTAAATCCAGAAGAACTACAGGATCCATTTGCACTCTTTGCCTCAGAAGTCACTGCCAGGATCATGAATTGCCCTGAGCTAAATGTGGTAGATACCTCCAAAACAGGCCAACCACGCAGCAGGTTGCAGTGTGAGAGGTGGAGTAGAGGGAAGGCATCTAGTTACGAGAGCATTCCAGAAGAAGATGCAGACCCCTCCGGCACATCCAACACTCTTGGCCTCGGCAATCGGTTAGGTCAGAACTTGAGCCGTGGTAGCTCAATCTCTAAGCAGTCCAGCTGTGAGAGTATCACAGATGAGTTTTCACGTTTCATGGTTAACCAGATGGAGTCCGAGGGTAGGGGCTTTGACCTGCTGCTGGACTATTATGCAGGGAAAAATGCAAGCTCTATTCTGTCTGCAGCCGTGCAACAGGCTGCATCAAAGAAAAATGGTCATCTTAATGTCCGCACTTCATCCTGTCTTTCCAAACAGTCCAGCACAGAGAGCATCACAGAGGAATTCTATAGGTTTATGCTTCGGGACATGGACAAGGAAAACAGGGAGTATGGGATTGCAAAGACAAAAGAATGGAGCAACAGCCTGTTCCCCCCTTCTGCTAGAACACCATTTTGTATAAGACAGTCCTCTGTACCAGACCGGCGCTCCTCAGACTCAAGACTAACTGTCAACTCACCCATTAAAGCCAATTCGTTTGATGGATTTGCCCGCAATGTGCATGGAGACACACTGAATATCTTCCCCACCAATTCGGTGTCGGCCACTGGACTTTGTAAGTCAGACTCCTGCCTCTATCAAAGGGGCAAGTCTGACCAGATTACTGACATGCTGATTCATGAGACCTGGTCAAGCTCTATTGAGTCGTTGATGAGAAAGAACAAGATCATTGTCGATCCAGAGGACAGTATTGACATGGAGGCAGCAGGTGACTGCCAGCCCCACGTGCAGCAGTTTGCCAATCGCCTTGCTGCAGACATTGTAGATATTGGTAAGTCTGCTCTGGGGGGGCTGCAAGATGTAGCCGGGGGAACATGTGGGTCACTTCCACAGCCACATATGCCTGTTGGTGAGAGAAGAAGAGGGTTCAAACAATCCCATCTGGGTTGTGGGTGGAGTAGGACAAGCCAGGAGAAAACTGGGGCTGGAATAGGGTCCACCACCAGTGACAGCGGTGCACCACGCCTGAGGGGTCCCAGAGATGTGCCATTGATCCACATTGAGGGAGATCAGAGGGATGAGGATGCTCTTGTAAACTCTGAAAGGACAGGAGGGGGGCCGCAGGATACAGCCGAAGACACGTCAGCTATCAAGCGAGAGAGAGCTAAAGCCAACAGCAGCAGGTATTACACTGATTAAGGCCTTTCTACTGTATGTGATGGTTAGATCCCTCTTTTATGCATATGTTTTTTTAAATCCCAGCCACAGGTTTATCATATTGTATAAAAGAGTTACAGTGAAAAATTAAATTTATTAAAGGAAAATATTTAAATTTTTTGACACGCATGACACACAAATGGCAATATACAAATGTACTTTTAATGTTTGATCAAAGAGTGTTGGCTCACAGAAGATTCATTCACTCTATTTTAGCATTTATTTTTTAATGTTTGGCTAGGTTTTTGCTAATAGCAAAAAAAGTACCTCGTATGCAGAAATCTTTAGTTGGCTCCATATTTTATCTGTTGAGACGATTCAACTCACCTCAATTGGTGCAAGCTGCACTGACAAGTGGCTTACACAGAAAAACCACAGGAAAGTTATATTTCATATGACACTGACACAACTAAGATATGAGTGTCATTATGCATGTAGTCCTTCTCATTGTTTATAGAAATGATAGGTCTTACAGCTGGGAAAATGATGGCCTGGAGAGGTTTTTTGCCGTTTGGAACTTCTTGCTTTCATTTTGGAAGCCTATTTGTTAACAGATTAGAGCAGCCACACAGTCTGCCTGGATGGCATGGCTCAAACAAGGCTTTAGCAGCACAATATGCAGCATCTTTCTTACATTATCCTAGAAGTGTAAAAGATCAGTTGATGGTCAAATCAATATTATTTCAGCAACATTTTCTTTTTTCATAGGGCCACTGTTGGGACACATTATGTCTGACAACTGTAAGGCCTCTGGATTTGACGGCCTAGTTTTTGAGATTGTTCATATAGCAAGCTTAGTATTAAACTATTTCTTTTTCATGCGTTTTCATTATTTACAATCCAACTATAACGACTTAAGAAGTAATCATGAAGTTCGAGTTGAGAGAGACAACTAAGATAAACAAATAATAATGCTTCTGAAAACTAAAATCGTGTTACCTGCCTTCTGGTTCTGCATTTCTATGTGGAAGATATTAATGGAGAGAATGGAGAGAACTTTAACAGAGAACATGGTCTTAACCTTTATCTGAATTATTAAAAGGAAAACTCAATTTAGAGGATAGCGGTGACAGTAGCAGCACCGTGTCAAAGAGTTCAACTTGATGTCTGTCAGACACAACTGGAGGTAGAGGGTTTGTCCCAGGAATGACATGTCTTATTCAACAAAGATTTACATTTTAGCAAAACAAGGGCTTAGTAGGATCGACTACATTGTAAAGACTCAAAGAAATATGTGTGGCCTATAAGGGGAAAAAACATGAGTAGACTCCCAGAAGACCTTTTAGCAGATATTTTAAGGGTAATGAAGACAGGAGCAGTTCATAGTGTGACTCAGTGTGGATACAGATGAGCCAGCTGAAAATTCACAAGTGGAAAGATTCATTTGAAAGGGAGGTAAGAAGAACAAAGTGAAAATTGAATATCTGAATGTGGGAAACAGATGCATCTTGTTCTCAAAAAAGTTTTTTGAAGAATTTTAGGTCCTCAAAATAAGACTTGTTCAAAAGAGAATCAGAGTAAAACAGCTGAAAAGCTCCAAAACCACAAGAGACTCACTAGACAGGCTTCCTTTAACCTTCTTTTAGCCCCCTGTGTAAGAGTGGAACTCAATCACAGGCCTAGTCAATAAAACATGATTTCCCTCTGGACTTGTCAAGGATGGCAGGCCTCAATCATCTGATTAAGACCTCATTTGATTCATTTCCTAAAAAAAAATCACTGGTTGGATCCATTTCCCTTTAGGAATGCAGTTTGCTTGCAGTAAAGATAATGAAATGAACACGCTCTAATCAGCTTAATCTACAGCCAGTGATTTCTAAGGGAGGTAATGTATCGCAGAGAAGGCACTGCTGACGCCAAACAGTCGGTAAAACCATCTACTCCTCATCGTCCCTCCAAGTTATTCCACCTTTCAAAACAATACACCACAGAGGACTTTACACCAACTACAAGCTGGGTTTAAGTTTGAAGTTGTAATTTATGATTTAATTTGAAATATCTCAGCTGGTGCAACACCTACATTTTTTGTAGTACATAAATTAGAAATGATGTTCAGACTAGGCTACGTTTGAACTTGTGCCTAGCTGATGCCACCAAGTGCAGAGGAACATGATTGAACAAGTGGCCTACATAGCTGCAAAAAATGGCCTACATATAGCTGCAGTCATTGTGAAGAACTAGTCAATGGTCATTCCCACCATTCTTGCGGTTTGCTCTCCCCAGCAGTGAAAGGGACAAGCCCGCTGTGGTGATGGCTGCAGTAGTGAAGAGGGACAAGCGTTCTATGAGTGCTAGCAGTGAAGAGAGCATGGGGAGCTGGTCCCATATAACCCCAGAAGATGACCCACATGAGGAGACCAGTAGTTTTATCCACCTGAGCGAGGGGTCAGTAACCATTGCTCCTTAATGCTGCTGCAAACGCTGCTACTCCCACCCTCACCCCACTCTCATTGGCCCATTGCTGCTGACACTTGTGCTCTCCAGTGCCAATGCCAATCCCCCCCCCCCCCCCCCCCCCCCCCCCCCCCCACAGCTACAGTACCCACACCTGCTAAGGTGGTTAATGGCAGAGTGCTCTGTCCACAAAGGCCTCTCCATAGCTTGCATACAGGATCACACCATGCCTGCACCACACAACACACAACTACCTGCCTCCTTTAATTGTATAAAAGCTTCTAGGTTGAAATTTTAGCTATTCCATCCATTGCTTCATCAGTTTACCTCCAGCCAACTACTCCACCTGTTTTAAATTAACTAGCCCACCTTGAGTAATTACTCTGTGCTTTCTAGTTGAAATAGGCTAACAGCAGAAAGGGTCTTGTTTTGACTGCCTTAAAAAGTAATTACCAGAACATACCAATATAATAGAGCAAATTCTCTAACACCACAGTACAGATTGTAAACTGAATATTAAAATGTTTATTTCTAAAAGTACTGATTAGAGTTTATATTGGAAGCTGGAAGGTAATGATGTACGACACTTGTTTTAATATATTGCAGGGGTAGTTGTCTGCATCCCAACACAACACTCGCTGCTCTTTGCAACCTTTCCATCTACCTGCTTACTTTAACCTCACCTCATTCCCCCGTTATTGTGACACATGGGTATGGCTGCCAGCCCTGCCTGTCCACCCCCTGCCTAAACTACCTCTAATTCTGCTCATCTTCATACTCAGACAGGCTTGCTGCTGGACAAAAATCCTCAGCTCTCCCACCTTGAGCCGCTGATTCTGCTGCAGCTGCTATTTCTTTGTTAATCACCAGCTAATGAACAACATGACCTGCATCGCTGCGCCTGGTTATTGTTCCCTTCACACATCAATGATCATGTCGAGCGTCTTGAGACA
The DNA here is from genome assembly GCF_963930695.1 of Labrus bergylta. Lineage (NCBI taxonomy): Eukaryota > Metazoa > Chordata > Actinopteri > Labriformes > Labridae > Labrus > Labrus bergylta. Next base: position 12,692,080 of record NC_089205.1, on the reverse strand, counting down.
ACATGTGGGTGACACTGTCTCCTGTTTTTTGTTGGTTAACAGGAATGGAACCAGCAGTGCATCCAGCCTAGGCTTGGCCGACCTGGATGCCTTCTCTGACGTCCCCACTCAGAGCACAGTAATCAGGTACCTGTCACAGTCGCAGGGCTTGGCTGAAATTTTTCTCATTATTGTGTCACTCAACAGCAATTTTCTATACAAAAAAAAAAAAGGCTGCAGAACATTGCTTTTTCTTAACTAGAGTGCAGCAATGAAGTGACTTGACTGTGAGAGGCTGCTGGACTAACAATCATGATGAGAGATTATCGCTAATTAAGAAAATGTGCTGTCATTATAGCTCTGAAAATCATTTTCAGTTTGCTAAGAAAGTAAAGCGTTGTTTCCACCAAGTGGTCTTGTTCAGTTCGGTTCAGTATGGTACACATTTATTTGCGTTTCCACCCTCAAAAGTTGGGAATTGTACCAAAATAACCGATCCGTACCGGTTTTGCTGCCCTTCTGTTGGGGTCCCAAGTGTACTGATACGACTCTAAAGGGTGGAGATAGACAGTCTGCTGATTGGTGGAAAGAATCTTCACTTCCCATGCAACAGTGGTAATAATGTTTAAATATCCCATGGATTTAAGGTGTTTTTTGCACCTAATGTCAGCGTGTAGCACCTCTTGGGATAAACAGCAACATGCCAAGTAGAAAGAACACAAATTGTTAGATGTCCTCCATTGTTGCCCTGTGTTAAAGGCTTTATATGCAATTTTTTGATCCAGCAGATGTCGCCCTTGAGCACCAGCATGAAACCAAAACAACTCGCGGTGTATTGTTGTGTTAGCATGCTAATGCTAGCGATCTTTATTATGCTCGTATCTTCACACTGCATGTAAATTTCCCCGAAATGAGCGTGATCTAGAAACGCAGTTAAGCAGTGAGTACAGCATGTTATTCTTCTTTTCTCTAGTCCCTCAATTAAACAACTTCTATTCGCGAGGGGAGGAGTCAGCTGCCGTCCGGGCGATGTAAACAAACTGAAGATATGACTCGGAAAACATCACAGACAGTGGGACTCGGGTGTTACACCCATTGTAGACAGTCATTACTCACAGAGTTATTTTCAGAGGATATGCTTGATTTCTATTACATTTAAGTGTGAAAAATCACATAAAAAGCCTTTAACTGTGGCAAGTTTTTATTTTTCATTGAATTTATTGGCAGGCTACACTTCTTCGCACTGCTGTGAAGTCACACTAATACGTACCTGAAGGGGCTATTGCCATCCCGCCTACACCCTGTCTACCAAGCAAGGGTATGGTTGGCTGTGGAAACACAAACAGGATAAGGGTTGCCGTACCAAACTGTACTGAACCAAACCAGGCCGCTCGGTGGAAACGGGGCTTTAGTGCATCTCAAAATGTGGAACCTTTCCTTTAAGTGATAGTGTTTGTCACCTTTATTTAAATTTTTCTTTTCTTTTCCTCACAGCGATGAGACAGAGAAAGGCTATCTGGCAGGAACCACAGAGAACGCCATTGGTAAGTGTAGAAAAGCGTTGTCAAGTCATCCTCATAATTATAAACATGTACCTCGTGTCACAAAGGCTCCTGGATGACCTGAAGGTTCTGTGTGTGTACGAGGAATCCCTCAAATGGATGTGCTTGAATGGAGACACATTTCCTCTGTAAGACATATGGTCGTCAATTATTAAATGGGGCCCAACACATAGTTCATTTTTGTTTTATGACTTAAAAGTCCTTCAACGATTCAAAGTGCAACAGAGACATTTATATTTAATGAAGCTGAACATACTCCATCATACCATGGAAAGGTTTTGCTTGTATATAAAAGAATGAATTGTCTGCGGGGTGTTGTAGTTTTTAGTAAGTGAGGATAACACAGTTACCCTTTAAGGTGTTTACTGCAGGGACGCTCTTCTACTACAAAATGTTCCATCACCTTTGATTTTTTTTTTTCTCCAGAGAGCAGTTCAGCAAGGACAGCAGGCAGCAGTGGGAACCGCAGGGTGCTGCTGGTGGTAAACTGTGACCTTGAGTCTGAGAGTGTACATTCTGAGTTAAGAGTGGCTCTGCAGTGGATTGCTGCCTCAGAGCTGGGCCTACCGGCGCTCTGCTTCAGAAAGTCCAGAGAAAAGAGAGTTGCAAAGGTGGGCATGGCATTAAAGTAGTGAAACTCACGTCTCTCTAGATACAGATTTTACAGTTTTCTTTGATTATGATAAGCTTGAAAACCGTAAAGAATTTTAGCGATGCTTTGTCCGAAAAATAAATCCTCTGTTACTGTTATTTTATAATACACTTGTAAGCTGTATTATGTTGCCTGTCACTGCTAATTTCCTGTACATAATAAAGATGTTACATTTCTACTCTTTAAATTCCGTCACTTAGTAAAAGTGTTGAGGAAAATGATCATGCATTTATTGTTGTGTGTGTCTCCTTCAGTTCCAGAGGGTGGTCCATCTGATGTCGCAGAAGGCGTGGCGGATTGCAGACTTGTTTGGAGCTGTGGTTCAGTTCTGTGAGCTACACAAGAAAGAGGAGGAGGAGGGCCAGTCCCTGTCCAGCCTGTTCGATTGGCTTTTGGAGACCCTAGAGGGTGGACTAGTTTCTGCATAATACCGCAAACAAAAAACATGCTCACTCATTCACTCACACTACTTACTGTCATCCCTGTCCCGTCTCATCACATCAAGAGTCTCCAACAGCTCGCTAGAAGCCAGTCACGAACAGCAGGATCTGTCTGTAGAAGTTGTGTCTATATTTTTTCTCTGTTCACCACCACAAATGGACAAGTCTCCCTTTAAGAAAAGTATGTTTTATGTTTCTAGACTCATCTCTCTAGAGACACAAACACACACACACACACACACACACACACACAGCAAACTGTAGGTGTTCTGGTTGGACATTCCTGGTAGGAATAAACTAGCCTTCAAGAGATTATAGTCAGCAGGTTTTAACTGCTTCAGATTATATACAAATATTTATATATATTTACAGATTCACACCACCAAATTATGTGAGTATTTATTTATTTATTCCTAATGAACACACGACACAAAGTACCAATAGAGGATAGGAAAATCAGGTGAAATTCTCAAAATAGCTCAACGTGCTTGAACCTTTTGTATCAAAAACCATCTTGTGAAAGAGGCCTAGTGAAGATATGGAAGCCCAGGAAAGCTTTGTCACTTTCTTATGATAGCCACATAGAAGTGCACATGTGCTTAGAGTAAGCAACATGTCCGCATCCTTGTATTCATTGGTCAAAATCTCACCTCTGTTGTGACATTGGGATTGGGTTCTAACTAAGTGTGTTATCTTGTTAATGTTACTGGAGAACGGATTATTTGGATAGATGTCCTGTATATACTGTAGATTTTGGAACTGCTGCACCTTGGAGTAGTGGACTGCTCTCTTTAGTTTCGACTGTGTCAGGAATACAGAGTACGTTTTGTTCTGTCAGATTTGTATGTGAATTTGTTCTGTTTATTTCTCTACTTAGTGGTATTCTAGTGTTACATCAGCATTGAGGAAAAAAGCACACAATTCAACTGTATAAAACTGTCACAGTAGAACTGAATGTATTTATCTTTTGACATCAATAAATTTCTGTGATGTGAAATACAAGCAGTCATCATTCATAACACACAGCAGAAAGGCAACACTGCTTAGCAGCACATGTGTACACATCTGTATTCAACTGTATCACATACTTTCTTCCCAGAAAGAATGACAAGCATTTGGTCTGTATAATATGACATTTATCACAATTAATGCATGCCATTATGTTACTGAATCATCTTTAGCTTTGTGGTGGTAGTAATAATCACGGTTGTGTTGCTTCACAAGAAAATATCAGAAAAAGGAGGAAACCAAAAATCAGGTTATGTTTAAAGCAGAAAAATAGATCATACAGTCGGTGTATGTCTACAGATTGTGAAGAAATTAATATAAAACATGGGATTATGCTGCAGCATGTTGTGCTAACAGAAACAACATCCAGATATTTACAGTTAAGAGTCTAGCAAAGGCTAGGTCAAACATGCTAGATTAAATTCAGTGCTGAATTAAGAACCTTTTAGCAAGTATATATTCAGGCCTTACTTTACAGAGCTTTAGAGAACTAGACTTTCTGTAGAGCAAGGTGTTCAATGAGAAGTTTGAAAACTTCTAAATAGGATTCGAAAGATACTTTGTTTATTCATGCATGAAACTAGAGTCAGGGAGAATTAGCTGTAATGGTCCGACTTAGCTTAAAAAATCCAATCCAAGACATTTCCATGCAAACAGGAGAAAAGTTCAGATCTTACGTGTCGTTACGTCCTGTGATAATGTGGATGGAGGATTTTAGAGGTGCTGAACTATGAGCTCAACGACGGTAGGTTTGCTTTGTCCGACTGCTTTCAGTCTTCATGCAAAGCTAAACCAATTGCCTTCTGGTTAAAGCTCCAAGCTTTGCCACAAAGAAATAAGAGAACTGACCTGTGCTTAAGATCACACACACAAGTTATCATGCTAATAATCTATATTTTTTAAAAGCTAGGTTTACAGGTATTACCCAGTAGAAAGTTGGTAATCCATGGAACTAGTGCAGCTCCATACAGATCCAGGCACATGAGATACATGAGAGAGACATACTGTAAAATGTAATTTATTCACAAGGATAGGGAACAGGGAACCCTCTAACCTTTTACAGATGACGTTTACCAGACTTGCAGCTCAATGAGGCGGAGGGTTTTTCAATCAGTCATCCACAAGTCGAGCAGATATACAGCAGGTCACACACGCAGAAACACAAATTGCTCTCTGCGTCGAGGCATTTAGAGGCAGGTTCCCTTTAAATGGTCGAGGGAAAGATCAGTACCAGATCTGGCATGTGTTATCCTTACTTCCTGCAGGAGAGCACAAACAAGAACAGGTGGCTGCACAGAAGGACACAGCTGCACGCTTTTCATGTGAAATGTGCAATTAAGATTCATGACGGCCAGAGAGGACCAACTTAATCACTGCTGAAGGCTACATCTGAACAGTGCATGGTTGTCTGTGTATGTGTGTGTGCAGTAAGTTGGGAGGGGCAGTGTATACCTGTAATGATAGTATCACCCTCATAGTTGAAGACACAGGAGAAGATCTCATCGGTGTGGCCGTCAAGGACTTGTAGGCAGCTCCCAGACTGAACATCCCACAGACGAGCTGTCTTGTCTGAGCTGGCAGTCAGGACCCTGCTGCCCTGTGGGCTGAAACAGATCTAGCAAGAGAGGCAGAGTCAGGAGAGTCGCTCTAATTCAGAGATGTGTGTGTGTGTGTGTGTGTGTGTGTGTGTGTGTGCTCCTGGAGCGATGGAGTGAGTAAGGGAGAGTGCTGTATAAGAGATTATGCCAGTTGTGGTTGCAATGACGAGGAAAAAATGGTGAGTTAACCACATCACCGGCGTTATTTCACAGCGGTCATTCAACTTAATGCTTAAGGAGGATAAAGGCACCTGGAGCTTTTCCTGAAGAGTATTAAGAAAATCATGGCTGAAGCTGATTGTGTTAGATCCCTGGTTTATTGTTCCCTGAATGGTTTTGTGTCCACAGAGTGAAGTCGAGGAAGAGATGATTAAAATAAGTTGGCTCTAAATGGCCATGAGAGTTAAGTATGCTTCTATTAAAACTCTAAATGTTGCACTGAGGAGGGAGCCTTGACAGGAAATGGAAACTGACAAGAGGAGAAGCTGAAGAACAAAACGACATTGGAAGCAAAAATAGAACAAAAAGTTGTAAATGGAACAAAGAAAAGAAGACATGAGGTAAGATGTATAAATAAACAAGACAAAGACTGTATCCCAGTTCAGTTTTACATTCTTAATTAAGAGTCACACTACAAAGTTTACACGTGTATGTTAATGCAGGAGCAGTACTTTAACTGCGTCATTTTTATTGAGCTTTTTGTTTAAGTAAAGAAAATTGATGGATGAATTGTGCAATAATGTGTGGTTAGAGATGTGTTTTATTATATTTTAAGTCAGTTCAGTGTCTTCTTGGTCGACATGGTATGCAACAAGGTCTTTTTTATCTTTGCAATTTTGTTTGTAAAGTCGTGTTTAAAAAATCTGAAAGGTCAAAAACAAGTTAAAAAGACTGCAAAGATTATCTTTATATTAAGTGGGTTAGGTGCTCGATTTGACATTTAAGGAACAATATGCAACTTTTTGATCCAGTAGATGTCACCCTTGAGCACCAGCACTAAACCAAAACAAAATGCTGTTTGGGACACCTCCGCTATTCTGAATCCTCCGCTCTCCTCCCGCGGCACACCGCCAACCCTTTTCCATGCGCGTTCACAAAAAGGAGAAATGAATTAGAATACACCATAATAAAGCAAAAGCGGCTGACAAAATTGTCTTTTGCTCAAGCTGCAATTGCCTTGGTCTGCATTGTTGTGTTAGCAGGCTAATGTTAGCACACTCTAGTTAACTCACACACTTATTCTGAAACAGCTTTTATACCCAAGGCCGCCCAGTCCATGTAAACATGATGTAAAAACAGCTCCGACAAGAGTACAGCTGGCGGGCTCCGGCTTGTCACTCATTGTAGACGGTCATGACTCAGAGAGACATTTAAAGAGGATATACTTGATTTCTTCTATATTAATGTGTACAGTCTTCCTTTAAGGTAACATTTCTTGGATCACACCTTTTGTCATGACCCATGCCAGAATTTTTTTAGCATACAGAGCAGAGATACCCATGACAAAAAGTCCTCTGTCCTTGTTTAGCAGCATAAAGGGAGAGAAAGAGCTGTACTTTCTGTAATTTTAGTGAGATTAACACAATCCTCTGGAATGATTCTCCATGTAGTCTCTTTTTATTACTATTAGACTGTCTAGTCTCAGAGAGCAGAGGTTCTGTCCCTGCTACAAATGAACCCTCTGGGTCATTAAACACACATTCATGAAGAAACCTGGGACATGGTAAATGGGTCAGATGAATCCCATTAATGTGAAATGTTAATGCTGGATGAATCAAAAACACACATTTATACCAAAGTATCAGCTTTCTTGACTTGCCAGATAATGTGACATTGGGTAAAAGGATATAGGAAGCTTGATTTCACTGAATGGCATGTTGTTGAAACCTTTAGTACTCTTGAACATTGAGATATAATTAGTCAGATCAACAGAAGCATTAACGCAGTCGTTGGTCCGCCTGAAGCATCTAATCTGTCCTTTGCAGAAACCAGGTTATCTCTTGTAAACAGGAGTACAGTAGTAACGGCAATAACCTACTTCCGGGAACTGGAAAGGAGAAATGCTGCATCCACTACCTTGTTTAGTAATATAAATGAATAAAATAGTATTTATTTTTGCTCTGCATGTTAATATAGAAGATGGCTGGAAGGAAAGGCGTTGACCTTTTCTTTTCCTTTCCATTTATGTCTTTTAAATAAAGTAGTTTATTGAGTAGAGCCTGACCGATTAATCATCCTGCCAATAATATCAGCCGACATTAATGTATTAAGGGACTATCGGTATAGGCTAATTTTATCTGAGATATTCACCAGTCAAACAGCATTCCCTTTAAGTTTCATTGTATTTCTCTAGCAGTTCTCCTTCACCAGCAGAGTGTTCTATATGGATTACAACAAGCATCATCACTCTCCAGAGTGACAAGCGGTGATGCATGGACATTACATTTTGCAGAACATGGCAAAATACTAATATTGAGTCAATTTCCCTACCTTGGATATCTCTCCGTCATGGCCCACTAGGCTGACGAGACACTGATGTGTGGCTGCACTGAACACTCGCGCTGTACCTGTTAAAGACACGGACAGGCAGGGTTGTAAGCAGTGCACTTTTGAAACGAGCATTTACAAGTACGAAATGTACTTTATTGATCTGCTGAAAATGAACAATAATAGTAATAAGTCTCACCATCGGCAGAGGCAGTAGCAATGAGCTGGCCACTTAAATCAAAACACACATCTAGCACTTCTTCTTTGTGTTCAACGAGAGTGGTGACACACTTCCCACTGACTGCCTCCCACAACTGCCAACACATGCACATAACAAAAAAACAGTCACTGATTGTATTATATGGAAACACAGGCAGAGTAAAAGAAAGCAGAAAACGGACATACATGTAAACTAACACATAATCAGTCCCATGAGATAGGCTTTCATGTAGATGATAGCATTATAAATCTCCCCCGGAAGAATGCAGTGAGGTGGTTAATTCCTACTTGAGAGTATGACTCATCTTGGCATGCTTAAGGAATTAGGAATTCATTTTTCTACTTGAAATGATGGAGTCCTAAGAGACAGGAGGTGGAGAGTTATGGAGAGTTAGGAGATGGAGGAGGATGAATGTGAATGACAACCACCACCGCAATGGTTTAAAAGGCTGAATGAAAGAAAAAAACAATGGGTGGTAAAAAAAAACTGAACTCATGTCTAAAAAGAGCTGTTGCACAAAAAAATGCATTTCAAACTCACCCACACACAATTTAAGTCTTTAAGTCTTTCAGCTAATATGGTTCACCTTGCAGGTTTTGTCCATGGAGCCTGTGACTATGAGGGTGCAATCCCAGTTGAATTGAACATTGCTGATTTCCCCCCTGTGACCAATCAGAGTGTGGACACGTCTGAGAAAAAAAACAAAAGAAGGAAATTACTCAGTTCTGCACTTTCGACCACAAAATCAATGGATGCTTCGTATTAAGTGTAAATTATAAAAGATGAAACATATTAATGGAGACATTCCAATGACAATAATGTGTTTTTTACCTTCCGGAAGCAACATCCCATATAGACACAGTATGGTCAAAGGAGCCAGTGACAATTTGATTTCCAACTGTGTTAAAACAGAGAGAGATGACCTCTGCAGTGTGACCCTGGATGAAATCAAAAAGATAGAATTATACTTCTCTTTCTCATTTCTCTCCCCCTCCCCCCCTCTCTCTGTCTTTTCTTCTCTCTCTATGATCCTGTATGGATGAAACCACACGTCCAAAACTCCGCCAGCAAATCAACTCATCACACCACGGACGTACTTTCAGTCTGCACATCAAAGAGAGCGCACCACTCAGAATGGGAAATCAGTGCCTCATAAAACAGTTACAGTTAAACCTCTCATCAGATATTGGGGTGGATAGGTTGTCCCAAAAGTCCTCATTGAGGGAACTACTTAAAAAAGTCAATCGAAGCATTTTTAATGACTGGATGTGAGTTCTGATGAATAAATCAGAGAACTTTTGAAAATAAAGTAAGTGAAGATAAAATAACTCACACATAGAGCGGCCACCTCCTCTCCAGTCTCGACATCCCACAGCTTGGCAGTACAATCCATGCTGCCTGTGGCCACCAGGGTACTCTGGGGGCTGAACGCCAGGCACACCTACACAATACAAAAGCTTACACTCACTAAAGCTTGATTCTGCAATAAAGCCACAAATAATTTGACTAATGCATTTAACATCTAGACACTTACTAGACATAATACCAAAGGAAACACTGTTAACAAATTAATTAAAGTGCTCATTTGGCCCTGGGCTCAACTGAAGGCACGTCATCCTAGAGAGGAATATATGTGAAGAAATATACAGTAGCCATACAATGCAACAGTTGACAACAGTAACTACATTACTACTACTGAAGAAAGGTTGTCAAACATACTATTTCAGCCATGTGTCCGCGGAAGGTATGGAAACATATGCCTGTCTCAGCGCACCACAGTTTGCACGTCTTGTCAAAAGAACCGGTAGCAATCTTGTCCCTAAATTTGGATATGGTACAGCAAATAAAACATCAATCTACTCGTCAAATAGAGCAACCTTCTCAAATGCAATTGAAGATTTGCTGAACCTGCTAATTACCCATAGGGGTTGTTGAATGCAATGGCATACACCACATTTTTATGACCCTCTAGTGTGTGCAGCTCTGTGCCTGAGGCTGTGTCCCAAACTCGACACGTCCTGTCATAGCTCCCAGTTATAAACCTGCAGAGAGTCAGAAAGAGACCAACACAACAAGCATAAATACATAACTTTTCCTGAAATCAATATTGCCAAACTTTTGTGTCTATCTTCACCCACCTGGAGCCCGATTTATCAAAGGCAACATTCGTCAGTGGAAGGACGTGTGCCTTAAGCTCCTGCAAAAGATAAGGAAGACATGAAAATACAACCTCAAGTAAAGTGTAGTGAGTGACTTTATTTATCTATAGATATTAATTTTAATAACAGTATATTTCCTAGCCTGCTAGTGGTGGAAATATTTTCTCTCCTTGTGCAAAACAACAGAGTCTCTGACAAGTTTTAGACAACAGTAGAAAACAGACAAATTCTCAAACCACATTAGCTGATCTCATACAGGGTGTATGTCTTGTATAATTATTAACACACTTTGTTAGTGAAGTGTATCGTTAACTTAACATGCTATTAAACTGTATGCATGTTGTTTAAATTCTAAGTAACCTAGTCAATACTGCTCTCTAGTGCTTCTTTGTAGCATTGGCTACTGTCACCACTCAACCTTCTGACTTTCTACAGACTTTCACAAAGAGCAAGAGTTATGCTACTCTTTGACTGCTGTTATAATCAGGTTTTAAAAACTTAATTCATTCAGAAAGCAAAGTTGTTTTTCTTGTTTTGTTTAGTCTAATGAATTCAGAAAGACACAACACAACAGCTTTCTTAACAAACAATGCAACTGATTTTACAACATTCCACTACAAAGCAAGCACTGGAATAGAAAACAAATGAATGTTTGTATTTGTTCATTTTGTTAAATGTAGAAGTCATGTCACAGTGCCGATGTGTGAATGCAACTACTAATGTAGTTATGTGTTCAGTGTCTGACCTTGAAGAAACAGAACCTGTGGTTCTTCTGGCCTTGTTTCTGCTGCAGTCGAAGGATCAGCTGTTTGACCTGATCAGCCCGGGACTCTGTAACAAGAGGCTCTGACTGCCTGATTTCCTCCACCAACTCATCTGGATTTGTTCTGCGTGATGGAAAAAAATATATTTTATAAATATTCAATCTGAGGAAATGACAAAATTACATGCAAAATAAAACAACTTGTTTATTTGTAGTAAATCTTATAGTAAATTTACTCTTTAATTTTCACATTTATGTGCATATAAATGACGGATGTGTTATATAGACTATAGAAGAATAAGCTATAAATCCACTCAAGTTTTAAACCTGAAATCTGCTTTGAGCGTAAGTCAGCAAATTGACTTTATTGTCAACAAGATCACTTTGGTGTGTTTGACAAAATCAAACAACTTTCTTATTTTATTAAAATGTAAAGCATCAATAAAATAATATATAAATACGACTGATGTTTCGACTATGCAAATACATCTTACATCTAGCTCTACATGTCAAATGGTAAATAGAGGCTGAGTAGTCCCTCACTCACTGTACAAGCTTAAAAGAAGGTAATGTGGTATCTGAAAAGCATCATCACCCAGAGGTTATGATATTACACAGTTATCAGCCAGCCACGCTGTTAGCTCACGTCATGAACCGTACAGGACAAAACGCACTTACTCTGGAGTCAAATCAAAAAGGTCGATAGATTTCGACCGCACATATCCCCTCTTCTCATACTCCAAGATTATACCTGAAGGTTAGAGACACAAAAACAAGTTCAGCCAACTTACGCCCGGAATGAGCTCAACAGTTAAATACCAGGCCAGGCAAGTCAACTTAATTCGTGGTTTGAAACTAAAACAGTGCAGCAGGAAAGCTGCTCTTTGGCAAATTCAGTTAATACAATTAATACAAAATAACGTAACAAAGGAGTCAAACATTCAAGTTGTATTACCTGGTGGATAATATCTGAGATAGAACCGCTTGAGTTTCATTTTGTCATCTATTGTATCTACTCAGACCACTTAACCTCACTTATCAACAAACCGTTGCCGTGACGACAGATATCACCGCGTGCACTTAGTACGCATGCGTATTATGAGCATAAAACGCAAACACGTCAATGGCCGAGCACCATTGCCCAATATACTTTTTATTTTACATCACTTTCCCATAAACTTCTAATAAGGTCAGTACAAACCAGTCTATGGTACAAACTCCATTTAAACTCGTGTCCCAGATGCAAATGGTGAATTTAAAAAAACATCTGTACCTTTTTTGTAGCTATTTAGTAACTTTTTTAAACAGTTAGATAATTATTTAACCACTTCCAAATAACCCTACCTTTGATATCATTTCCTTAATGCTACACTGGGCAAGTCATAAATTCCCAGGCTGAATTTGCTGTGTCTTCCTATAAATATATAATCATATGATTATCTTATACAGTTAGCCTACAAGTTTTATTTCTGTGTTAACCTGTCATCTGTTTTGATTGATTTTATCTAGACTTGTTAAAATCTTGAAGGCCTACCGATAGCAAAACCTGAAAAAAGTGTTGTTTGATCCTCTCAGCAATCCTTTTGTTTCCTAACCGCTCAAAGTCTATGGCTCATAAACTGTGACTAGGGCACGTGTAGATCATAAAGATAAAGTGTGTATTTTCTAGCTACTGATGAATGCCTAACACTCCTATTGGTGCTTCAGAAATATAGGCAAGAGAGTTAGACTTTCAACTAAGACCAAGTCGTTTAGGTAGATCACCTGGAAATTGAAACCAAAGAGGATCTATGTGAAATTCTGAAGAAGAGAAAACATGGGCTTTTCGGAAAAGTTGAAGTCCTCCAGCTGGGCTTATCCCACAGCAGTCCTGTCACTATATGGGTTTTTTGCCAACTGCAGAGTAGCCGAGCCCTTCCTTACTCCATACCTGATTGGACCAAACAAGAACATCTCTGGAGAAGTGGTAAGGATGGCGGACACACACACCCTGTAATGTAGAACTGATATGAACAGATATTCTAAAGCATGTGTACATCCCTTTGTCTGTTTTTACCTTGCACTAAACTTACACCAACAATGTACTACACTAAAACAGTGGTCAGCATGTGTTCTCTGGTGTTTTTTGTTTCTACAGGTCACAAACTACCTGTTCCCTATCTGGACGTACTCCTACCTTGCCTTCCTTTTCCCCGTCTTCCTCCTGACTGACTTCCTGAGGCATAAGCCCCTCATTATGGTTCAAGGGTTCTTTCTAGTCACCAACTACGTCCTGCTCTGCTTTGCCCCGGGTCTGCCTGCTATGATCTTCCTTCAGGTCATCAAAGACAATTAATGATTTAAAAAAAAAACATTTCATTAATAATTTTCCTCATGTATCAATTCAGTTGAATGAAAAATAAATATAACACTGGTAGGTAAGAGCAATATTACTGTAAGTATTCTTGGAGCAACTCTTAAAACCTAGATTGCATTATGTTTTGTGTAACTGGAACAAGGTGCATTTTACGATTCTTTAAAAACTTTTCTATCCCATCAACAGGTCAACTATGCTGTAGTGACTTCCACAGAAGTGGCCTATTTTTCCTATATTTACAGTGTGATTCCAGTTGAAAATTACCAAAGAGCCACTGGATACCTGCGCAGTGCCATGCTGGCTGGATATACAATCGGGGCCAGCCTGGGACAAATGCTCATATCCCTAGCAGGTAAGGTTTCTCTCCTATGATTACATCTAAATGGATTAAAAAAATTGCATCAGTATTTTGCCTTGTTATGTCGTCAAAACCAAGATGAAAAATATGTATTGCTTGGCCTGCATACATAACAAAATTGACCACACAAAAAAAAAAAAACATTTTGAAAGTACTGAATTTACGCTGATGTAGCACAAACTGTAATCCATAGAAGTGGACTACTTCTACATCAATGCCATCACTCTGGGGATTGTAAGCGTGGCTTTTCTCGTCTCCTTCTGGTTGCCCATGCCGCAGAGGAGCCTGTTCTTCAAAGGGAAAAAGGATGCAGCTGAGGGCTCGCAGTCCCAGCGGGAGGGGCAGCTGGGAGCCTACAGGCCTGAGGAACCAGTGACGGATGTGGATGAAGTTGGCTTGGGGAAAGAGAAGATGGAGCATAATGGCAGCGCTGGCTGGTGTAGCATGGAAAATGTGGCCACTGCAGGCCGTCTACTTTGGCAGAGCTTCAGGGAGTCTTATTCTTCCAGGCATTGTCTTTTTCTGTTGTGTACCACAGCTTCATTTATTTTACTGCAGCAAATTAAAAAAATTAGATGATGTTTCAAAATGGTGTTTTCTAAAGTAGTTTATTTTTTTTATTTTTTTTATCTTTTGAGTTGTATTCATGATTATAATGTTTAAATAATGACTTTCATACAGGCACTTAATCTACTGGTCCCTGTGGTGGGCTCTGGCCACATCAGGTTACGTGCAGATTTTCAACTACATCCAGCTTATGTGGAACCATATAGAACCCTCTACTACGTCATCAGTGTACAACGGGGGCGTGGAGGCGGTTTGCTCTCTTGTGGGTAAGACGAAGTTGTTGGTGTGTCAGTGTGTATCTGTGTCTGTAATATAGAAAACCCTACAGAGCGAGAGAATGAATAAAATAAAGGTAAAAGCCAAAAATATATGTACAACCCATATTTGAAGATGTAAGAAAAGAAAAGAATAGGTGAGGAATTTTAACCTAACAACATGTCTCTGGACTGTGGGAGGAAGCCGGAGTACAACCCATGCATGCACAGGGAGAACATGCAAACTCCATACAGAGAGGCCCTGTCCATAAGCATTCAAACCAGGAACCTCCTTGCTGTGAGGATACAGCGCTAACTACTGCGCCACTGTGCAGCCCAGGCATTATCTTATAAAAGTAAATTAATACAGGAGATAATGTACACAGAAGAACCTCCAATGAAATAGGGAAAGTTGTTTTTTGGGTACTGTTACCTCACTGAAGTGACCAAAAGTGTATATAAGCCATACCCTATTTTCATTACATTATGATTCAGTATCAGTAGTTTCAAATTAAACGGGCTGGCAGATGACACACTGATGACACATTTATAAAGCTCACAATAAAGAAAGAAAATATGCTCTGCTTGCTTTTATGGGATGCTTGATTAGATGGAAAATGTGTATGGATTTTGCAAGGAGTAACAGAACCAGTGCCCGCTGGCTTACACTCAAACTGGCTCGACATGTGGAGAAGAAGAGTAATTACTTCAATTAAGGAGATAGAGTTAGGAGGTAATGGATTCTGTGATTATTGCTGATGGTTGATTCCAAGAGTCAGGCGGAAGTTGTTTGTCAGCATAAAAGGCAGGTGGTGGTGAGGCCAGGAAAGACATCTGTGTGCATAAGGCTACAGCTCAAACCCTTATATCATCAGTCAGGGGGAAAAACATGTTGTTCTTGGCTGCGTTTAGTGAATAACAACAAAAGTGCATAATGGAGAGGTTATCCTATCTTTGTCTTCCATGGGCAAGGGGCTGCAGCTGCCTTCTCCGTGGGACACATCAAAGTACCATGGGCTGTGTGGGGAGAGCTGGCATTGGGATTGTTCTCAGCCATAGCGACGTGTGCTGTGTTTCTGATGGCCCTCACCAGCAGCATCTGGGCATGCTATGCTGGTTATGTCATATTCAAGTCCTGCTACATGCTTCTCATTACCATCACAACGTAAGTCCCCTTTACATCAACATCCATCCAAAATGTGATTCTGCACGGTTATTGCTTCTTCTTTTTTTTGTAAGTCATCTCTGTTGATGGAGGGACAGCAGAGCACAAATGTTTTTTTGTTTTTTTTTAACTGTAATGTTGCTGTCATGTTCCAAACATACAAAACTCTAAGTTAATAGTTGCAGTGATACACATTCAAAAAGAGAAAGTACACAATAAAGAACCTACTGTAGGAACCTTTTGCATGATAAGAAAACCAAATAATTTACTACCACATCGATGGAGTTGACTGATATTTTATCCTGATAAGCTTCTTTTGAGTTGCTTATAAGTGTCGAGCATAGTTCTCACTGAATGTTTAAGTAAATTCTGCTTTTAGATTTCAGATTGCCTCCAACCTCTCCATGGAGTGCTACGCTTTGACATTCGGGATCAACACCTTTGTAGCCCTGTCGCTGCAAACCATCATTACAGGCATATTTGTGGATGAAGCTGCACTGGGACTCGATATTGTGACACAGGTATGTTGTTCACAGTATCTGAGTGTTTCAGTATCATTTTAACAACAGAACAAAGGTGTTTGAGGTACAGCTGAATCTGCTTTCTGCCTGATAACCTCCACTGAAACGTGAGGACAGGGTGACACCTGGTGGCTATCCACAGACTTGTCTGATGAAGATTGAGCTCCAGCATTATTTAGATTTCATTGCAGAGTATGACTAATGGCTTTCTCTGCAGTTCATCATCTACGGCAGTTACTATGCTGCTATCTCGGTCCTCTTTCTGATTCGAGGGACCTACACGGCCTGTGTAAGTCGATGCGGTCCTGACCTCTCTGAAACCAAGGAGCTAGAGTCCAATGTGGAGGTGATCTCTGCTGAACGTCTCTGAACAAGGTCAACTAACTGCCGGTACTGTCTAAATGAACAGCTGATGGTTCCTTTTGTCTATGGAGAATAAAATAATCCTACATCAACATTAATGTTCTCTATCAGGTGGTGTGAAGCTGACCTTACTTCTATTTTATCTCTACAATTAATCTCTGTAACATTCCACTCAGCACAATCAAATCTGCAGTAATTAAAGATTAGTGGGGTATAAGTTTGATAATGAAGTCCACAGATTTGTGTGGATGCCTGATTAATTTGTGACTCATGTTGGGCTGAGGTGGATGTGACCTCAAGGCTGTGCTGCTCTTTGACCGGGTTGTTGATTGACAAACCGAGCTCAATGCTCAGACTACTTCAGGTGTTTCTAGCACGAGGAGGCAAGACGGAAAGCGTAACAAAAGGAGACACGCACCTGACACGAGTGTTAAAAATAGCTGAAGATGGAGGCAATGAGAAGGTGCAGGGCAGACTGGAGGTATCCCACTACTCTTCTGTGCGTGTATGGATTCTTCAGCACAGTTAAACCACTGGAGCCTTTCATGATCCCGTACTTGACAGGACCAGACAAGAATCTGACAGCTGAAGAGGTACAGACAAACACTTTAGACAAATGGCTTGAGAAGATCTTAGCCCAGAGGCATATCATAAAATAACTCAGTCAAAAAAAGGCAACCATTGCTTTGTGTGATGCAGCCTTGATAGTTTTGTGGCTTTGATCCCAATACCTTAAAAAGCTTTTAAAAGGTCTTTTTGTACAAGCATAAACAACATGCACACGTTTTATTGTAACAAAACAACCAAGATGCTTAGTCACAGTAAATCTTTATAACTTGAGTGGTAAAATCCATTCAAGGTTATGAAATGCTCGATTTCTTATCAGAAAGCAATCTAGTTTCCTTGTTACATGTAATTGCTTTTGACAAGCATTTATTTATCTCCTGATGTTTTCTCATTAGGTTAACAATCAAATATTTCCAGTGTGGACATACTCCTACCTATCTGTGCTTGTGCCTGTGTTCCTGCTGACTGACTGGCTGCGGTACAAACCTGTGGTGGTGTTTCAAAGTTTGGCCCTCTTCATTACCACAGCGATGATTCTCTGGACACAAAGTGTACAAGAAATGCAGGCCATGCAGTTCTTCTACGGCATGGTGACCGCCAGTGATGTGGCCTATTTCTCCTACATCTACAGGTTATGCACGATACTAGCTTTAAGGGCACTGGTACTAGAGGGTGTCAGGGTTTTTGAATGTAATGCTCTGAAAAAAAAACCAGACGTGACATTTTGAGTGTGTTGTTTTTACAGTGTGTTAGATCTGAAGCGGTACCGGAAGGCCACCTCTTACTGCCGCAGTGTCCAGCTACTTGGGTTCACAGTGGGCTCTGTTCTGGGCCAGCTGCTTGTAAGCTTCAATCTCATGTCCTACAACAACATCCTGGTATTCACTCTAGTTCTCACCGCCATCGCTTTCCTGTTTGCTTGCCTCCTGCCAATGCCAGAGCAGAGCATGTTCTTTCATCGCAGGCAGAAAGCAGTGACAGAGGGCACAGAGACGATTGTGGTTGCTAAAGAGCACGTTCATCGATCAAAGGAATCCTTGGATGAATTTAGAGTGGAGAAAAGAAGAGAAACAGAGGATGTAAAAGAGCTTGAGGATAAGGAGCGTGCTGAGTCAGTAGGTGCTGAGAGCTGCGGTAACGTCCTCCTCCAGCTGTGGAGGGATTTCCGTCTGTGCTATTCAACCAGACAGCTGCTCTACTGGTCAGTGTGGTGGGCAATGGCTACATGTGGCTATAACCAGACCGTCAACTACGTGCAGGTCAGTTGTAAAAGCAACATTAACAGCACATTTGCACGATTGAGTACCACTAGATCACTCAAATCATCACTGCAATACCCTCCTGCAGGTGCTGTGGGAGCATGTGCAGCCTTCTCAGAACTTCACCATCTACAATGGAGGGGTGGAGGCTGCGTCAAGCCTGTTGAGTAAGCAACGACATATAAATGATTCCAATGGGGAATATGCTAAGAGTGTACTAATTTATTTCTACACCATAACTTAAAAAAAATCAATGTGTATTGCAGGTGCAGCCACATCCTACGGTATAGGCTTCACTGAGGTGAGATGGGAACAGTGGGGAGAGCTGGCCCTGGGGGGTTTCTCTGGACTTGGGGCAGCAGCACTCTTCCTCATGACCTTCACGGGCAACATCTGGGTCTGCTATGTCTGTTATATCATTTTCAAGTGCCTGTACATGCTGCTGATAACAATAGCAATGTAAGAGCCAACATGTTTTTAAACATCAGAAACAAAGCTCATTTTTATTTCAGGCAGAGCAGGAAAAAAAAGAGCTTAAACACGTGACACTGATACCTTCTCTTAGGTACCAAATTGCAGCTGACCTGTCAATGGAAAGATACGCACTAGTCTTTGGAGCTAACAACTTTGGAGCATTGGCTCTACAGACGATCATCACTTCTGTCGTGGTGGACAGTAGTGGGCTGGGCCTGAGCATCATCCCTCAGGTGAGTTGTCTGGTCAGCAAAATGTCAGTAAGGTCTTCTGTAGAAGTAGCAGAATTGTTTATAAGCCCAACACACGTGTAAATGTGTTAAAATATTGTGTGGTTTGTTTACAGTTCATCGTGTATGCCAGCTACTTCTCCCTCATCGCCGTCGTATTTTCACTCCGGGGACTCTATACCATTTGGAGAACGCAGAGAAGCAGCAAGGACTTGACGACGCCATCAGACAGAAATGAACCTTCGGACGATGAGGAACACAGGTTCTGAATAGAGGATCAGATGTGATACTCCCCGGCTGAGATAATCACTTGTGCTTTTGGAGGAGACGTGCTGGTTTAAAAAGCAGACAAAGCTTTAAAGTACAGACTGCAACACCACAAATGTTTATCTTCTTTTTCTTTTTATACAAAACAAATATACAAGATCTTTTTTTTAGAAATCCATATAAATGAAAGGTTTGGTCAATTATGATTACTTAAAATTCATTTTAATATATATATATACTGTATATATTTACATATTAACTTAAAATTCTCTAATACCCAATGTTAGTGGTTTTCAGTTCATCAGCCATTCCTGTTACCCACTTACGGATGCAGTGACAGTAGTTCAGAAGCATATTGTCCGGCACTCGGTCAGCAGGGCAGGGGTCAGCAGAGAACAAGCCCCCCCTGCTTGATCCTGACACAGCAGTCACTTTTTATTTTATCTATTGCCAATAAAACAAGCGTTTTGATTTTTTTTTATCTTAAGTGAGAATAAGTTTGCCTAAAAAGTATCCTGCACAAATACAGTTTGGTTGTTCACAAATACAGTAAATGGCAGTACCCATTAGCTTTTCCAAGCAATAGTTCTGTCTTAAATCTTGCGTGGTAAATACAAATACTGATATGCACAAAGAGCTCATAAAGAAAAAAATATGTACAGAATTGCAGCATAACGAATGGGATACACAGTATGCAATAACTTAAGATTTCAGCCAGTCCGATTATACATTGTGGTTCAGTAGAGGCCAGGCCAGTTCACAGGTTAAATAGAGAAGAGGGGATCAACCTCTCCCTCCGCACACACCATCAGTTTGTCTTGTAGCCGTTGTAAGTGTCAGCAGGACCGTCGTATTGTCATATTGTTCCATCTTTGACAAACTGTGATAGAAAATACAAATCCTTGCAAACATTGTGGTTTTAAAGCTACTTGTGAAACAAAACAGTGCAATAGGTGCAAGTGCTCCAGTTTTCGACCCTGTAGTGGAGCTGATTGGATGGATCGCTATAAGAAGGGATTTGTTGAAGAGCCTCCTGCTGGATATTGTGCAGATGGACCAGCACCCTGGGAGGGAGGGAAACAAACAAGGAAAACACTTACTTCACTTAGCACCCATTAGAGGGTAAAAAACACTATTCATGTCCAACTTTCATTTAAGCAGTCTTTTAAATTACAACAGCATAAATTACTTTCATTATCTGTATCAACAACGTAATGGTTCTGATGCTCATTCATTACTTAAAATGGAATATGCCATGTAACCCTTTCACTCACCAGGAAAGGGTTGCTAGAAACCATCTGTCCAGCCATAGCCTGTCCAAAAGGAGTCACAACCGGCTTTGCCTGGCCATAAGCTGGATATCCACCACCTGAAAGACATGTGATGTGATATAAATTCTAACAACAACAGAAAGATGGATGTCTTTGCTCATGTTAAAAAGCAGGAAACCTAATCTTGCACCAGGAGAGAATAGCCCTGATTCCAAACTGACACTGGTACCACAACATGATGACATTACAGTCATCAGCATAGTTATCAATGCAGATATATGTATCACCATGATCTACACACACACACACCATTGGGTTGCTGGGGATATGCAGGAGGCTGAGGGAATGGGGCCTGGCCAGGAAAGGGTTGCTGGAAGGTTCCACTAAAGCTGGTGGGGAGGTTGTATGCTGCAGCGTTTCCAAATCCAGCTGGCATACTCATGGAACCCATGCCAAATGAGGCTGCAAGACAGCAAGAGAGTCAATGGTTAAACAAGCCTGTGCAACACCTTTACATGTGAGCATTCATTTGATTTACTTCAAGATAATAACAGGAATTTAACAGGACACACACACTTTCCATTAAAATTGTGCTGGCACACATCAGCAGAAAACAAAACCTGATAATATTAACATGTTTATTTCATAAGCAGTTGGTTAGAAAGCAGCACACTGACGTGAAGTAAAATGAGTGAGCTGATAGACTAGGAACAACAGAACAGTCATTCAAAAAACAATAAGCACTAAAGAGATGTGATGACTGTCCCTTTAAGAGGTGAGCAACTGAACGTAACTCTGTGGTTATTAATGTGGCTGTCAATGCCAAAAACCCCACAGGAAAACAAGTCAGATTAACTGTGGTGAGTATGACAGCCAGCTGAAAATATCTGATATCTAGTACAAATGCAACATTCAATGCAATGCCATGACAGGATGACAATTTGATTTACAGCAGTTTAGAATTCGACTGAATGAACATGCATTTAAAAGAGAAACAGATGCTAGAGAAGCCATTATCAGTGAATCTATAGGGACCAGACAGTGGGGATTCTCCTTCAAAAAATAATGGACAACTATTACTGAGATAGATCAAGCTCAATGTTATTTCAATCACAATTAAAAATACAATTATTACAACCTTTCTCCATATGAACATGTACATATTTCGTGTTGCTTGGTCCATGTTTCTTTGTCAGGGCTTTCAATTAAGTCAGTTAAGATATTCATGAGGTATTAAATCCTCTTTGTGTTGTGATGACCTTTTTTTAAAAAAACCTTCCTATTAGATTTACAGGAACCCACAGCCAGAATAAAAAGGGACGCAGAGAGCAGAATTAGATCCTACCAAAGGCTGGAGGGTAACCCTGCCCATGAAGAACCCTAATCAAGTCTGTCCAGGAGGGCAAGAGCAATCAAAGGGGACTAAGTCTCAATGTCAGCACATTCCATGGTGTTTGAGCAATGCTACTTTTTCTGCCCATTCTGACAGTGAAAAACATTTGTGTTCAGCACTCTTCTTATAATTTCTAGTTATCTTTCTCTTCTCCCTGATTGGTGCCTGAGGCTTATTCACTGCTGAGGCAAGGCAATGGTTGCCATTTAGGTTGTGCAAGGAAAGACACTTTGTCATGAACCTTAATTTCTCACAGAAAAGCAGATTTATATCACTAATTAAATTGCTAGGTTAGTTGAATTGTAGGTGTAATACACATTCACTGACACACAAAACACAAACAGAACACACCTGCTGCTGCTGCTGCTGCTGCTGCTGCAGCCATGTTTGCACTTCTGCCGTTGCTCTGGAATGGGTTGGTGGGAGTTGCTGCAGGGGCTACTCCAGCAGCTACAAACGGATTAGTTGACTGAGCTGTTGAAAGAGACATCAAGTCACCTACAGGGCGCACTCACACTAGGACCAGCTGCCCTGTACCGTGCTGAAGCATGATGGTCCCCCCCCCCTTCCCAGTCCCCCCCTGGCCTGCACTCACATAGCTCCAGGCCTATCTGGGCCTGAGCAAAGTTACCTCTGTACACATGTCATACCCTTATGTGTAGTGTTGGTGCACTCTGGGACTTTTTTTCTCCATGTGAGGAAATAGAATTTCTGCAATTTACATAATAAGGTTCAAATTCGTTTTCCCTTTTTTTTTAGCACTTCAAGATCCGATCATCACTAACGTGTGTGACTTGCAAGAGACACGATAAAAACAATAACAATGCTCAGTTATCATTTTGACATTTAAGTTGGCTTGATTGATTTTTGACACCAACTCATGCACTGAGAAACATGAAAGAAAACCTCAACATTTCCAGTAACTCTCATATTGCAGCCATAGACTGTTTGATAGCGGCACAGTGGATTTTTTCTCCAACAATGGAGATCAACACAGAGAACATGAGTGCAACTTCACTATCTTTGTGACTTATTTTGAGTCGCTTCGGTCAGATATAATCCTCTTACAATCCTGGATATCTCCATTAGTCAAACAAAACTGGACTTTGGGGGTCAAACGTGCTCGAGCACGGTACAGATTGCCTAGTGTGAGTGCGCCCACAGAGTACAGAGTTTGAAAGAACCATCAAATGAAAATCATATTTAGAAATGTCATTAAGAACCAGCTGTAGCAGAACTCTTAAGAATTGCCGACCTTCCGTTATGCTACACAGCATTGGGTGAGCATGATTTTCACTTTTCAACATTTTAATCTCCTACTTAAACAAGCAGATAAATCATTTCTCCCATTATCCAAAATGATCATGGCTAAATTCCTGCTGATTATTTAAGATCTGCCCATAGTCCCAATCAGTTAGATTAAATTATCTGCTGTCAAACTTTCTAAATACATCTGAGGAACCTAATAAACCAAAATTACCAGAACGGTGGCCTGGCTAAAAATACATTAAGAAAGGATATTGAGGAAAGAGAAATGCTTATTCATGTTAGACATTTGATTGTTGACAGAATGAAACATGCTACAGATTTAAGATTTACACCTTTTGATTACATCTGCAGCCTGCTAATGACTGGAACAAAACCTAAAGATTCATCAAGGAGTACCAGGTGTTGGTCCCTGTCAGCTGTAAAAATCAAACTCCCCTGTTCACATGGGGTTGTCTAAAAAAATCAACCCCCATCAGAAAACTGTCAGCACATTTGCTTACCTCCGAAACCTTGAGCCACACCAGACAGGACCTGTTGTGCGTGTGCTGTTGATACCCTGGTGTCTTGGCCAAACACAACCCTGAAACAAAGTCATCACAGATGCGGTTTAGGAAATCCACCAAAATAAAACCAGAGACCAATCCGAGTGATAGATGTGGTGTCACTGTGTTTTTGTAGATTTACACTCTTCTGGATGATACTGGATTTGGTTAACGAGTTTTAGAAGTCACCACAGCTTAGAGTTGAATAATGTCAGTGTGTTTGATGTAGTGTCTCACCCTTGTGATGCGTTGCTGGTGTTATAAACAGTGGCTGGCGGGGCTGGCGGGCTGAAGACTGTATCAAGCTCAGCTAGAGCAGCATAGCGGTCTCCGTCTGATTGCAGCTTCTGAGACACACTGCCTACTCCTGCCGGTGAGCCTGACCGAACTCCGACAGGAATACCACCTCCTGGAATAGAAGCACAGAAAAGGCTAGCAAGGTTAAGTCCAATTCGACTCGACTAATGCAGGAGGAAAATAGTCATTTCAAAAGACACAAACACAAGGTCCCGAGATAGCTGCCATATCAACCTATTCAAAGTAAAGGGGAATAAATACAGAGAAATACAGTTTGTGAAAAGTATGAAAAAAAAACAAATACCAGCCCAGGATTCACAGATGAGCATTGGTTTATAACCATGTGTGATTTAAATTCACCAATTAAGCAAATGCATGTAGCATTCATTAAAGCAAGGATCTATTTCCACCATATCCAGTGGTGTGTTAAAGGAGGCTGGTTCAGAAGCCCTGAGGCCTGGGGCCTGATTTTAAACATTTATTTTTTTTCTTTGTACATAGAAATGATAAGGTTATCAAGCCAAGAAATATGTGATAAAAGTATTGTATTGTGCTGTTCCTGCACAGGGAAGTAGACTCAAAGGAACATAACTCTACGGGCAAGATATGTTTCAGATCAAACAACCTGGTCGACCTCGTTCCCTACAAGTGAGATCTATGAAACAGGCTAGGCAGGAGTTTACCTTGCTCTGTTTTGGCAGAGCTTAACACGTTATCCAGGTCAGCCAGGGCTGCGTATTTATCGGCAGGGACGCTAGTACTCTGTACAACATCTCTGCCAGCTCCTGTGGAGTTACTCTGGGAGGAGGAACTGAAGGATCCAAAGTCAGCACTACACGATTTGGGGAAGTTGTCAAAATGTGCAAAATTGGCGTTTGCTGAGGCGCTACCTGTATGAAAGAGAGAGATTAAAAAAACATAAGGGGACCTCGAATTTTGGGGTTTTGAGAAACAACAGTAACAGGGTGGAGAGGGGGGATAAGAAGCTGCATGGACGGTGAAGTTGGGATGGAGTCAGGCTAGTAACCGTCATTTTCTATTGGGTTGTTCTTCACTTCTAAAAACATGTTCTCTGTATAACTGCACTATTCAAGCTCTCCATTCGTATATTACCTAAGGAATAATACCATTATCATGTAATAATGTCAGAGGCACAGGTGCTTCTCACCTTTGTTGATTGCCATGGTTATACCCGAGTTTAAAGGCACACTCACACTAGGCAATCCATATCGTGCCTAAGCACACTTCACCCCTAAAGTCCAGTTCATTTGACTATTGTGAGTGCTCCGATCAGTACACGTCCTTCGTCAGTACCCGTACCTGTGCTTAAGCAAGGTACGGGACAACTTTGCCTTGTCTGAGTGCGCCCTAACACTTCTGTGTCGGCAAAAATATTTTTTTAAGCTTGATAATAGCTCACTTTGCTAAGCGCCCTGTAGGAATCACTGAGTTCTGTAAATAGATCAATCATACCTAACATTTTGATAAAGGAAGCAAAGAACTAAGACTCATTAGTAGTGGTTTTTTAAAGCAGGAACAGCAACAACAAAAGATAAATAGCTTTTATCTTTTTCTGAAACAAACCAACAAACAAAGCCAATCCCATGCCAAGTCAGGTTCTTCCCCTTTAATATCTTTAACCTCTGGGTGCAGTTTGGATTCAATCAGAATAGAATTAAATTTAATTTCAGTCAAGACATCCACTGCTTCTGTACCATACAAAGAACTTACTTTCAGAAAATAGACTGAATTGGAACAAAGGGATATCTACATTATTTAATGTTCAACTATTACAGCTAAATGCTGAACAGATAACTCCAACACAGCATAGTCTTTGTGAGCCTAAAAGGAAGAGAAGGCACTTTTAGTCATTAGTCACAATGTTCAGCCAAACCAACACACATCTAGTAAGATGGTCAACTGTTGGTTAGAGTTACAGACACAAAAAAAGGGGCTACATGCTGGGACACACATTACATCCAAAGAGAAGAGGATCAGAGTGAATCTACATTAGAGACGGTGGAACGGGTGAAAGCTGCTAAGAGCACAAGCCCAGAGAGAGACTTACTGTGTGCACCCTGGAGAGGCAGGGCAGCGGCAAACTCACCCACACTGCGGCTGGATGAGAGCACAGTGAACGCTGGCAGCCAGAAATCAAAGAAGGGGGGGAAGAAATGGGGTAATGAGCAATGTAAGAAAGGGCGGAAAAACTAAACATGCGTGAACTAAACCAGAGGTAAAAAAAAACTAAAAAAAGCGTGAAGTCAAGGCAAAACAACTGCTGCAAAAGCAAAGGATGAAATACATGTGACATCGAATGGACAGCTTAGGGCAGATAGTAGAGTCAGTGTCTGTGAAAAAAGGATTATCCTACAAAGCCATGAGAGAGAAAGGAGCTTTATCCATCAAGGGGTAAGCATAGGAAAGAGATCACTGTGCAGCTCTACACCAAAACAGAATCGTCCAGCAGAGGGCACTGTAGTGCACCCATTTCTTAGAAGAGAGTAAGGAAACCTAGTTGGGGTGTTTGTGTAATACAGTCACTGTACAGTTTTTTAATGTTGTAGAGAGCTCAGGTGAAAAGGCCAGCCCCTTACAGGTGAGCAAAAACAAGTTTTAAATAACATGGTTCCTATTCATGTCATATCAAAGTGCATGAAGGGTTCAGAGAGGGACATGAGAACAGAGGTATGTTTGAGACAACAACATACCACATTCAAACACTAGCTTCATAAGCCAAGCAAGTTTAGACTAAACCACACTGCAAAAACACCTTATGTATAAGGTGAAGGTCGTATGAAATCTTTTAGATTTTAGAATCACTAGAAAATGAAGTATTTTCAACAGATCACATATTTAACACATTCATTCTCCCGGTAGCCTCGTGGTAAGTACATGTGCCTCGTGTACAGAAGCTGAAGTACAGAAGTCCTCGAAAGCGGGCGGCCAGAAGTTCAAATCCCACCTGTGGCTTCTTTGCTGCATGTTGTCCCCTCTCTCTCTGATTTCTGACTATATCCACATTTTTTGTGAAGTGTAAATGATGATCAGAGGGTAACCTGCATGAAATTACCACTCATCAGTCTAAAAGGAAGTTTTGAAAGTGTGTACAAATAGCAGCATGATAAAGATTTATTTTTGGGCTTTTATGCCTTTATTTAGAGACAGGACAGAGGATAGAGTCAGAAATCGGAGAGAGTGGGGTGCGAGATTTGGGAAAGGAACCTGGACCGCCAGTTTGGAGGCAATAGCCTCCATACATGGGGGGTGCGCACAAACCACTAGGCTACCCGCGCCCCAACTTTTGTTTCTTTTGAGCAAATCTAGAAAAACTACTTTTAGATTTCTTGCTTACTTTATGTTTTAGAACTGACTACTGAAACTACTAGAAACACAGAGGACATTCTAATCAGACACTTTTATAGACAGTGTGCATATTAAACGTTTTTAGAAGCACAGCATATGTATTTGAACAGTTTAAAAACAAACACTTTTTTCAGCATATTCAGTCCATTTTTGGTAAGAAAATGAGATGCTTAATGTGCATAAAAAAACCTTTGAGCATGCTGTTTGTGTTAAGCCTATATGAACGATACATATGTGCACATTATATCAGCTTGTCTTCATGTAAGAGTGATTTGTATGTTTGTAAGCTGTCCAGTGAAGAGAACTTGGTCTACCTGTATTAGAGGGATGGAAGGGGGCTTGGGATGCGGAGGGGAAACCACCTGTCGACCCAGACGTGCTCCCGAATGCATCAAAATTAGCAAAGTCTGCATTTGCGTTGGCATTCTGTGTCGCTGGAGGTGGTGTCAGGATGAGTGTCAGACATACAGATGAACAAAAAAAAAAAGCACAATGAGAAGACAACACCAGATGAGATAATAATAGAATGGATTTAAACGTATAAAGAAAAAAATGGACAACAAAACTCACAATGGATGATGCGCTAAATATAAAAGATAATCATAGAGTGACATAACCAGGTTTAGTGCATGGTGGATGAAAAGGCAGACAAGATAGTCTGTTGTTTACACTCTCCCATGAGTTACTGTCAGAAGTCCTTGTTGAGCACAGAGCAATGAGCATTGTGTGAGTGTAGCCCTAAACACACCATTCGTCTCGGGGGGGGGGGGTGAATCTGTGCCCATGTTTGAGGAAATGTGTGGCAGCATGTTAGTAACTGCACTCAGAGTGCGTCTTGATAGCTCTACGTGGGGGAAATGAGAGGATATTATCCTCCATGGAAGGCACACACTAATAGCCCTATGTTACAGGCATTAGTAGCCATGGAGATGTGTTCGTCTGTGGCATCACGAGCACTATTTCATAACATAAGTTATTCAAATCCTGGAGGTACATGGCTGCTGACACTTCTGATTCTGTACGTCCTGAAACTTCTGCCTCCGTCTCGCAGAGAAGGTAAATGGTACCCCACATCAATCAGCTCACAGCTGTCTCTGTAAACACCTTCAGCATTTTAAATATCTTCAACATAAAAGGGAAGTGAACTATTACAGCATCTGAATACTGTTCTACACAAGAAGAGGTAAACATACTTTTAGACACATTAGCTGACATTTATGATAATCTTCAACTGCAGTTAGATCCCTGTAGCATTTAACTTATGATCAATCATAAATGAAAACACGCATGCATATGACTTGTTGCCCATGGTTCAGACTAAATGACAAACATTTAGATATGCTTAAGGGACATTGCATTTATTGCTCATTTCCTGCATTTCCTCATCACTTTATGTCTCAGCATGCCACTTTCCTGTGTTTAATGCCAAGTTGAGAGGGTATTTTCTAACTGTTGAAATTCCCCTGCACAGTGTCGAAACTCCTGCCTTAGATATTTTTACTTGATCACACACGCATGTGTTCCTTACTTGAGTGGCTGTTGAAATGTGCAAAGTTAGCAAAACTGGAGCTGGCGCCTGCATTCATGTTGGGCGGGGGGGCAAAGATGTCTCCACCCAAATCACTGAGGAGGTCAAACCTCTTGTCATGGAACTGCTGTGGGTGGCTTTGTCCACGGCTCACCACTGGAGACTGGTGGAGACAAGACACAGATTTCATTAAAGCTGCAGGTATGTGTTGATCGATGTGCAAAAGACTGTGTACATCTGACTTTTTGAAACTGATTGTAGGAGTCACTCTGTGGCTAAAAAGTGCTTTTACATTCATATAAAAGCAGAAATAAAAACAATTGGGGATAATAGTCAACCAATAACAGTAATATTAATCAAAGTTTAAAGCCTGAAAACATGGCTTCTTCTAACATGATTAAAATAAATCACTCAGTGCTAATGATTCCTGGTAGACACAAGTTTAAAGTTTGTAGACATAAAAAAAAATAAAAAAATTTGGAAGTCACTTATTGCAACAATCAAAACCTCAGAATTCCTCTTTATCAGGCAGACTCAGTCATCTCTTGCTGCTTTCAAATCATTGCAAACAAATGACTCAGACTGACATATTTTCCACAGGAAATCTAAGGCACAAACTGAACATTTATTCCTGTGTCTTAAATGCTTTAAAAAAATACTGGGAGAACTTTAATGCTCTGATATGTTTCTTTAACGGTGAATATAAGAGTTAATTTGTCATAATACTCAGGATGTCATACTTCAAGTAATCCATTTATTTTACCTCAGCTGCAATAAAACCCTTTGCCAATAAATGAAAATTCAACATGTGTACTTTCTTGTGTACATACTGAAACAAATCTCACTTGATTAGGTGGGGTGTTCTTGTTGAGGTGCAGGGAGGGGGCAGAGTCCCCCAGCAGGGACTTAAGTGGTCTGACCTCAGGAGTGCTGCTGGTGCTGCTGTTGGAGGAGCCAGAGATGGAAGCATGGACGGATGCCACTACCTTGGCCTGCTCGGGTGGTACGTACCTGGCCAGACAGTTCAGATAACAGGTGTTACAATAAACTTTACGCCAAGCAAGAAAGGGAGAAGAGAGGGGCCCATGTGAGGGAAAGTGGCTGTGTGTAGTAAGTCTCGTCCAACTCAAAGCAAACACTTTCACATCATCACAGCCTTAACTTTCAGGTGTTACCTAATAATCAATTTGAGGAACAACATTCCTATTAATGATGCATCAAAGAACATCATTAAACTAATATCTACAAGTGGTGAGCAGTTGAGTCTTCAATTGCAAATATTCAACAGACAGGCACTTGTTCAGCCATGTTTGCCTTCACTTTTACTTGTCTTAACTGCACCCATTAGTCAACACAGTCAGCATCCATAATGGGAACTTTTGAGTGGGACAACTATACTTAACTTGCATAGTTGTACTAAATTAACCTGTAACCTCATGGAAAAACTGCATCTTGCACATAAAGCAGCTTGACTTTCAAAACCTACATTCTTTGCCTTTATCTGCCGGCTTGCTGGAGACTAACTTCTGTGAGCTGCTTGGTAGACATTCCAAACCAGAGAGAGAGAGAAACACTGGCAAAGCCGCTTGTCCGCACAGGCAGAGGATAATTCATATATTTGCAATGTGTGCAAAAACTAACTGACCATCTCTTCTTCTCATATTTCTCCTGAAGGAACTCCTTGACTTTCTGTGGTTCCCTGAAGTCTGGTATTGAGGAGGTCCTGTCGTCATAAAGGCCCAGCCAGATCGGCTTACACACCTGGAACAAAACAGAGCAGGAGAGGAATGACAGGATGCGTTATGTGCGTTATCAAAGTGATGATGGCGTGGTTCAGCCTTAAAGCCTGTGAGTGCAGGTTAAGATCGAAAGAGCATTCAGTCATATTTGGGAGAGGTATGCCATGTTGAATAGTTGTTAGGTGAAAAATCTGTCTTATCCTCACCTTTCTCTGACCTTGGCTTGAGAGTATTTGTAAAATATTTTAGGCAACATGCATGTGTGCCTTAAGGATGCTGCACTGTAGAGTAAGGCACTGCTAGACTTTCAAGTTACTGTACATACATCAGATGTTATTTCTTTAGCTGGTTTTGGTCCATATGTGCAGCGACACTGAATGCACATG
The DNA here is from genome assembly GCF_963930695.1 of Labrus bergylta. Classification (NCBI taxonomy): domain Eukaryota; kingdom Metazoa; phylum Chordata; class Actinopteri; order Labriformes; family Labridae; genus Labrus; species Labrus bergylta. The sequence goes on along the minus strand of NC_089205.1, from coordinate 12,661,040 downwards.
AATGATCACTCTATTTTTAATGATCAGGATCGTAATTCTTCAACTGTAGGACATACAGTATATAAAGTGCATTGAGTTTCAGCTGTTTTTTTTTACTGTCAAATGCTCTCAACCTGAGGGAAGCAGTACTTTTATAGCAGCCTTGAAGGATGTATGCATCATCTCTAGCCTTGAGTCTCATGTATATGTGCCTGCCCTGACACTTTGCTTCAGCTTTTAATAGGCTGTACTTCCCAGGTGGCATTGCTCTATTTCATACATCGTTTACCAGAACTGGCTAGCGAGTGAGAGTGTTTCTCTGTGTGGTACAAATAGTGACACTTTGGGGCTGCAGACTTTTCAAAGAGACTCTCACCTCAAACCATTTGTATTATTTGACATTTTATTTCTTACTTTGATCTATTAACACTTTGTAATATGGTTGAAAAATGTAACGTTGCCTGATCAAGTAATTTCTGTTTACATTTTCAACTTAAGAAAAAGGCGAGTAATACTAGTAGCCTTGAAGAATTCTATTGATTTCCAGCGCTGTCCTGAACTTGTTGGCGCAATAATACCCAGAAGAAAAAAGATGTTCATAATGTTCAAAACTAGGCATGCATTCATTTAGTGCAGAAAAAACCCAGAGAGAGAGAGAGCGATAGAGAGTAACCATCTTATTGAAATGTACTTTATCTTCTAATGGCAAAGTTGAGGCTCACAACCCTGTCTTACTCGCTTTGGATAACATGATACTAAACTAATTGCCAACTTCCACATCCATCAGACACAGGGCTCAATGTAATGATCCCAGTGAAGACAGCTGCCTGATTACCTGATGAAAGTATGTCGCAATATGATACAATGCACCCAATGTTAATGAGAACTAAAACATTAAACCCAGAAGTTAATGTTTTTAGTTGTTGGGCCAAGAAAACACACTACAAACAAACAAACCCCAATGAACAACACACACGGCTTTTGAATTGTCCACAGGCATTAGCCTTAATGCTAAAACCAACAGTTATTCAGACCAGTAAAAGAAAAGAAAGATAGTAAGGCGCTAGCACTGCTATCGTTAACTACTGTAAAATACAGATTATTCATTTTAAAAACATAAGGTAGCAATATTCAATCTAGATAATATGTGGACAAAAGCTAAATGTGTCTTTATTCCTTTAAAAAGCGTACAAGCTTGACATATTTTTCCATGTTCTTATCTCAGGCCTTGGCCTGTGACGGGCCAAAGTGCTTGGCTAAATCCCAAACTCCACAATCGCAGACTTTGAGGCATATTACCGGTAAGTGGGTGAGTGTTGAGTGTCTTCCCACTGTGAATGAGGGCTCTGATGCAAACTTTTCAATGGCAAATTACACACTTTCCGTAAGTCTGCATATCTACTGAATTTTTGTTGGACTTACCCAGAGCTTACCTCTAACTTGGTGACGTGGAGGATGTGGTCGTACAAAATGTCTATCTCCACGTAAATGAAATGTACTCATGTATGCTTTTTTCTGTAATTCTGTAAATCTTTCTATACGATTTTCATAAATTACAGAAAATGCTTTACAAAAAAGCATACATGTTGGATTGACAGCAGATAAAGGATATAACAAGGTAACATAAAAAGAGCCAAACTCCAATGGACAGTCTGTATAGCACACCTGGTGAAGCTGCAGGAGAGTTGACCTCAGCCTTAACAACTGTGACAGGGCGGAGTCACCATGCTCACCTCATTTCCATGTTTCTGTAGGAACTCGATTTCCTGTTGTGTGAAGGTTGTCATGGAGATCGACTTGACTCTGTGGGGTGGATTCAGCCCTCGTCTGTGGGTGGAGAAATGGAAACAGGGTTCAATCTAATCTAGAGACATTGGTGACGACAGCTGGACAATCTCCAGATCCAAGCTCACAGGACAGCGTCTTTTAATTAGCAACAAAGTGACAGGCTGGTACGACAGAATCACAGAGAGAAATGACAGAGACAAACACTCAAAGGACAAGACAGGGAGTGAACAGAACAGTAGGAGATGGGTGAAACTCTCTGCTAATTGCCATAGCCTGAACTGAGGCTGTCAGCACAGTGACAGAACGAGTGATCTCCCTTAATATAGAAACTTCCATTATGAAGTAACACCCATTAGACCACACAAGCCTGGCTCAGATTCCTCCGAAGGTCACAGCTAATGCCACAACGGCCACAATTAAAGACGCCTCCTAGCTTTAATGGTTGAAAGAGCCAGCATCAGGCTATTATATTAAGCTGTAGGCATGCTTGTAAGTGAAAATGCAATGCTGGCTTCAAGGTCGCAACATGTTTTGTCTGTGAAGGTGACCAATCAGCATCAGTTATGCAAGCAGATTATTTTAACTGCGAGTGAGATTGCTGAGCCGCTGGAAGATGGAAAAGGCAACTTATTTAAATATTATAAACTGGAACACTAGTACAGTGACTGTAAGGCCACTAGCCAATCAGATCAATTCCATTGAGGCTGATAATTCAAATATCATTAAGATTCCTTTTGGAATAAAATGTGACCTTAAATATCTGTTCCCCTTTTTGTCTTTATCTGCCTTCTAGCAAATGCATGTCAGCAGCACAAGGTTAGCAGCTGCATTCCTCTATCAGGGTCCTTGACAGTATACAACAAGTATAACACGTACCCCAATTAGGAGAAAAGTCGATCTTCTCCGTCTTCTGCCTGCTCCACTTTTCAGAAATGTGTACTAATGTGTTCTCATACAGGCCGTTCCCTTAATGAAATCACAAAGGGAAGTTACCCCTCCCCCAGGTGTGTGAATATATTTAGGTGCAAATATAACAGCTGACAAATCTGGTTGACTCTCTGGTGGATAAAAAATGTCACACTAGTGGAGCGTTATTGTACTTCACTTACATGTTGGCCAGCATATTCACAGATGTCCATGAATCATTAATAAGCTAACATCAGCCAGTATACTGGCCAGGTGGGTTTATCTCTAGAGCTCATAGTGCTACTATTCACTACCAAAACATGTAAACATGTCCCAAACATGTTTAAGTAGGGCATATAACAAAGTGAATCTGTAGTAGCTATTTATGACTTACTTTAACAAACTTGCTCAACTACCCCAGTTTCTCCAAGCTTTTCAAAGCCTTTCTTTAACTATTGGGCTATGTTTCCAAGTTCTCTGATCAAGCAGCTGTTCCTTTTACATATTTTAATATCATTTTGCTCACAATGGCTGTGAAACCTCCCTTGTGACTTTCTGATTCAGCTCGTCTGGCAAATGGGTGGGCCTGCAGGTTAAAGAAATATTTTTTTATCATTTTAGTGTCATTTGTCCTGATATTATTTCCAGCACCAGCAGCACTCTTCAACAAAGACGTTGATCTAAAAGCAGACACAGAACATAGAGCTTCACTTGACTTTTCTGCTGTTTCTGTGTGAACTATTTCCACTGTTCCACTCTCATGGTGTACTAAAAAAAAAACACCAGATACACATACTGTTTTTCTGTCATGACATGTTTAAAGAAGTCTTGCTGCACACTCCTCCTCAAGGCACCTTAAGGTGTGGCAGAACCACCACACTTGGAAATTAGATCCACAGTGTAACTATTACAAACACAACGTAATACACATAGGAGTCAGCTCCTAAAGGCGGTGAAACACTAGACAAGTGTGCTGAATTATTTACTTCTGTTACCCCTGACAGAACATGTTCTTATCTCCAACTTTTCTTTTCACATCCACCAATCAGCTGGCTGTTCCTTAAGCAACAAATATATTGTTAACAGTTTAGACTGTCAATGAATAAATAAGTCCACACTGTCTGTATGGTTTCTTCAAACTGGCTGAGTCAACTTGCTTCAAGACGAAAGAAACAGAAAGCAGATACGAAGTGAAATATCCCTGCTGAATCTAGAACAAAGTTTTACATAGCTTTACCTCAACATGCAAAGGATCCATTGGATCTACTCGAGTTGTTTCCAGGTGTAACACTTTGTCAACTACAGGCGAAATGTAAGAAACACCTCTGTTGTTCATTCTTTACAGGATCGGCCATGAAAAGAAACACTGCTTTAACACAAAATGGTTCAATAGAAAAAAATGATAATGCTGAATGATAAAGACTCTTTTTCGTTAAGATAAATCTTGGAGTGGTGATGGCCTAGTGGTTAGGTGGTGCCCCATGTACGGAGGCTATAGTTCTCTCCAAGTGGGTGGCCTGCGTTCAAGTCCGGCCTGCGGCTCCTTCCCTGTATGTCATTTCCCACACTCTCCCGATTTCCTACTATCCTATCAAATAAAGGCACAAAATAGATCTTTAAAAAAAGATACATCTTAACATCTAAAAGGTGATTATAATACAATATTAGATTTATCCCTACCCAAATTACCACAAAAGTTCTTCAAGAAAGTAGAGGATTGAGAGTGTGAGCCCTGCGGTAGATAAGTGATAAGATCCTACAGTACAGTCTCATGAAGATGAAACTAGGTCAGATACAGTGAGAAAGCTTCCAAGCCCTGAAGGTCTAAAATGAAGGCAGGATCTCTACACAGTTGTTCAATAATGGTTAGCTGATACAGGTCTTTTTTACGTGTTTGTTCATTTGCAGTTAGAATGCATTAAACACATTAAATACATTTCATCTGCCTACCTTTTTAATTCAATATATTTCTCATCTTACACACAAATGGTTAAAGTGGGAATCATATTACAATCATCTCACATCGAGAAACATAAACTGTCAGGTGCTTCCTCTGGTCTGGACTCCAAGGTTTTACTGAGCCAGGTGTTCAAATGTTCTACAGTCCCACACACTCCTATTTTGGCAGAACAGATTAGTCATACAAAAGTGAGTGTATTCAGACAGCAGTTAAATCATTAGGATAAAATATAGAACTAATAAAACAGCTTCATAAATCTGAATCTTTTACTCGTCTGCAGTTTGTGAGAGAAACAGAAACAATGTTATCACCTATTTTCACCTCATGTCTATTGGATAGAATAGAGTGACAGTCATAGTATCACATATTGCACAGTGAAATAATTATGACCTAGGCGCTACTGTGCATCAGACCAGCTCATTTGCATACTGTATCAGCTCCGGGGTGAAAGAAACTGGCAATGGTAAGTCTCAAAAGAGAGGAGGGGCGATGCACCATCCTTTTGTTTCTTCATAAAATGTGCACAAAATGCTCGCTTTTACAATTGATCCAGTAATTTACTCATGTTTTATCACTGAAAATGCTGACTCTGCAATGTCATGGCTTCCAGTTTTATCTACAGCGCTTCATAGACACAGTGACTTTTTTTTTTGTTGAGAAATCAAATGTCAGGGTCAAAGGGAAAACCAAACATGCTCATTTTCACAGTTCAAGTCATATCTGCTAACTTGCCAATGATTAATATTATCCCAGGCAGTTGGTGCCAGTGACACCTTCTGACCTATTTGTTATTCTCTAGTCTCATGCTCGAGCCCTGCTTACTCAGGAACACACAGGCCAAGTGGGGTTACTTCCTGCCTTGAGCAATTCTCTAGAAAGAGACATTGTGCATGGTGTTCCTCCTGGGAACGCCTCCACCTTCATAAGGAATGTGTTTACATTGGAGATTCCAACTCCACCCATTTAACAACCTGAAACTATGTGGGGGAGACGGTTGTGGTGGGTATAGTCACTCTTAATCAGTTAAACACTGTTAATACCTCAAATTAAAATGGAGGGGGGGGGGAACTTGAATGGTTGTATTTGCATTCTTCTGTTATATGAACTGGTTAGAACTTTAAACCAGAGACATAACCTTACTTGGTAAATACAAACTGTATAGAGAGATAGCTTTCTCTGTTGATGGAATCTGCTTTCCAAAATAAAACAAACCCTTCCCTGTGCTAATGAAAAAAAATCTTAGAGCGTGTACTTCAGACAATAATTATAACAACGTATCAGATCTGAGCATGAGTCAAGGAAAGTTCTCACAACCGAAATACGTTTGCCTGACTTGAACTAAAAGGAAAGAGAGAGGTAAGCCGTGACCTCTCTGCCACATCCTGTGGCACATGTCACAGCACATGCTGCTGATGTAGCAGCACAGTCGGGCCATACCACTTCCTGAGTCTACAATCACACCAGGCTTCCTGTGTACAGGAATCCTTTCAACCACACACTCTTCTTTTGCAAATGAAATTCCAAACAACAGCAGCATTAATTTGTCTGCATAAAGTACACGAGAGAATTGCGATCTGAAGCTATAAAAGAAGTCAATTAACTGGCATAACGGCTTTAATACCATAGGGTAAGCAGATGGGGAAATTCACAGAGGAGTCCCAGTGGACCCACTGGTGAAGTGAAATAGAGGGCAAACTCTGCCCATCAGCAAACACATTATTAATCTCGTTCTATCAATTCTACAGTAAAAAATATCTATATTTCAAGTGGAGACAAGCAGATTAAGGTCACAACATGGTCTGTATATGAAGTAAAGCGTGAAGAACAAGAGGTGGGACATTTGCATACAGTTTCCATCTGTTTCACTGTAAACATAAAAAAGGTCATTTAGGAATTACTGAGCAACAAATATTTCCGTCTCCATTGGAACATTATATTCATTACTCACCAACGGAAATTATATTTTGATTAAGCATTTAGAAGGACCTACGTAGGCTGCTTACTGTCCGAACGAGGACAGAACAGGACGGAAGAATGAGCAGTCTATTAAGTTACCAGTTAACAGCAAACTGCCACTTTGCTCTCCTTAAATGTTTTCATTCACAAAGGCTTGTGATAAGTAAATATATGTGATAGGTTAAGGAAAAAAAAAAACCCAAGGTAAAACTATGTAGCTATAGCTATAAACTATCCAGGTCAGAGCGGGGCTTCATGGGAAAGAGAGATACAATTCTGAATTTAAACAATTGTGTGAGAACATTGTGTTGCTATGGTTGGTAACCAGTTTTAAAATCATCTGAACAATGAAGTGCAACTACACTCCTTCTTCAAAGACGCTGTACAGAAGGAAAACTGAGCCGCAGTAGTAATTAATGTGTATGGGAGGCATATTGCATAGTCTGTGAACCAGATGTCAATACTCAAACGACGAGGAGTGCTGTAATCATTCTTCAGAGAAGCGTTATTATGTGCAGATTACCACAATGTCATGCTATGTCAGATACATAAGGGAAACAATACCTCAAAACAGAATTGGGGTGTTAATTATGCAAAAGATTGAAAAAAATGATCTATAAAAATCATGCATTCATTTGTCATTACCCCACTTTAGATTTCATTTTACATGTGGCTGACATCACACACAGACACACACACACACCAGCCAACATGCAACATCTGACGGCTGAAGTGAGGTGGGATATCTTAAGCTGAATAAGAAGAAATGGAATGCATCACTAATCCCAAAATCACAGGCTACAGATGCTTGGTTACACAACTGCACAGCAAAGCTTTAATTCAGTCAGGCAAACGCTGTCTAACGTCGCACCATCGAGCAAGACTAAAAGCATCACTCTGGATATATCACACTGTCGCTAGAGACAAATGGCGGATAGAAGTGGTTCAACAAGGGGGTCAGCGTTGCAAGAGCGCATTGCTAATGCTGCTACATTTGTCATTGTGCATCTAGATTATTAAAGTCTTTATGAATAAGATTACTACTACATTATAGTTTATGATAGCGTCAAACATCAGGATGTCATTGTCAGTCACAACTAGATACTATGAGGCTATTCCACGTCCAACATGTGACTAGTAACATTTAGCAACAAACAAACAAACAAAAAAAGCTTAATTATTATTCCCTTACAATGGTTGTTTTAAGTACAATAACAAGTCGCTGCATCAAACAATAGTAGATATGAAAAATGGAGCATTTGATGTTCTTTCCATGTGTATTTGTATTCAGGAGGGTAACAATAACCGCATCAGTAAGCTTAGTTATTGGTGCTTCCAGTGGTTACAAGTGTAGCAGCTGGTTACTCCTGACTTATCAAGTAGACTAGACATAGCCTGCAAGATCATCTCACTTTGGCTAGCACTGAGAGCTAAAGTTGGCCAGTATCTAGGGTGGTTGCTTAGTTAGCTTGCTCTGCTAAACACTGACACCCCTATGCACCCCGCCCAACACTGCAAGACAAGACAATGTCAAAGTAGCTGAACTCCCACTGGCACAACTGGATGACTAAGTACCGTTAGCTAGCGCTAGTTCGGCTAACTGGTTTAAGATTCCGCATGTGGCTAATTGGAGGAAACCAACGCGTTATGTCGTCTGCGCCATGTCTACGCTAAAGGTCACTGAGCGACAAGAAACTTACAGGATGCCAGAGCAGGAGGTGCAAACGAAGGAGCCCACGGTCATATTGGCATAGGTTGGGCCGCGCTGGTCGCAGTCAAAGCACTTTCTGTTGGGAGGCAAACTCGTCATTTCTCTCAGCATCTTCAGGTGTTTCTCCTCTTGTTTTCGTTTTGCACTCGCCGCCATGGTGAGGGGATGTACGGCAGGGTTACGTTAAGTCAGGGAAGACTGGAGGGTCTGCTACACCTAAAAAACAAAGGTCTGCTGCCAGTCCGTGCTAATGACAGGGATGGAAAGGGTAGCTCTGTTGTCAGGGGGTGGTGGTGGTGTTGGTGGTGTTGGTGGTGGTGGGGGGGGGGGGCCTCGCGTCTCCTCAAACAAGGAGTTTTCAGGCGTTGGATCTCGGTTTCTACCGGAACAAGATGTAACCATGTCGTTTACTTCCGCACTTCGTTTAAATCCCGCTGCGCAGAAAACTACATCTCTTTGGGTCAGCGATATTTATGACAATCTCATGTCAAGATCTTAAAATTTACAGTCCATGGTCAAGATGTTTGCAGGACTGAAAAGGTTATTCGAGCTTGATCTGCTAGGAGACGATATTACTAACTCGCAAGATCTGATGTCGTGAACGTAATGCGTGTTACGCACTTTCGATAGGCGTCTATAACCAACATTAATTTAAATAATGTCGTTTATATACTGGCGACTGCATATTAGTTTGACTGTAGTTATGAGATCATGCAATTAAATTAGGAATTACTGTTAACTGAAAGGGCACGACATTATTTGTCCGAGGTATTTCTCATGAAAACCCGAAGCACTTCGAAGGTTAAATTGAAGAAGTGAACTATCTTGTCTATCAAACGGACCTCTTTGGTTGTACTCATGACAGTTCAAAGCACGCTACTGGTCTTTCGTAAAGACATCAGCGCCTCCATGCGGATTAGCATTGGTACTGCATTAATAATATGAAGGGCTATAACTAAATGCGCAATCAAAATGTTTCTTTCTTAGAATTAGGATTGTGATACACTTTTAACGGCATTTATAACTAGCACAAACAAAATATGTAATGGTCTATGTAGTTGAAACTTTTGTGAGTTAATGCCAGAAAAAAAAAACTGGGCAAATATTCAATTGATAAATGGAAATGATTTGGTCAAATCCTTGTGCCGTGACTTTAACACTTGCAATTTAACCATCCGTCAATTTACCTCATACACACCCCAGACAGGTCACCTGTTAATCTTAGGGCTGAAATATAGAGCCAGCAGGTTCACTTCAAAACCTTCTTGTTGTAAGGCAACATCATTACCCACACACCGTGCCCCCAACATGTACAACACATTACAAAAAATATTAATTCAAGGGATCAAATTTACATCACCTGATTAATCTGGGGTAGGAATATATATGATGTATGGGCGAAAACAGTGATGGTTAATAAACGAGCATAAGAATAGGTATAATGTATAACGTTTTATTACATATCAGCAATATGTTATAAAGAATGGTTAAGTAATCCAAACATAAATGTAATATTTACAAGAACAACCAGATATCAGTTTGATTTTGTGCCATATACTACTGGTCCAATACCTTCCAGCTATGAGACCAGTGGATTTTACTCTTAAATATGTTATCACATTTCTTAATATTTGGTTTTGTATGGCCAATAATGCTGAGAACTCGCTCTCTCTCATGTGGAGGAAGTGACATTTAAATACCCAACACAAACAATCCTGATACGTCAGCAAAAGCGCCGTTGCTTTATTAATTGCTGACGGCTGACTGAATTAAGGGCTTCTGATGCTGCTGCTGTTGAGAGAAGTCAAAGGGTCTGCGGTTCTCGGTATAGCCGAAGAGTTTCCTGAGTGCCACACGAGCTGCTTCTTCCTCAGCGGCTTCAAGTGTCTCTCCTGGACCCTGAGCCAGAAGCTTTTTGTCGCTGAATCAACACATAGAAAAGCGAAAACAAAACATTGGTAAAACAAGCAGATTATTCAATGAACACCATGAAGTCCCTTTCTGAATTAACATGGATTTAATCTCTGTAATTCATCCATTACAGCACCCACAACACTATACATACCTGTACAAGCCAACAAAGTATAGTGGCAGGACGGTGCTGGCTCCAGCAGACCTGATGAGACGAGGCTCGGGAAGAGGAATTTCCCTCTTTGTGAGCTCCTCCACCAGCAGTCCCATTGGGTTGACAACTGTCCACATGTCAAACAGGTCCTTTCCTATCAGCTGAGTGACCAAGAAATCCTACAGCAAGGGGAAAAGAAAAAGGAAATTAGCACACAAACAAATCCTAATTAAAAGACATTATTTGGACACATGACAGCAAAAACAAACGAGTAACCATCATGATTTTCCTCAAGCCTCTTACCCTGAGGAAAAATCCAGTGCGCTCAGCTCCACTACTTTCCTGTAGAGCTCCAATAACCGCCGTGAATGTAGAATAAAGAACGTTATCAGGTACAGGGCATTCTGCACTCATGGCAAGGTCTTCAATGCCAAGATTTCTTGCAACATGGGACATGACCGCTGAGCTGGTGAGGTGCCGTACAATACTATCCAGTCCATCATCTGGCAGGCTGGGGAAGCTGGCCCTGCACCAGTCAGTCAGGAAGCTTTTGGTGAAATCGACTCCTTTTTCACTCAGCTGAGTGTTATCGTCCAGAACAAGAGCAGTGTTCTCAGGGTCCACACCTAGCCCCTGTCTCCTCTGCAGCTCCGCCTGCAGGTAACAAGGGTTGATGAAGGCTGTTTTCAGCAGCTCAAGGGAGAAGTTCTCCTGGAGGCGGCTGCTGAAAGCCTGAACCTCAGCCTGATAATCCCAGGGAGATTTTTGAGAGCTGAGAAAGAAAAAAAAAAAAGAAAAGTGAAACAGAATTAACTCTGGAGTCTTGACTTCCTCTATGAATATTGTGGTGAGCCATGCAGACAGTCCTAACTATTCAACACTATTCTAAAATAAAAACAGAGAATAAACTAGAGCAAGAGAGACAGACCTTGACCTAACTGTGTAAAGGAGCCATCATTCCTTACTGTAGAAACTTTAGAACACACAGACACAGACACAGACACAGACACACACACACACACACACACACACACACACACACACACACACACACACACACACACACACACACACACACACACACACACACACACACACACACACACACACACACACACACACACACACACACACACACACACACACACACACACACACACACACACACACACTCACCGTGGCGTCGGCGCTGGAGGTCCTTCGACCTTTAACTTCTTCGCCATGAGGTATGTGTAAGCTTTCATCCATCGTTTCTTCTCTCTCACTTGCGTTAATGACACGTTCCTGCAAACACGCTGACAGTGAATCCCGAGCGTTAGCACACCACGATTTAATATGTACCCGGACGCCATGTCGATCAATGTCGGCAGTGTGTGCAACTACCAAAACCGCCCGACGCGGAACAAGAAACAACATCCGGTCTGCCAGACGGTCCCACCGTAATGAACCGAACAAGCGTAACCATGGCAACTAACTCAAACGTTAACGCCAACGTTAGCAAGTACAGCAGACGGCTGAGTAAAGTTTGAGGGACTCTCATTAAACACAGAGACGATAAGAAGTAAGAATTCATTTATATCCGGCTTATAATCTATTTTGTTATTGCTCTTATTTATGTCTATTGTTAAAGGACAGGAAACAATGGGAGACCAAGTGTTGACAGCGACCGAAACGGGAGCTGGAGATGTCGAAATGACTTCTTCAATAAGCTGGGTGGATGATGTGACAAAGGAGGGGGCTCAAGACTTAAATGGAAATAACAATCATTTTCAAAGCCCACTTCAAGAGAAAAAAGAAAAACCTTCAGGACCACGAATGACCAAGGCCTTCCTCAAAGACCACTGTAAGCAGAACAAACTCTACTCAACACCTTGCCTGAATGACACACTGTATCTGCATTTCAAAGGATTCTCCATCATTGAGAACTTAGAGGAGTACACAGGACTGAGGTGTCTCTGGCTGGAAAGCAATGGCCTTCAGCGCATCGAGAACCTGGATGCCCAGAGTGACCTGCGCTGCTTGTTCCTTCAGCAGAACCTCCTAAACAAGCTGGAAAACCTGGAACCCCTGAACAAGCTCTGCACCTTAAATGTGTCCAACAACTACATACACAACATTGAGAACATCTCCTGTCTTCCTTACCTGAGCACGCTGCAGATTGCCCATAACAAGCTGGAGACTGTGCAGGACGTAGAGCATCTGAGTCAGTGTCTGGCTATCAGCGTGCTGGACTTGTCGCACAACCTGTTGCACGACGCTGACATACTCCCCATACTCGAGGCCATGCCTGAACTACGAGTGCTGAATCTCATGGGAAATGACGTGGTGAAAAAGATCTCAAACTACAGGAAGACCGTGATCGTGCGCCTTAAGCAGCTCACCTTCCTCGACGATCGCCCGGTGTTCCCCAAAGACAGGGCGTGTGCAGAGGCGTGGGCAGCTGGGGGGCTGGATGGGGAGCGGAGAGAGAGGGAGCAGTGGGAAACACGAGAGAGAAGGAAAATCCAGGACAGCTTGGACGGCATGGCAAAGATTCGAAAGGATGCCCTGGAGAGAAAGCGCCTTCGAGAGCTACAGGAGAATGGTAAGCCGATTTCAGCTTTTACCACTTGTCTATATTGTGTAAACGTGGATTTGCATTTTTTTTTTTCGCAACATGCATTCTGTTTTAATTTAAGGGGCAACTGAGGCTTCTACCTCTCCGGAAACTCCATCTGAGGAAAATGACACCGAGATTTTGACTTCATCTGATGAAGAGAAGATCAAAGCCTTTGTGCAGGACAGCCTAGATGCCCATGAAGAGTTTTTGCAGAGTCAGTCAACAAATGGGTCTTATGAACATCAGCTTGACAGTGAACAGTCAGGGGCAAACTTTCAGAAAGATGTCCAGGGTAAAGCAACAGTGATGCAGCTTGTGAGAGAAGACGAAGAAGAGGTCAATCCAGAGTATTCAGCACAAGAGCAAAAGAGAATCACAGAAATGTTGTTGGAATCGGGACAAGATGATGGCCAGCAACACAAAAACCAGTCATGTGGAATTCTGTTTTTGAGAAATGAAGACGATGAGGGAGAGGCAGCAAACATGAGAGAGCAGTCTGAAAAAAAACCGCCTTCTCCAGTCAGGGCAGCTCCTCCTGCTGTGCCAGCTTGTGGTGCTGGACCATTGGTTACAGAGCTGGGAGACGAAGAGCAGCTAGAAACCATTTACCTCCCGTTACATCCCTCTCTGTGTATTGATGACCTGCCTGACCTTGAGGATGTGGACACAGAAGACTTCACAGAGCTATTTTCCTCTCAGCAAGCGTTTAAACCAAAAATAGAGCTCTTACCAGGTAGCAATGATGAGGACGAACCGACTGAGAGTCAGGAGGAAAACAGCCACACCCTTGACCAAGACAAAAACTTACTGTTCTTAATGGGTGACATCAACAGGTCAAAAAAGGTATCCGACAGCTTTTCACCACTGGTGTATCCAGAGGATGAGGATGCCTTTTTTGAACCAGTGGGACAGTCCAAATCAGCCCAAACCTCATCCCGATCCCGCTGCTTAATCGAGGAGCTGGAATGATACTTTCAGTGTTTAAAGCAGTTTTCAGATATTCCAGTGTTGAAATTTACAGTCTTAATGAGAGACTATATCAAATTTAAGAAATGGTTATGCTAAAGGTTGATAGACTGGCTGTGTGAGCATTGAATGCAATTCAAGGCACAGCTTTAATTATAAAAAAGATAGTTTAGATGTTACAAGTGTTGGAAGGAATTCAATGTCTAGCATATTTGAAATGAAATAAAATGCTGGCGACGTGGGTGTTAATTGTAACATGGCCTAATACAGAATAAATCTTACATGATCTTCAGTCTTTGTCTTTCTTGTGTAGCAATTTTTCCATGACTTTTCAATTTTCATTGCATTTTTAGAACACTACAAAATAGATAATAAAAAGAAATGGCTTCAGGTTCAGTCAATGTGTTCCTTCCTTACATAATAGCAAAATCATAGTGATGTATGCATTAGGGGTCTGCACAGGCTTGAAAATTAAGCCTGTTCCCAAGAGCTGCTGATGACTTAGAGGCCCGACTGTAAAGCAACATTTGAAGCCCGAGTCAAAACCCCTATTATCAGAAATAATTCTGAAAGCCACACATACTGTGAATTACACTATATGCAATAAAATACAGGACAACACATAATATGTATAGTTTTACTAAATGAATCACATTTCCCATCTCAAGTCACATATCACCCTTTCCACAATAAATATTCAACATATTACATCTGGACATCTCTATCTGTCTTTATTGGTAAATGATGCTATACTGTATCTCTGGAGTGACATGAGCTAATATTTACAACAAGTCATGCTTAGCATAGAGCAAGGAGATTTCTAATAAAACCAAAACACAAGAACATGAGGACAGGACCAAATAAGAGTAAAAAAATAAAACTGTACATGTTTTAAATAAACAAAACCAAATGATCAGCCCTGTGCGTAACAGACTAGTGCATGTGTTGTTGATGTCTTTCTCACACAGGGACTGAGTGCAGCGCAAAGCTAACATTTGACACATACCAGTAAAATAAGGGGATAATACGTTTCTTCTGTCACGGTGACGGCAGAAATATAAGCTAGCTCTAACGTCGCAACCACACCCAGGTGTTGACGAGCCAGAAAGCTACAGTCACAGAGTACAGGATCATTTCGCGCTTGGCTCGCTCCTTGTTCTCCTCTTCCAAATGTTGGAGCCTCCGGTTTAACTTGATGAGCTGCAGATTCAAAAAGAAAAAAAGGTTTTCAGTCTTTGGGGGTTTCCATGCTGAGCTCGAGGACAACAAGGAGGAGATGGAGGATTTATTGAGACCTTACCTGACGCCGAAGTGTTGTGGCATCGACCACGGTCATGTCGTCTTGCCCCACGTCCATCGAGGCTTCAAATGATGTCAATGCGAGCCTGGAAAAGAGAACAGTCACTTTGAGAAAAGCACAACTCCCTCACTTCATTCATAGTGTATTATTGAGACGGCAAAATGTATGATTATCTATCGCTGAAGTCGACCACAACAACATCATTTAAATAGAAGTTTTTTTGTTTTTTTTCAAGCAAGGCTTTCTTTCTCGACCCGAAGTGAGAATGGCAGAAGGAAAAGGATAAGGAAACGGACAAAGGACCAGAATGAAAATAGCCAGGTGAGGTTACCTGGATTCATGCAGGGGGTTGGAGCCTGATGCTGACCCCCCTCGCAGTGATGGTTTGCTACAGAGGTGAGGAAAGACAGGGTGGGGAGAAGGGGGAAAAATAAGAAAGATAGAGAAATGTAGATGGAACAGTGTTGCATACATGCACACACATCGCATATTTTTGGCAGAACTACACCTTGAAGAAACCAACACGCTAACATGTCTGGGACGTCAGAGTCAGGTGCTGGTTACATGGTTAGCAAAAGACCTCAATAACAGTACTAGTAATGGCCTACCTGAGTTTGGAAAGGTATAATAGCCAAACAGAAAAAGTATGAAACTTTTTGAACATTATGCTGAGTTAATATTGTTACTGAATATTAAAAACAGTTAAGTTAGAAAATGGTTATGCATTGCCTCCTGAGTGTACCACACAAACTCTCCAAACTCTTCCAACACCATTAAGAGCCACTAAACTTTTCAAGAAGACCAGCCAACAGGGTGTTTAGTATTTGTAATGTTACTATGAACAAAGACATCCGACACAGCTCTCCCTGACCAGTAGCTCAGACAGTGAAGATCTTTTTTTTTTTTTTTGTTAAAAAAAAAAAAAAAAAAAAATCAAATCAAGCCAGACGATTGGAAGGTCACCTGCGAGGGTTCTCATCCAAGACCTCCAGGACCTGCTGATAGGCCCGACGTGTCGTGGACTGGATGAAAGATAGAACACCGCTAGCGCTGTAAAGGTTGTGTTCTTCTTCAGTCACGGTGAGAGGGGGGCAGGGGCGGACTGTGGCAGGGGGGGACGGGGTCGCACTGCTCAGTGCCCACCATAAAGAGCAGTCAATTCAGAGAAAAAAGGGAAGAAAGGATAAAAGAGGAAAGAAAGAGGGGAGGACGGGGTGGGGAGAGAAATAAGGAAAAGGAACTGTCCTTAACTTTTCTGCTTTTGTTATACATTGCAAGTTATAATAGCCCAAGATTTGAACTTCCCTCCCCCAGAAAGAAAAAAAAACAGAAAGGAGATATGAACTAAAGGCATTGCAATGCAAATGATTCCAACCTGGAACAGATTACTCAAACAGATCTGTGAACAAGATCAGTCTGTTTTGTCACATGCACTTTTATTGAGGGAGGTGGTCAGGACAAGGAAAGACAGAAGAGCTTTTGTTTCTATAAAACTGCTTTACTGCATATGTGTCCCACTCTGATTCTATTTTCTACTTTCAAAGTAACAGAGAAGAATTCCAAAAACAAACATGTATACTTCATGTATTAATAACTTTATATAAAAATGTATTACATTTACATTATGAGCCTCTGTGTTACAATTTTCCTTGAACGGTTAACGATTGTGTTTTGTGTGGTCAATGAGTGTGTTTATACTTATACTAAAGATCCATTTCCAGTTATCTTAAGATCCTGATAATGACGATCAAATCTAACGATGAGTGCATCACAGGTTTAAAATCACAGTGTTAATGGATGAGTGTCATCAGTAAAAACCGCTCAATTCTCAATTAGCGCTGAAAGCAGAGAATGTTCGTGCAACAAAACGGCTAACAAGGTCACAGCAAACCAATCACACGCAAGCGCCACAAAGACAAAGGGAACGGAAGAAAACACGGAACCAAAAGAAAGATGCAACATGCTCGTGCATGCGGGGACAAGATGGAGCTAGTACCATGGTAACGGTGGCATATCAATACTCACGCTGAATCGTTGTGCACCAGCTGATTGTTCTGACGAGCAGCATTCTCACTGGCTGAACGTTCTCGCCGTAATCTTCCCTGTGGTCGCAACTACAACGAAAAATAACAACGTTTATTCAGGCTTTGGTTTGCTGTTAGACAAGAATGACTTGATTCAATGGAGACTCCTCAGTGATGGACGAACACTGATTTATTACTTACCCCCTCCTCGCTTTCTTGAGCCGACCGATGCTCCTCTTCCATGAAATCCAAGGGCTGCTCACTGAGGGTGAGGACTCTGGGCGGGGTCTTCAGTGAAAGGGTCTCTAGTGGTGTTGACTGGATGAGGTCCAGGTCTCTGGGTCTGGAGAACTGGGGGTCACTGTCTCCTATCAGTGGAAGGTGTGAATTGAAGTTTTAAGTAACGGGTTTAAGTAATTTAACTCCACTCAAAAATAACATACTGTGAAAGTACAAGTCTAAGAAATTACTTCAGTCTTCATGCTCTACATGTATCTGAAACGCTGCACTGAGACTGAATAAAACCAGTCTTGTGACATGACACAAACACTAATCAGGACATTGGTGGACAAAGTCCAGAACTAGTGATAGAAGCATATCATCTATAAACTGCAAAGTCTAATAAAAGACAAAATAGTAAACACAGACACTACTTTTCAAGAATAATTCAAAGAATACTGACCTGAAATCACAATTCTCTCTGGGACTTGCATCATCACACTGTTGGAGACATCCTGAAATCCAACATTAGGATCGCCGTGGCCTTGAGGAGCAACTTTAAGCATCTCAGGAATGCGCATCCTCTGGCTGATGCCCTCGGTGTACTCCAGCTCATACTGGATACGGTTCATTTCAGCCATCTCGGCCGTGGGGGAAGGGAACGCTGCTCCGTTCATTTGGCTGTGTGGAATGATTTGTTCAGAAACACAAAGCTAATTGTTAGTCCAAAAAAAAAAAGGTCAGCAAGGGCAGAAGCATGACAACATGAAAGATTCCTGTGTGATCTAAATTTCATTTTCGGTTCCAGTCGAACATGTTTCTCTGCTTACCTGCTGACACACCTAATAAGGCTGCATCTACTTATAGACATACAAAATACATTATCTTTAGGATCTGATCAGTGAATGAACAGAGGGCAGGAGCTGGAAAGATTCACGTGACACTATCATGTGATGATAACTTAATATATCCTGACTTAAAGGCGAAAGAAATGAGTGTTTCAGATCAGCATTACAACATATTTCTTGATCACTATAACAGACTAATAGACTTAATGATAATATCGTCAGGTAAGCTAATGGGGTTACAGCAGGTATTACACTACTTATTCTAAAGAAACAATCACCAGTGTTTGCAGTGGTCAGACAGTAATCCAGCAATCTACTGCTGTCTATTTAAGTAACCTTTATAAGATCTAATTAAAACCCTAAAGCTTTAAGGTTAGTACGGGTTAGTCAGCTAGACAACGCATTAGCGCCATTTCCAGCTAACATTTTCGTCAGCGCGTTAGTTTCGCTTTCTTACCGTTTTGTTTGTGGCTAATAAAAGCTTCTTATCCAAAGAACAGATTACAGAATACCAAAGAACACGGAAAAGTCTAAACATTCATCCAAAAGCACAAACAAGTGTAGGTTTGACAGATGATGTAGCTGTTGGGCATCTTCTTGTGTTGATACGAGAGGGGAAGCTCCTCTCTTCTTCCGCTTTCCCGAACTAACCGGAAGTGAGGTACCTACGCTTGAGAGGAAGTGACGAAACGTGCACCTAGCGCTTAAATTAAATGTAGGTCTTTGAGTTACTGTTCCTGAGAGTTACTTACAATTGCATACAACTCATCGTTTTCTGTCCTTTTTTTTTTTTTTTTGCAGCTGTGGCTCTTCAATGTTATGATGGAAATATCTAATGTGGTTTCAATCTACTATATTTTTGGGGTTAAATTATTCGTTATTAAAATGTCCTAGAATTAAGTATGCACGTTGGAAATGCATCCATTTAGGTCTATACAAAAGCAATGTAGTATATGCAATAACATTGACTACTTCCATGTCCTCGGATTTATTTGTCAGTGTAGTACTAGTGCCTATATGAGCTGCATTTTACTTAAAGAGTTTTATTACATTTCTTATTTGCTTAAACTTAGTCTCGTTTTCATTGTCAAAGGGGACAGAGTTGAATTCTGAATACGGTTAAGTGATATAAGAAAAGTTTGGGCGAGTTTTTATAATACACAGTAGCCTATGTCAGGGCAGTATGTGTCTATTTAGTATAAAAGGGGTAACTAGCCTATGTAAAAGGCTGGGTTGGGGGGGGGGGCGGCCTCAGTGACTGTGGGTGGTGCGTTAACCCTGAGTCACTCGACTGCGATTGACGTGAGACAAGCCCTCACTCTGCTTATTCAGTGTACGGTAAATAACGTCTTGAGCTCGACAGATAATAATACAAGGAAAGCTTCAACTTCTCTGTCATGTCTTAAGCTGGACTTTTCATAAATATCAGGATGCTCTTCATTTGATGGACACAGACCCAGCGCCGACTGAATACTTCTCTCCGGGTCTATGGCTGAAATTATGGTCCAAAGTATTCTCTGTGTGATATTTCTCAGCACGTTGCACATGGCATCATCTTTGGAGCTTCAACTTGGCATGTAAGTGACGTGTTATATTTTAATTTGTGTTGTTAATTGCCTCTTATCTGACTTTTGTAAATTATCCTAAGAAGTAAAACTATATAGGCCTATGTATAGGGTGCTATTAATAAAACTGAAACAACCGGCCTTAAAAACGTTGACTTTGCCTCTTGACTTTGATCGAGGATACAGCCCAGGTTTTTCAAATGATAAACGTTTGCTTTTGTCTGCAAACTGTGTAGTTTACTCTGTTAAATATCCACTAGGAGTCGCTCTTTCGATCTCCATTGAGGATGGATGTGTTTTATAGCACTGCAATAACGTGCTTCTGCATAATAGCTTTCAGTGGAATGTGATTTGTTTTGTGGCTTCAGTAGTAGGCATACTCTGCCAGGGGTTTCTAAATGTATATAAACTGGCCGGACTCGAGTAAAGGAATCGTGTTCATTACCAGAAGAGCAGAATACTTCCCCTAATTAACTTGTGACTGGTCTGTATTGAAGCCAGATGGTTTATTTATGGAGCAGGACACCTCCAATATAGGAAACCTGAAATGACAGCATAGATTTCTGTACGGAAAAAAACAAAACCTCTTTGTTTTAATGAATGTGTACACCCTGCATGCATGCACAAACAATCATTGGAAAAGTAATTTCTTCTTTGAAATTACTGCATTGGTTCCCAACCTGGGGTCTGGGTCCCTCCAGGAGGGGTACTTGAGGCTCTGTCTGCTTTGAAGTTGTCCAAGATTTTATAAAATCATATTAAAACATAACTGGGAGATATATACACATGTCTTTTGCTGCAGTAAGAACTAGTGTGTAGGCATATTCTGATCTAATTTTATCAATGAAAACTATTCAAATTCATGTTCATTTTTGAAAGCAATGCATCACTCCTGTGGATTCTGGGGGGGACTCAGCTTTTTGTACTTCTAAAAGGAAGGGCCCCCAAGAAAACAAGATTGTTTACCACTGGTTTATTGCATACCATAGGGGGTGTTAAAACAGGATTTTTTTTTCTGGACCTTAATCATGCATAATTGTTTGACAGTGTGTGATGAGCATGAACATGTGTAGAACATACGTTGAAATACATGAGCTCTGCAGGAGAATTAGACCACCTACAGCCAACTTCTTAACACATGAACCTTTAGCATTCATTGTACAGCAATGGAAATGAAGGACTGAAAAGCTTGGCATTGTTACTTTATAGCCTATATTGTTCCGTAGTGTTCTTCACTGGATTGATTGCTGTCTCAAACAAGGTTTAAGATTTTTTCTGTCCATCTTTTTGTTATTTATGTGTTTTCCATGCACAGGCCAAATGTCTGTGCTGACCAGGAGTTGTCCATGTTGGGTAACCGTCAGCCTTGTGTCCAGGCTTTTACCCGCATAGTAAAAGTCTGGAAACAGGGCTGCAACAGCCACAGTTGGTGTATGGGCTATGAGAGAAGGTAAGAGCAAAAATGCTTTGACAACGCATGCTTCATTACTGACCATTCTATTAGTGCATTTAGATGGTTAATGTTTTGTATTTGAACAGTGTTTTACTCACACTGTTCAAATGCATTAGCCTCAGGGTTTGTCTTGGAGAAGTGTCTTTTGTTTTTTTTGCATGCTATATGCTCTTTTATAATCACTGGAGCTAGAAAGATCATTCTAAATACACTAAAAAGGACACATAACAAGACTGATGAAGTGAGGTTTGGATATTTAGACCCTTTTGAATAGCGCAGATATACTTAGGCCATGTTGTAATCCTTGATATATCAATTAAACGATATCACATGAGAGAGTGCTGTTGTACTGAATATCAGCACAGCTACAGCTGAGTGCAGAATATATGTAAGGTTCATGTTTTTAAGTCTTTGATGTGAAAGACAGAAAACAACTCAAATGGAAAAAAAATATGTAATTATAACACAGTTTCTCCCCCCCAGGACAGCATACTACACAGTGTACAGGCAGGTGTACAGCATGGATATGCACACCATTTCTAAGTGCTGCCCAGGCTGGACTCAGAAGGGTGAAGAGTCAGGCTGCCTGCATAGTGAGTAATGGCATTTCTTAGGGCTAGTACAATTACTTAAACATCACTTAATGTGTATTGCATAGGCATGACTGTAGCAAGCCTTCCTATTAGATGGAGAACTCCATGAACCATTCAGTGTTGCATTGTGGAGTATGATATGTTGTTTCTGCAGGAGTGTGTGGTGCCAATACATGTTTCAATGGAGGCCAATGTGCAGAGACTGGAGACCAGATATGTCATTGTCCACTGGGCTTTAAAGGGACCCGGTGCCAATATGGTGAGTTTTAATTCCTATATGATAAAGGAGATGGTCATGCTATTAAACCTGTGTACGCCATTGCTTGCATTGCAGACTTAAATGTCGAGTAAACAGTGCAAGCTGAGTCAATTTTTTCTCTTAATGTATCGTATTCAAGGCATTTCCGGGTATGCAAAAGTCATGCACAAATGATACCTTCAAATGCAACCCAGTGCACCTTGTAGAGTCAGTGAACATACACCTTCAGAGGACAACATGTTGTTAAATCTTAAATAGGCCTAGTTCAAACCTTATGCTTTGACTTTGCAGGAGCAGACTGTGCCGGTAGTGTTGCTTTGATTGGAGGAGGCTTTTCTGTGGGGGTTTCTGGGTAGTTAAAGGTAGAAGACGTGCTCGCAGGGAGGAATGATTTCCTTTGAAGGCTAGTGCCTGGAGTGCTGTGGCTAAACCAACCAACACTCCACTCTATTAAAACTGAATATTAATGAGTGTATCTGTAGTTCAAGCCTTGAACAAGGTTGTCACGTGGGAAAAATATTTCACTGAGGAATAGTTAAATATTTCTTAACATATATATACATACATATATATATATATAACATTAATATACACTAGCTTACTCCATAATTTGCTGTTACAAGACACTTAAAGGAATGGGTCAACTTTATTGGAATATGTGGGCTTGCACTGTGGCTAATTATAAAGCTAAAGCTAGCACACTCTTAGCTTAGCTTAGCAAAAGGAATAGAAACAGGGTAACAGCTTGCCCAGCTCTGTTGAAATGTGACGAAACCCACTTAACAGACCTAAAGCTCACCAACAAAGACAGGATATGTCATGTGTCAAAATATACAAACACTTAGTGTAAAAATAGCTCAAGGTGCCGGTAAGGGATATTGTTATCTTTGGATAAAGCTAGCGTTTTGTTTCCTTTTGTTTATATGAGCTAAGCTAACTGGCCGGTATCAAGGTGGTGTTCTCATCTAACACTCTTCTTTAAGGCAAGAGTAAATATCCCAATTATAGTTATTTTAAATTATGCCTACCAAATTATATTTCTATAAAATCATAAATGAAATATATGAACGTTTAGCTTTCCAACCTGAGTAGAAAATATACAAAAAGTCTTTATTAAGAACTTGGGGACTTCTTTTAGGACAAAACAAAAAGGAAAAAAAAAAACAGCAAAACTAAACAGTGTTGACACTCAGAGCAGTAACCCAGGATCTGTCATTTCTAAATGGTAAACATTTACAGTAAGCTTGTACAAAAGCTTCTTGTTCCTCTTGTCTCTAAGCGTTATCCTGTTACAGTCAGTGTCTGTTCTTTCTACTGTCAAACCTCATGCAAACAGCACAATGTTTGTTAGTGTTTTGGAAAGTCCTGCTGGGACAGAGAGGAGAACAGAGGATATTTGGTTCATACCCCCCACATGCTCGCAAACACACAAACACACACGCTGCAGTGGCTTTCCTGTTTGATTCCTTGGCTCTCGAGAGGGGGCCTGCCTGCCAGGGGCCTTAAACAGTCCCTCCTCTTGCTTAGACATTTCACAGAAACGTGTCATTGTTTATAGGTGTGTTTGTTTTGACATGGGCTCTTTGTTTTTCACACATCACAGTTACAGATTGGAAACGGATAGAACCACGAGCTGTAATCTGAAATTGTTCCTGCTTTCTCTTTGTCCTCATGCACATCCTGTCCTTCGATTCTCCTCAGTGAGGTCTACTCATGAGATTTTCTCTTGCTCCTCTCCTTTTGTAAAGTGTTTTCCCTTCTTGTATCTCCTGAGACAGATATTTCCTCACTTGTCTGCCAGAATCATTATAAAAGGAAAGAGTCTGCCAAGTTCTTAGTTCAGCCAGGTGCCTTCACTGAACCAGTGCTCAGTGCAGAATCATATACACCAATAATCCGCTTTTATAAGAGTTTGAGCCCAGGGGTTCAGGTGTTTAAACGGAATCAATACACATTTTATGTTTCCTCTCAAACAAATGCAGTTTTTAGTGGGATATTTTGTTACATACATTTTTAAATGCTACCACTAAGACACTATGTCATCGCTTTTATTGTTGCATAGAGGCAACTGATGCTAAGCATAATAAAACACCAGCATAATACAATTTTATCTAAGGCTTTATAGTATTTCAGTGTTATTTATTTAGGAGTAAACATGTTGGGGCTACTTCCGTGACTGCTAAAATAATGACATAAATAAAAGTGTCTGCAGAATTGCAGAAAAGTCATCCACTAAAAAGATGACATGATGGAAAAAGTCATCTCCCATCTACTTAGGTTGTTTCTTTTTTCATTTTTGAACACAAAGAGTCAAGTAATGTCAAGTAATGAAAACTAGCGTTAGGAAATGTGAAAATTTAAGAGTAAAAGACCTTGTAACAGCTAAGTATGCAATCTCTGAACAGCTCCCACAACAATATCGTTCTACAACCAGAAATCAGAACTCTTCTGATACCAAAATCTGCTCCCGAGCTTACAGAATCTGGCGGTGCCAGGTAGCCTATAGTCATTATGTCCCGTGTACAGGGGCTGCAGTCCTCGTCGCAGCGATCTCAGGTTCAAATCCGACCTTTGATGCAGGTCATCCCCTCACTCTCTCCTCCCAACATTTCCTGTCTCTCACAAAAAGGCCAAAAATATATTTATAAAATGCAGAATCTTTAAAAAGAGATAAGGGGCTGAATACTATCAATTAATGTGAAAAGACTGAGAGACAAATATTGAGTTAAATGCACTTATGACAGACAATAACATAAAAACAAAATGCATCTCATAGAAGAAGGCACCCATACATATATTTTTCAACATAAAACATTTTCCATTCTCTGCATTGCTTTTACTCATTGTTTTTTTTGTATATATCTATATATCTATATATAAAGTATATACAGTATATAATTATATCTTACAATATTTCCTACTGCTTGATGTGTATACAAGCAACTGTAACAAGCGCTGAATCTTATGGCTGTTTTCCTTTTTAAGTGCTGATCATGGTTCTATTTTGTTTTTATTCCTGTTTGTTGTATTTCAAAGTCAAGCCCATCTGTGCCTCTCTGGTTCACACTCTAAGCACGGACAAAAGGAGAGTTTTCTTCCTCTTCTTTTGGTGTTGACCGCTAACTGGCTAACTGACTTGGAGGTGCATTACTGCCTCCAGCTGGACTAAAGAGGAACAAGTGGAATACAACTCAACATCTGGCTTCAAACTATAAAAGAACGTCTCCCAAGTGCATCTCAATTTGATTCTTTCTTACCAAATAACCACTGAAATAAATCCAATTGTTTGCAAACCTAGCTCACTATCAGCAAGTGCAGGAAGCTCCCTGCTTGTGCCTTATGGATTTCATGTAGGTACAGCTGATTCTAGCATTACATTACATCACTGACGGAGACATCTGTATCTCATCCTGAGAACCTGGATCATACCTTTCTGTCTGTGCACTCGGACCAACCAATGTCACAAGGGAAAACTGTTCATTATCAGATTCTCTTTGTGAGCTTAAACATTCCACAATGACAGTCTTACTGTCCTACATTATGTTAGAAGATGGACAAAAAACAGATATGGTCGACAAAGGTAGGAATGTGGACCTCTGTGGATTTATCTTGGAGTATTAATATGTTTTAGGAAACTAGACCTGATGGTTGGTTATGAAGATGTTTCACAAGGCTTCTTCAGATTTACTACATGCTGTTTCCTCCTTCCCCATGTGTTTTTAATACTACTGTATGTAATCCCTGTCGTATGGTAGTGTGTAAGTGTTTGGCATCTCTGTCTCTTTTTTTTCTGTCCTGGCTGATTGATTTTTTGGGGTGTTGGTCCATCTGCAGATCAACTTGTCTTTTAGTTTTCACACTGCATCTCTGTTGAAGCCTGAGGCAGAGCTTGCAAGCGGCTGTTTCATGGCAGAGATTAGTCAGTCTTTCAGTGATTCCTCAAAAGAATTATTCAGCTGTATCCCAGTTCATTCAACTAGAGTTTACCCCTTTTAAAAATCATAAGCAAAACACGTAAATGTATGTTTAAGCGTAGAGGTGTGCTTGTGTGTCTGGTGTGT
This sequence comes from Labrus bergylta, assembly GCF_963930695.1. Taxonomy (NCBI): domain Eukaryota; kingdom Metazoa; phylum Chordata; class Actinopteri; order Labriformes; family Labridae; genus Labrus; species Labrus bergylta. The sequence goes on along the minus strand of NC_089205.1, from coordinate 12,634,788 downwards.
GAGAGTTTGGATTTGAAGGAGGTTTCTTGCGGTCACAATTCCTCACACTATTTTCACTCGTCAGGTCGGCAAAGCAGCTTTTCAGTGTGATGTAGCTTATTGTGTGGTTTATAGCCAACAATCATATGAATGTAGAATTTATGCTAATACTGTACCAAATACCTATAGGCAGCTAGTGGGATAAATATCTGTCTGAGTAGGTTCAGGAGTCAAAAACTGAACCAAACTGAAACTGAATATTGCACATTGCAAGGTGACGGTGGGGTATTTGATTGGATGCACAAACATTACTAACATATGATCGGTAAAGAACATATTTGAAGCAGAAAAGAAGCAGCTTTACTATGTGCACAACAATTGCACCTGTTGCATGATTTAGATGTCATCACCCTAGCATGCTTGTTCAGGTGAAATAACCTGCAGCTGAATAATACCTGCTGCGTTCAGACAAGGGAGCTGGAAGGAAAAAAAATCAGGATATCGTTGGGTTGAAAGTGTGGCTGTTTGCATTCACAAATGCAGCTCACCCAAAGAATGTTTGATATTTTATAGGCGTTTTTTTGCATGTGTCAAAATACCATTATGTGTCAACCCTGTGACTGACTGGCAACCTGTCCAGGGTATACCCCGCACCTGTCACCCATTGGTAGAATAAGCAGTATGGATACTGAAAATTTAAATTTGTCTTGCATCACAGCAGCTCCACTTGCAACATAATAATGAAAGACAAGATAGGTATAAAGAGACAAAGATTTCATACAACATTCAAACACCAACAAATATGCAGACGCCTTCAAAGTGCTCTGATCTGCGCTTTGACCAATGCTAACTTGGTAGTGTACTCTGACATCAGGCGCTACAATTTACAAGCATATTTGCTGGATTTATATCCAAGCAAACAGTTCATCATAACAACCTAAAATGTGATATCACTGTTTTGTTCATAGATTCTTTTTGGTGCACCCAAGTGACCAGAAATCATTAACTGTAGGGTTTTTAAGAAACGTGTTTCTTCTTCAGGCAGAATTAATGCAGTGCTAGGCCTAAACTATGAATAAATGTGTGTGTGTGTGTGTGTGTGTGTGTGTGTGTGGGGGGGGGCAAAAATAATGTCCTAATCACTATTAAAACACTTGAATCAATGCAGATAGATAAATCATAATAATGATAAAAGATGAGAGGGGGTTTTTGCACAACATATCAGACAAAACTTTCAGCACAGTCGCCTCCAGCTCAGCCTCAGTAAAGAAAGAACGTTCATTGAGAGCACGATTAAAGAGAAATCTGGATCTAGTCAAAGTTCAAGCAAGAACTCATGCTCTGCTCCCTCTCTCTCTCTTTTCAGCACTCGACACGATTTTGCCTCTCGAACATCACTTTCTTTAGTATTGCTGCCAAGTTGTGCTGGTAAAGCCCACTGTATGTTGTGTGGGCAGGCCGGCCACCTGCTTCCAATCTCTGATACGAGACAGAAGGCACCGTCGATAGAAATGTGTGTCAGCGGCTGACACCAAGGCCACGGTGATGACAATGTGGGGTAATAAACAGCCTGGACACGGACCAAGCATGTGCAGAGACAGCGGGGCCTGCTCTGTAATGGTTGTATTTACCGCTGCTTGTGAACGCCACTCTGTCTCACTCTATTAAAGCTTGAATTTGGTTAAACTGGTGCAAGGGTCTGCATGAAATTAAGAGAGCGCAGGCACATGACTGTGTTAGGAAAGAAACCATCTGGTCTTCACTAAAGGAGTCTGGCTGTCTTCAGGGAACTTTAAACAGGAGTTACAGTGCTGAGACCTGGATCCTGTTGAACTGGAGGTTTAAGATATGTAATGAGACAGTTAACAACATCAGCACTTTTAGGAAATTCTTGCATTTAAATGCAGTAAAGGAGGATTTTAGTTACATACCACAGCAGCTTTTGTAGCATCCTCAGGTAGACTAATAGTCCACTCGCATTCTGATGCTCAATAAAGTTTATTTTCCGTTTTTGCAGCGGCCTAATTTCACAAACACATTTCAAGAGCTTAACAAACAACAACCAAAAAGAGAGAAACACTCATTAAACTGAGAGTTTCATTCATAGTTAATTTACCACAAAGATTTACAACATTCTTACACAAAGTGAGACACTTATTAGCACCATGACGCGATACATCAAAAGAGAAAGTGAACACATGTTGGGCCTACATGGTTTTTATTTGTATTTAAAATGTATTTAACCAGGAGAAACCTCATTCAGATTCTGAGTCACAGAGCAGAGAATCATTAGTCAAAGCATCTTCAACCTGAAGCATCTTCCTCCAACACCTTTCACCTTCAATCTACTTTCAAAAAGATTTCAAGAGACCAGCTCACCCAGACACAGATCATCCTGCAGGAGATTCCAGGCCGCAGGAGCAGCGTACCTGAAACTTCTTTTCCCCATTTCAAGACGCACTTTGCGAACAGATAACAACAACAAGTTTTGTGACACAGTTGCAGAGCAAAGACAGTGGCTAGTACGATGGTTAATCACAACAGTGAGAATAACCATCAATATTTAACCCTCTGTTAAAAAGGAAGGCACAAAAATACAATTGATCAGTAGACCATTACACAAACTTGCATTATGTTTTATTAATGTAAAGGCTGAGAGCACTAAAGGCCTAAGAGACAGAAGCTGAATTAGAAGTCAAAGGACTCGTTCGCCCGAAGGCACCCCCCCGAGAATGAAGCAAGTAAAATCATCAGCTTCTGAAAACGTTTAAATTGCGTTTGTCACTTTTTAATGTGATATGTACATGTATTACACCAACATGTGGGATAGTTTTTTGTCTGTTTACTATGTTAGTTACTTGTTTCCTGCACAGTGATACAATCCACAGCAGCTCAGAACGTATCCCTTATGACACCCATTGAGGTATTTTAGAGTTTCGACTTAATCAAATATGGAGGGAGTGATGAGTTAGAGTAAAGGGATCATCATTATGCAGAGAAGTGGAGGGACAAGAAAAAAAGCTAATTTAATCACCTGTACCAATGTAACTCATTTTGTGAACAACAATGCAGACTGATGCTGTCTGATATAAGCAGTCCCAACATGCCTTGGGTGTGCAGCATTGACCATGCATCTGCTCAAATCAATGTATCCTCACTGCTCTGATAATTCTAAACTATAAACTGGTCATATAGTCCATGTCGGTGCGAACTTTCAGTGTTTAACAAGCTTGAAAGTTTGTTGTCTGTTGAAGTGTTTATTGTTCTAAAATCCGGTATGAGCTGCTGTTAAGTATCTCTCAGTAGCCCCAACTATGAACGACTTCCAGTCTCTAGGCTAGTCTAAGATGGATAACTTTTCCTACACATCACACTCAAACAAACAAAAACACCGTTTAGATTCAAAACACAAATAAAAAGGCCCAAACCACTTTCAAACGTGACAAAAAACACAAAGATACATCCATAGTTGGTGCAGGTTGACAAAATACAAAGACAGTACTGATTGAATTCTGACAGGTAATATTGTCGTGTTTTTAAGGGGTCATTTAAAATGTTATAAAAGCAATCATTTGACTATGTGTTTACTGCTAACCTTTCAGCCACAAAAGTCTTGTTAACAGTGCTCACTAGGATTCAAACTCCACAGAAAGATTTACAGTTGTTGCAATTGCTACAAATCCTAATTTCTCACATGGGAATCGTCTTTCTTCACATGAACTCTTGTGTTTAATCCCTGGGACCTTGGCTTCAGATCTCATCTCATTCACCGAGCTCATGTCTCAACAGGACGGCTTTCTTTCTTTAAATGAAACACACCTGTGTCTGTGTTTGTCAGTGAATGTAAACCTCTGAACACATGCTTGTGTTGTCATGTTTTAAACAACTGCAGTTTATTGATAGGTCTCAAATCTGCTGCTGACTTGTTTGTAATCTTTAGGTTAAAATTAGAATATGTGTTTGTTTCTAGTGGAGAAAGCAGTCCTTTTTGACAGGTACCAGGTACCATTAAAATGACATTCAGTGGTTTTTAAGACAGCATCATGTTCTCTTACTGCAATGGTATAATAGATTGAGAGAGGCAAGGCTGGCTATAAACAGGAGCAGCTCCTCTGATACAGACTAGTTAGCATTTAAAGAGAGAAAAAGGGGGGAGTGAAACCCTGAGAAAAAGTTGTTGAGCTCTTAATTTAAACTCCTTGGGGCGTTAGGTCTGTGTTCCTGTCCCTGTGAAGAACATACACCGGACAGGTGTTGTGTATTTGTGCATCAACCTTGAAAGTCTCAGTGGACATGTTGCAAAAAACTCCTCATGCTCCAATTCATACAGCTCTGTAACACTTCTACACCCCTCTCCTGCTGAAGCTTATGGTGTGATACAGGATGATAGACATTTTCTGTTAAGTAAAAGTTATTTATTGGCAGCGCCATTGGAGCTGCTTTTAAATGTGGATCCAGAATATTTTCTTATTGGCTACGACTGTGGAACCTGGAAATGTGCTCAGGTGGAATTGTAAATCAAATATCGGACGTGCTTAATACATTTTTAGCCAGTGTTTGACCCTCTTTATTCCTCTGTTGGCACATATTTTAGACAGAAATATCATGCATCCCTACATGCGAGTTTCTTTTGGTCAGAGGGAAAATTCTACTCTATGTTCATTTTACATGTACTTTTTCCAGATTTCTGAGACTAATTATGTTTTAAAAAAACAATCCAACCAAAATGTAAGGTGTGTGTACACCAAAAGGGAAAAGAAAGACAAATACATAGCTGTAGACCAGTTGTGCTAATCCATTTAGGTTATGACAAACAAAGCATAGAAGATGATGTCTCAGTAACTTCTGCTGTTTTTCTCACAGCTTAAGAGAACAGTGATGACTTTAACAGGCCTGGAAGGATCACTTCCACTTAAGTTAACTAACATACCAGGTACAAAATGTATCCTTCCCATGCAGTATAAGTTCCTGCAGAGTGCCAGGCTAATGATAAGATTTTTTTCTGAGGAAAATGCATGAGCCTATCAAACATCTAGTTTATTTGGTATTTCTCTGGCAGTGAGACAAAGGGCTCTTCTTGTTGGGTAGTTATAGTTTTATGCCCCTGAATGTATTGAATTTAACATGGTTTAACACAGGATACCAGACCCTAATCTGCAGCCTCTCTAATGAACATTATAACTTGAAATGTGTGCAGTGGACTGCCTGTTTTGATTTAAGATATGATGGCAACCATACTGTCATAATGATGGCAGGCACTTTTGTTTGTTTTGGTCTCTTTCCAATGATGTCTTTAACCAAATTTTTGTTGCTAAAGCGGCTGTGGCGATGAAGATTTTGAAGGGTGGCTATAATGATGCTCTTTGTTATCATAAAGACTTGTAGAACAGACATCATGATTCTCAACAGGCTAGTCTTTGCTTTGGCCAGCAGCTCTCTTAGGGCGCACTCACACTAGGCAAAGTTGTCCCGTACTGTGCTGAAGCACGATGGTCCCCCCCCTCCCTATTCCCCTGCTGGCCTGCACTAACACTGCTCCAGGACTAACCGGGCCTGAGCATGGTTACCTCTTGTTCATAACCTGTTAATATAACACATGCATGGCTTTACGCAATTATGAAGTGTGCAGGCAGACTCGAAAATTACAAAAAAATTAAAGGGACGTGAGGCAGAGTCTTTGGCCGCACATCGAAGAACAACACAGAAAAAGTTACGGCTGCTTTACTGACTTTGTGGCTTATTTTTAGTCAGATACAGTCATAACACTATAGGAATTCTTGATAATGAAGGCTGCCCAAGTGGTGTACCCATGCTTGTGCATGAACTGTACAGTGCCGAAGCACACCTCTTCCAAGTAGCCAGTGCCAAGGAAGTGTACCGTGCTCGAGCATGGACTAGAGCACTCACACTAGTCAAGTTAACTGGACTTTAGGGGTGAAGCGTGCGGTACGGATTGCCTAGTGTGAGTGCAGCCTTAGTCTGTTTATCAGAGGTTACTGAGAAGGTTGGCTAAAACTGTGATATGTGTAAGCCTTTATAGATGAACAGATCCCTTTAAAGTTGACTGGTTGGGTGTAATATGAACTCAATCTCTTAGTAATCAGTATACTTCACCCCTGACATTGTTTAAAGACACCCATAACTGTACTAAATATGTAAAAATTGACTAAAGGCAATGATACATGGAAAGGAACAGCTGTGGAAAACTGATTAAAAATCCACTGCAGCTTCTGGTAGATTGCATCAGACTTTCCAGTAACAGAGACAAGCTTCTCTCAATCGTCGAGTCCCCCTTTGAGTCCAGTTTAGACATTTGTCAAAGAAAAATCCGTTTCCACCAAAGGAATTATAAAAAAAAGGAATGTCATAAGTTTTCTTGCTGGGATACTGAAAAGGTACACAGAGGTTTTAGGCCATACTTTCCCTCTGGGATGACCTAAAACACCAGGTGGTTTATTGTTTTATCTAAGCTACTGTGATTGAAGTTTCACATGCAAAGTCAGCCAAAGCTGTTCTTCAATATGTCTTTTTTTTAACTCTCAGTAAGCTTATTGTATTGCTGTCTTCACACACAAAGAAAGCTGAAAACGTCCTGAAATGTTTTAGTTGAGTTGCATGTGTGTTAGCAAACAGTGAGTCGACGGTCACGTGGGTTGCCATGTCGCAGACACAGAAGCTTCAGTGTTTAGCCATCTCTACATTGAGATGAGATGAGATGAGATTCAACTTTATTGTCATTACACATATACAAGTATAGAGTAACGAAATGAGGTTTGGCATCTCACCAGAAGTGCAAATAAGCAGAAAGTGCAAGAGTCTGTGCTATGTACAGTAATTACAAAATTTACAGATGTAGACTAAAAAAAGTGAATTATTAGGTATATATGGATGGCTGGATTAATGGGATGCTATAAATATAAATAAATGCTATAAATTTAAGTGTATTCTTAGGATTATAATATACATATTAAGGTGCAGTGAGCATGCTATACTATCTTGAAAACGTATCTTGAAAACGTTCTGCACTCTAACTTCTCTCTATTTTTCAAAAGCATCTCCAATATTTATCCTGGATTAAGCACATTTCTGGTAATGGAGTTTATTAGAAAAATGCCAGAGCTTTTTAGGTTGGGTAGAATCAGTTATATCTGAACCAGTACCCTTGCCCGCTTCTATCGCTGCAACACCTGTTGGTTTGCGGCTTGCCTGGCAAACTGAGGGGCGTCCAAGACGGCATGGTGGTCGTGCCTTAAAATCACCTACTTTTCTTCTCAAAACAAATACAGACCAGTCTGGACCGGACTCGAAAATTTTGAAGGAGGACATACTGTCTGCTGCAGTGATGTCAGAGAAGCCAGCACTTCAACATAGCATGTTTCCTTAATGTCTGATGATACAGTAAGGTCATGATTTAATTCAGTAGATATCTTACATATTTCTCCTTTAAGCCCCTTGTACCTCACCTTCCTGTTGTCGTTCCTAAAGTGAGCCATTAACTGTGTGGATATAGGAATCATATGCCAAGACATGCTTTAAGGTAGCTGACCTGACAGGGGGGCATGCTGGGCAATGCTTAGCATGTTAGCATAGCTAGAGGAAGAAGCTCATTAGAGCCGTAATGGCTTCCATATGGCAAGGAAGTTCTCACACACTGAACAGGCACTCCCTCGTCTCTCCAAAAGCATTATGGCGCTGTTGTTTACCAGGTTAATGCTGAGCGGGTCGGAGCTAATGGTCTGTGTGATTGACCATGTGCTCTGAGGGCTCACTGTGACATTCCAAGGCGCTCTCTCAGTTTAGAGGAGTTCATCCTCATTGAACTTGTATTGGTTTGCCCATGTAGTGTTACTATCAAGAAAACAAGTTTGTGAAAGGAAAGTCAACTGGTAGAACTCTTTCAAGTGGTCAAGTAGGTAAATTCCTATGAATGTATGTGGGTAATTTAGTAATCGGAAATAAGTATTTTGAATAATTTTTTCAAACTAAGAAAATTAGTTGGAAATTCTTTCAAAGTTTGATAAAATAAGCTAAACCATCCAAACAAAATGTGAATTTGAAACAACTGTAGTAAATGTATGCTATCTTATTTAATTAATTGTGTAATAATAAAAAGTGTGAAAAAAACAAACGCGTGATAATGATAAAACAGCCAAAGCAACAAGATGGCTTTGCTCTTTAAAGTTACGTCAATATAGTACTTCTATAATATGGTACTGATAATGTCTTTAGAGCATGGCATACACAAAACAAATGAACATTCATCAAGCAGAACACTTAAGAAATATATGATTTTTGAAATCATGAGGTAGCTGTTATCTTCAGGACAAAGAGTGAAGATGATTCTTCCCAGTATTGAATGTGCTTCTTTCCTGAGACCATTGTTTAATAATACAATTCATTACCGTGATAAATTTGATTGAAACTGTGAAACTAAGATCATGTGGTATATGCTGTTTCTTATTATTCCATGATAAACTATTGACATGGATGCTATCCAGGCCAACTTTCCAACCAATTTTCCAACGCACATTTCTTTCACAGAACACATTTGTCTTTGTTCAAACCATGCTTCATCTTTGTCTTCAAACCTGCCCTAAGGTGTCCTTTCTGTGCTGTTTAATGCCAAGTAGTCCTCTGAACCTGCTGAGCATTAAACCATAAATCTATGGCTTCATGTTTCATCCGTTCAGTGGAAAATATTTTCTGTCGTATCTATTGTTGAACCAAACAGAATGAGTTTCGCAGATGTCGAGGGTAGAAGTTGACAGAGGCTTCAATGGAGAGAGTCAAAAATATAAAACAAGAAATGTCTGGGAGTTGGTGTTGTTTCAGAATATCTGGTCTATCTGGTAATATAAACTCACTTGTAGACTATTAGGGGTTATCTTGTTGTTTAAAGCTGTGCAGATTAACTTGAACACTACAATGGCTATCCCTTACACTTTGAGTGTGCAAATACACTTTCTTGCACTTCCTACATAGCTTGCTGAAGTCTTTGCAGCTATGTATGTAGTTAACTGTACTACTCCATTCTAAAGAATGTGAATTTGCATGGTGAAAGTCTCTGCTCACAAAAAGCAGAGCAGCAACCAGTTTCATTGTGTCATTTGTGTCAAACATCTGCACTGCATGAAATAAAATAACATTTTATTAACTTAAAAAGACAGAAATATATGTGCACAGCAAGTGAAAAAATGTGTCCCACTAAGACTGCAATCAAACATAACTATAGTCTCTGAAAATCCCTATTATATATTACCACAATGTCTGTGTTGAATGGACAAATGGGAAACATCTGAGATGCTGGTGAGGTGGTAGATGCATGCAACCATGTGGTCCAAAATGTACAGCCCTTTGAATGAACACTGAAAAAGGGCCGGAAGTAAGAAAGACATGACCTATGTGACACCTTGATCAGTCAGTCAGTCTAATAAAAAAACCTTTCCAGTATTGAAGACCATGATTGATTACATCCCTTTTCCCAAGCTAGCTGTCCATCTTGAGTGTGACATCTTGAAAACAATCCCACTTTTGTCTCGTCTTATTTGCTACTGAGCTCATTGTTAAAGTTTCCTTTCCTGTGTGTGACAAGTTCCTTAAAGCTCTTCAGCTGTCTTTATAGTTCTCAGGATCTTCAGTATTCCTAACAGCACTTGATAGACCTTTCGGACTCTGCTTGAAGACTCTTTATGGTATCAAAAACAACCAACATGCTTTAAAGGTTGAATTGGTCTGATTACCTGTTTTTTTTTTATCCTTTAAATCTGAGTTGTTACAAATAAGCATTGTTTAAGTTAATTTTGAATCTACCCAAAAGAACATAGGATAGAATAAAGTTTTAAAGTTAGTCTTTGCATGTTGCATTGTTGTAGTGGTAAAAGTAAAGCACAGCAACTCTGTAAATGGTTAAGAAGCATAATTAACATGGTTTTATACATTGCAACATCTCCCCACATTCTGGCCTAACTCAACTGCCTCCGTGTTCATTTTAGGATTCATTTTAAACTTTTGTATTTGTTTTTAAATCGTTCAACGACAAAATATATTTCACAACATTTGCAGCCCTGTCAACCCCATCGAGATCGCTTAGATCCACTGACCAGTTGTTTTAAGCCATCCCAAAAACTAAGCTGAAGACGAGAGGAGACTTTTTCATCTATAGCTCCAAAACACTGGAATGAGCTGCACCCCCTCAAGTCAGGTGGGGCCCCACACTGTTGTTAAATCTCGTCTTAAAACATATTTTTAAGCCTTGGCTTTTAACTCTGAATGAGAGTGCTGTGTTCTTGTGTCCTCGCTCCTTGTGTCTTTTACGGTTTTATCTTGTTCTAATGTTTTTTTTTTGTGGACTTTGGTGAACACTGCTGTTTTTAACATGTGCACTATACAGCTGGATTGGATTGCTCAAATTGACCAGGATAAGATGCAAATTATTACATTCTTTATTCATTATTCATTGTAAAATGCCAACTTTTATCTCATCAGCACTATACACTTGACATATGTCGATTCTGAGAATGTTAGTGTTTCAGCTGAAATTGGACAAATAATAGTGTTAACCTCATGGTGGAGCCATGAAAAGTGAGGCTAACACCAAAGTGATTACAATTCACTTGAGGGGGACAATGATTTACATAATTTTTTCATGGCGTCCTATCCAAAGCTGGCTTAGTTTACTCAAAACCTTGAATAGAAAGATCATGGGGGAACTAAAGGAAATGTCATGGGATCACCGGAGTCAATAGGACACAAGCTTTTTCTGCACCATGACTATCTAGCCCACATTTCATGGCAATCTACCAAATAATTGTTTCGATATTTCACTGAAATCCACAAACGTCAACTTACTAGTGGTGCCCTAGGAGCATTACTCCTGTTAGGAACGTGGGAGGCTGTGAAAAATTGTCTAGTCATCCATCTTAAAGTTTTTGTTAAATCCAGTCTGGTCCAAAGTAATTGACCACTAGACAGACAAACAAGGCCATCCCCACACTGACCTACATTTATATAAACATTAGTTCACTAAGAGATAGGGGCAAATTAGATAATTAGATTAAAGTCAAACACACAAGACAACAAACACTGAGAGTGCTTCTTAGTGCTGCCAAAGGCAATTGAGAAGACATAAAAACAAAGATGTGAAGATCACAGCAGCAATGTAGTTTTGTTTTGCTAAAAAAAACTAATAACCAATTTGTTTTCTGTTTCCCCTCGCTTTGAGATTTTGAGTAAAATATTTGCATCAATATTTGTGGTGAGGACAAAAAGACTTCAGATAAAAGGTGTAGAAAAGGAAGTGGGAGAAAGGAGTGAGCCCATTTAATCTTCAGTGAAGGATTCAAATATTTTATTTCTTGGCAAAACCACAGTGATTTCATATTTTATTAGCTGGCTGAAATATTAAAAATAAGTCAAACCCCCTTTTCCTGTTTTGAAAGTTCACATTTTTCACTCTTGGTTTATTTTAATGTGTTGCAATGTAAAAAAAAAAAAAAAAAAAAGGTCTTCTATTCGTTGTGTGTCATTGTGATTGGACCTTTTTTCAGACTTAAAACAGCTGTGATTATAGACCAGAGATTTTGTTTGATAGCACATTCTTTTCCACATCCATTTGTTACAAAAGAAATGTGGGAATGGAGACTTAAAAATGTGGGAAATACAAATCATTCCTGCCGGTTGCTGCTCACTCCAGGTTTCAGTATCATTTCCGAACACTCAGGTCTGAAATTTAAGCTTTCCACCTTTGATGCACAGTGTTGAGAGACCTGCAACGCAGCTGAGACCTGCTGATTCAGTTATTGATCCTCACTTTTCTGTGTAATGTGTTTAACAGGAGGGGGAAAGGACCCATGGTCGCAAGTTTATTGATTTATGAAATGTCAAAGTGCTTCAAATAGTTTTATTTTTTTAAGGAAGGAAGAGTGTTGGTCCTTTGAGAGTTTTGAACGGGGAGATACTGTACTGTAGAGGACAAGTAATGTCAAAAACACATAATGAGAAGGGCAGGAATCGAGATTGGCGGCCAATGTTTGTCTGCAGAGGAAACAAGAATATTCAAGCAGCTGTTGGTTCTCTCTGTTACATGATGGGAAACCAGTATCATCGCCATTTATAAACCTAAGGGAGACCAATACTTCCATTTACCTCTGAACAATCAATTTTCTCTTCAAGTGATGATTTCAAATTAATACATCTGTTGTCGGATCACTTTTTATGAAGCATATTGAAATAAAACAGGAGTTGAACTGAAGTACAAAACAGTCAATATGGGCATATATTTATAACCTGCACTAGTACAGCTATGATTGAAGGAATATTGCGTAAAGGACAAAAGAAAACAGTAATAGCACTTATGACATCTGCAGTGATTAAAATTCAGAAACAAAATAATACAATAGGAAATATGGAGAAATAAATAAGACCAAAACACTGTAAAGGCAGGAGCATATAAGGGGAAACAATCAAGCTAAATACAAAGTGAGAAAAAAAGGGTTATTAAAGTTGTTAATGGTAGAATGGAATTCACTGTGAAATGGTAGACTACACAGCCTGTAGAAAGTAACAACAAAGGTAACCCTTAGATTTTAATGACTGAGGGCTGTTGTGTTCCTTTTTTATTTTGAAATCTCCTGTCATACCAGTTCCTGCCCTCATGTGTCTTCCATTGTCTTAATTACCAGCACCTGCTCTCATTACTTACCAGCCTCTGTTGATCTCATTAGCCAGCCACTTCATAAACTTCTTTGTTTGGTGACCTCAGTTGCTAGATTGACTTTGTTATCCTTTGTGAACTTTGCAGTATTTTATTTGTGGATCGGATTTGTTTGTCGAGGCTAGCAGTTGCATTTTTAACCTTTTGGAATAGTGGAAGAGGGCAATTGGTCAACTCCATAAGTATGGATTACTGTTTCTAGGCCTTGATGACTTAAAATACGGCTTATATGTGGCCAAGGTTCTCAGCTGAAAAAAGTAGCTTTTCCAGTGGAACTAATCTTTTAAATTAAAAGTCGTTTGAGCATCTACAATTTAAATACGATTTTAGGGACTTTAGGTAATATTGGTAGATAACACTGTGTGTCATCAGCATAGCAATGGAGCAAAAGATTACATGTACAATTTGTGGATGCACAATTAATAATAGGGCACTGCAGAGAACTGTTGCTGTTCAGATACAGTGATGTCCCGGTGTCATGAAATACTGCACCTTGAGATATAGTGCTATATTAGAGATGTACGTTAGATTATTTATAAGACAACACTAATAAAGTGTGTTTCAGAGAAGCAGTCAAAAAGTGATGGAGAGCAGTCTAGTTTAAGACATATGGTTGTTTTGCTGTACTTTATCAATGAATGACTCTGTGTTGAGGTAAGTGATGTGTCATCTCTCCTGTCAGTCCTTCACTAAGATCAAGATTGATGATCCAGATTTTAAGGGGGTCAATGCTCAAAAGTCACACGAGGGAGTCAGAACTGTTGAATATCCAGGAAAAGGCTGCAGGTGTTTAGGTATCAGGGGATTTGAAGCTAAAGGGAGTTGCAAAGCTAGTTCAGGAGAAGGTCATAGTACTTTTTCAGAATTTTTAAAAGTGTGTGTTAGACACTAACCAAGACAATACTGGATGATAAACTTGTATTATTTGGGCTCCTTTGTCATCATGATCAGTTATCAGATGTGTCTTTTTTTTACAGAAAGTATCCAAGGTTCTCCTAACTGACCTTAGCAATACAAGCATATTTGGCAAAGGAATAAAGGTTGCTGTTAAATGTGTTAAGAAAAGGCAGAGACTTTGTGTTGTATTTTGAAAATTTACATTGGAGGAAAGAAGGTAATCTTGTGACATAGAGCAGGCATACAGAAATAATTGCTCACGTGCATTTTTGTATCCATCTTGCTGATTGCATGGGAGTGGCCTGTGTTATATATCCAAAAGCACGGTATCAGAAAGAAGGCAGAAATGGTTATCTTTATGCTAGCATTTGCCAATAGTAACACTAATCTAATTGAAAGTAGAATGGAATTGTTTCTCTCAATACAGTCCTTCAACATTTAATCCACTTCTCATAGCAAAGAGTTGTTTACAGGTACATGTATAATGAGCTAAACTGGGCTAATAAAGCAAATAAACCCCTCAAGGCCATGCTTAAAAGGGAGCATCTGATTGCATAAGGAGAAAGTTTCACACGGTGCACCAGCAGGAACATTTTATAATGAATTTTCTTGTTTAGCATTCCCTTTTACAACATTGAATAAAAGTAGTCCAAAACTACATCTATTTTCTTTAACACTTCACAACTCTGCTATGTTTTTATTACACTGTGTTTGAGTGTACTTGATGCACATGTTGATGAAGAAATATTGGTAGTTTTTTTTGCTGGTTAAAGTGTCTAAAAAGTCATTCAAGTATGTGTTGGAATAGTACACAGAGACAATGTTTATCCTTCTTAGCTTTCTCTTCTTTAGAGAATATCTATTTATCCGATCCCATACAACAGTGTCTTGTATTTTTTCACATTTTGATAGAATTTTCACGTCTATCTATACCAGAAAAGTATTAATTGCTCTGTTATTAATCTATCTAATGCTAAGTTTGAATCCTCAGCTTTCTCGTAGAAAGCACTGGGATATTTGTTGGCTGCATGCTTGGCAGACCGATGTTCAATAAGTCTAATTTTATTTCATTGTACCTTTATAGCCTAATCCCTGAAGACTCGCAAATGATGATCTTCTAGAGTTAAATCTGTTCTTGTATGTTTGGCCAAGAGAGTCACTAACAAGATACTTGTTCCTATTTTCATGTTCAAGCAATTTGACTCTAGCTTAGCCTCTAGGGTCATTTTAGGCCAGAGTTTCATTACAGATGAGTAATGTGTTGCTGAGCCACAAGCCAAACCAAGCAAAATTCACAAATCTGGCCGATGAAACTGTAGAATTTGGCCTTTGTTACAGTTTAATATGCATACACATTTTCTTTGAGGCTACATAAAGTAGTGTTATATTTAGGATCGTTGAAGACTTCTGGTAGTGCATGTCGCTCACACCCAAAATATGTGTTGAATGCATGCCGGTTCTTAATAAGTTTCAATCTTTGGTCGGCATCTTGACGATGGTTGCAAATGACCCTGAGCTAATATGGAGAGCTCATTAAGGCACTGGGGAGCTGCAGGATCAAAGTGGAGACACATGCTAGGGGGCAGATGCTTCACATGCTTCCCTCCCAGTGTGTTAATGAAAAGTGCAGAGCAGGGCTGATTCTCTTTACCCAACTGTGTGTGTGTGTGTGTGTTTAGACATTAGGTTTCTTAAGTATCCCCCCAATAGACAAGGGTAATGTGCTGAATGTTGGACCACTGTGTAAGCAGAGGCATTGCAGCAGGAATAAGTGATGCACTTTCCAAATTTGCACACTTATACTCCCTACAGGGCAATTCTCACATGTTTTTTTTAAATGTGACAATTAAAAAAATCTACACATCAAATAACAAATAAGATATAATCTCTAAAAATGTATTCCCGATCAACTATCTTTTATACCTTCCTAAAACAAAGTCTTCATCTCCAGATGACCTATTGTACTGCCTGCCCCTAGAAACCAAGTGTGGGTGTGGCCTGAAGAACAGATATGGCGACCCATCCTTAGTTTCTGAGGTCTTGCAGAATTGAACAGCTCATCCTACAGTAAAGGGCCATGATACCAACAATTCCACAACAGTTTTAGTGTTCCTTGTGCTACACTGTAATTCATTCCTCTTGGTAACCTTTGTGAATGTAGGATGTTAAATCTTTAGACCATCTTAGGGTAATTCTTCCTTTAGGCCTGTGTAGCTGTAATGTATGTGAAACACACCTCATAACAGCAGATCTAGCTGCCTGACCTCGGGCCGATTAAATCCTTGAATAATCCAGAGTCTGTCTCAGGATTTCATCATTAAATAAAAACAGAGGAATCACCCCCACATAGCATACACTTTTCTTTTCCTTCAATACCTGAAGGAAAATTATTCATTTTTTTTCTATTTCTTACTAACATTGTACAAGAGAAGCCTTTGTCTTGAGCTTGTTTACGTCAGCTGCTCTGGTTTGTTTTACTGAATGTAGCAAATCCGTGCATATCTCTTCCTCTCTGCAGGGGAGATTCATGCAAATACATGTGGTTGCAATGATTCCACACATACCTAACTGTATGGAAAGCCGATTGAAGATTTAATCGATATCCTTGATATCAAAGCTCAGTTTCCTGTACTAGTCAAGTCTTTGGCCGCACTAGTTTACTAGTAGAACGTTGAAAGACTTACTAGTAAACTAGTAGAAGGCAAAAAGTCCTACATGTTAACTAGTAAGGTGCAAAATATCTACTAGTTAACTAGTAAGATATATTTTGTGTCTACTAGTTAACTAGTGAGCCTAAAAATGTTTACTAGTTAACTAGTAAGAGCCAAAATGTCCACTAGTAAGCTAGAAAGGCATATATATGGACCATACTAGCTAACTAGTTAGGATAAAAAGTTTTTACAAGTTAACTAGTAAGAGCAGAAAGGTCCACTAGTTGTACTAGAGATGGCTTTATTAGTCTTACTAGTTAACTAGTGCGGCTCTAAATGTTCACTAGTTAACTAGTAAGAGAACAAATGTCCACTAGTTGCACTAGTATCATCTTTACAAGTCGTACTAGTTAACTAGTGAGACTTAAATATTTTACTAGTAAACTAGCTAGATCTAAAATGTCACTAGTAACACTTGTTGCACAAAATGGTAACGAGGAGGTGGGGGATAAGTGTGGATTGAGGCTTATGATAGGCTCTAAAAATCAAGAACAAAAATAACATCAAATCAGGACCCAGGATTTGGTTATAATCCCACCCACTGCATTTACATATTGCACACTAGTCAACTAGTTGGATTGCAGGATTAGAACTATCTTACTAGTCGATATCTGTTTTCATTTTACTAGTTAACTAGTTAGACACAAATGCTAACTAGTTAACTAGTTAATCTCATAATGGTAACTAGTAACACTAGTGAAGATGCATTTTACCTTTCTAGGTCACTAGTAAGATAAAATGTGTCAACTAGTAACACTAGTTGGAATATTTTTAAACCTACTAGTTAACTAGTATGGAAAGCCGATTGAAGATTTAATAGATATCCTTGATATCAAAGCTCAGTTTCCTGTACTAGTCAAGTTTTTGGCCGCACTAGTTTACTAGTAGAACGTTGAAAGACTTACTAGTAAACTAGTAGAAGGCAAAAAGTCCTACATGTTAACTAGTAAGGTGCAAAATATCTACTAGTTAACTAGTAAGATATATTTTGTGTCTACTAGTTAACTAGTGAGCCTAAAAATGTTTACTAGTTAACTAGTAAGAGCCAAAGTGTCCACTAGTAAGCTAGAAAGGCATATATATGGACCATACTAGCTAACTAGTTAGGATAAAAAGTTTTTACAAGTTAACTAGTAAGAGCAGAAAGGTCCACTAGTTGTACTAGAGATGGCTTTATTAGTCTTACTAGTTAACTAGTGCGGCTCTAAATGTTCACTAGTTAACTAGTAAGAGAACAAATGTCCACTAGTTGCACTAGTATCATCTTTACAAGTCGTACTAGTTAACTAGTGAGACTTAAATATTTTACTAGTAAACTAGCTAGATCTAAAATGTCACTAGTAACACTTGTTGCACAAAATGGTAACGAGGAGGTGGGGGATAAGTGTGGATTGAGGCTTATGATAGGCTCTAAAAATCAAGAACAAAAATAACATCAAATCAGGACCCAGGATTTGGTTATAATCCCACCCACTGCATTTACATATTGCACACTAGTCAACTAGTTGGATTGCAGGATTAGAACTATCTTACTAGTCGATATCTGTTTTCATTTTACTAGTTAACTAGTTAGACACAAATGCTAACTAGTTAACTAGTTAATCTCATAATGGTAACTAGTAACACTAGTGAAGATGCATTTTACCTTTCTAGGTCACTAGTAAGATAAAATGTGTCAACTAGTAACACTAGTTGGAATATTTTTAAACCTACTAGTTAACTAGTGAGGCTCGGAAACGTTTACTAGTTAACATGTAGCAGCTAAAATGTCAACTAGTCACACTACTGAGGGCGGTTTTAACCTTACTAGTTTACTAGTAAAGCCCTATACAGTTTACGAGTAAACTAGTAAGTGCCTTTTTGTCCACTAGTTAAACTAGCTAGTGTCTTTTTGGCCTCACTAGTAAACTAGTTGAAGACTTTGTGTGGCACTAGTAAACTAGTTGCAGGCAAAACAGCATACTAGTGGACATTTGCTTTTGACTAGTAAACTAGTTGAATGATATAATTTGACAAGTTTACATGCTGAACAGTTAAAACCCTTCACTAGTTAACTAGTTGAACACAGATGTCAACTAGTAGTCTGATCTGTTGACTACTAGTTAACTTGTGACTGACAATTTATCTAACTAGTTAACTAGTACTGCCAAAAAGACCCTTACTAGTACAACTAGTGGACATTTTGCAATTACTTA
Source organism: Labrus bergylta (assembly GCF_963930695.1). NCBI lineage: Eukaryota > Metazoa > Chordata > Actinopteri > Labriformes > Labridae > Labrus > Labrus bergylta. The sequence goes on along the minus strand of NC_089205.1, from coordinate 12,616,294 downwards.
TTAACTAGTTAACTGTGTTTGGCCTCACTAGTTAACTAGCAAGGTCACACATGGTCTAACTGGTAAACTAGTGGACATTTTGACTCGTTCTAGTTAACTAGTATGCATTTAAAGCCTCACTAGTTTACTAGTAAGGCCTTGAAGACCAAAGTAGTGATACTAGTGTGCATTTTTCTTTCACTAGTACTACTAGTAAACATCTTGAGCCCTACTTGTTAACTAGTAAGGTCAATTAGACTGCAACTAGTGGTACTAGTGACATTTATGCCCTTAGTAATAAACTAGTTAAGCTTTTTGAACATCATTAGTTTACTAGTAAAGTCGAAATGTGTTTTACAAGTGTAACTAGTGGACATTTGGTCCTTACTAGTTTACTTGTAAATGTCAACTGGCAGTCCACTAGTAGTACTAGTAGCACTAGTTGACCGCATGATAATGAAGCAGGCGGGACAAGGATTTTGATTGGTCAATGTCAAACCTGCGATTTTGCCAGCCTTAAAGGGCCAGATCTGAATAGTACCTTCGGTTAAACCAGCACTAATTTCTGAAGGTTTGTTCATTTGTGTCATGTTATATTATCACTAAATGGTAACTCACTGAATGCCCTTTGATAGAATTTTATGACCCATGCACAGATTAAATCCAAATCTGATGTTACATTGTTATTCATCTTTTCAACTTTTTTGTTTTTTAAACTTAGTATTATTTGTTCTAAAAATCACTAATGATTATTCATTATTGCAGTATTTGTCAAAAAATAAACAATAACCCATCACTTAATATTTATATATAGTAGTATGATTGAATAAAATAAAATCTTGCACAACATTAATGTTCAAGGATTTTAGCTTTTTTCTTGCCATTGAAAATATGGCAATATAAAATATGAAAGATATACTAGTTTGAAACTTGCAAAGTGAAAAATTAAGTATATTCTTTTTAAATCATGAAAGAAATGTGTTTATATTTAGTTTATCTGCTAGATGATCATGCAAAATATTGAATAAAATATTAGGATTTAGGACAAGTGTATACTGAATTATTAAACTAATGTGAATAAGATGTTTTAATGTTTTTTTTAATAAATATAAAGTCAGCCTCTTACATCTGGAGAAATAACCCTTATACAAGAAGTAGCTGCAGAGAGATATGCATTTCGGCCATTAGGTGTCAGTTGCAGGATCGGTATGTTATGGACTTGCTAAATTTTCTTGGTTTAGCTTCGAGTAAGCCCAGCAGAAAAGATACATATGGCAGTGAGCAGATATAAGTGCACAAGCAACATACATTAAGATTTATTTTATCATATGAGGAGTCATGTTTTTATGATTAAAGCATAAAATTAAGATACTACTTGCAAATGCCCACCAGATGGTGCTATACTTATATATGCTGCTAATGTGTACAGTACTAGTACTACTAGTGGACATTTAGGCTCTTACTAGTAGCACTAGTTGCACTAGTAGCACTAGTAGCACTAGTAGCACTAGTTGCACTAGTTGCACTAGTAGTACTAGTAGCACTAGTTGTACTAGTAGCACTAGTACTACTAGTGGACATTTAGGCTCTTACTAGTAGCACTAGTCGCACTAGTAGCACTAGTAGTACTAGTAGCACTAGTTGCACTAGTTGCACTAGTTGCACTAGTAGCACTAGTAGCACTAGTTGTACTAGTAGCACTAGTACTACTAGTGGACATTTAGGCTCTTACTAGTAGCACTAGTCGCACTAGTAGCACTAGTAGTACTAGTAGCACTAGTTGCACTAGTTGCACTAGTTGCACTAGTAGTACTAGTAGCACTAGTTGTACTAGTAGCACTAGTACTACTAGTGGACATTTAGGCTCTTACTAGTAGCACTAGTGCTACTAGTGCTACTAGTAAGAGCCTAAATGTCCACTAGTAGTACTAGTGCTACTAGTACTACTAGTGCGACTAGTGCGACTAGTGCTACTAGTGCTACTAGTGAGTGCTACTAGTGCTACTAGTGCGACTAGTGCGACTAGTGCTACTAGTCGCACTAGTAAAGGCCTAAATGTCAACTAGTAGTACTAGTACTGTAGACAGCATATGTACGTATAGCACCATCTGTGGGGCATTTGCAAATATTACAATTTTTAACCTTTACTGTACATGATAAAATTAAATTTTTAGGGCTCATTTATACAATGGAGTAGAGCCATCTTAACGAAAAAAAGAGAAAATATTAATCTTGTATATGTACGAGAATAAACATGTAAATTTAGGAGAATAAAAAAATGATGAAAGGAGAACCCCTAAAGCATTTTCCTCTGCCACAAAAGAGACAGTTTCATCCAAGTCAGTGTGGTTCTTTCTTTGGAAAATTACAGTTGCTTCCAGTATCTTTTCAGGGTCCTAATATTTTATGACAATGTGATGATGATGTGCTGATAAAACAACTTATCGGATATATTTGTCAAACTGTTTTTACAGACTACACAAGGAAGGAGCCTATTTCCTTATTTGTCAAACCTTTACTATAACAAGATGCTCCACGTTTATCATTTTCGAACAGGCGGCTCCTGCTCTTCTGATATACCAATATATTCTACTATTATATTATATAATATATTATATGTTCAAGTATTCAGCTGTTTTATGAAGGGAAATGTTTAAACTATTTAAGAAAATACTAAAGGGGACTTTGTCTCAATCATAAACAGTGTAGAGTATTTTAGTGTTTTTATTTTTTTTATTTTTAGTCTCAAATGCAGCCTCAAAGGCTGATGTAGCTGCAACTAAACCTGAGATGAAAGATAATCCATTTATTGTTTTAAAATGAACCTGTATGAGCTTAAATATTAGATGTTTTAGTCTCTGTTTGTTTACCTATTAAATACTGAAGCTTCTAACTGAATCTTCTTGGTTTTAAGTATTTATTTTCACACATCTGAGATATGTTAAGTTGCAGCTGCTTACAAGACCCAACTTCCTCATTCATCTGCTTCAAAATAAAAGCACATGACATAGATGGTAATAAGGGACTTTTATTGTGAAAGACTTTCCGGAACTAAATGCGTTTATCACTCGGAGCTGCAGCGGCGATTGTAGTTGCGAAGGCTGTAGTGAGAAAGAGTACTCAGCCACTTCCTTGCCCAAGAGTTAGAGCCACAGCCAACTTATTTGAATCATCTTGGACTTAAGACAATGAGACATCAGTTTATAAACACCTTCAGCAGGTAGACCCACAGTAGTGGAGGTGCTTATCCGTGCTAGCTGAAGTGGCACCGAGCCAAGAAAAGGGTCTCTGTCTGTCTGTCTCTCTCTCTCTCTCTCTCTCTCTCTCTCTCTCTCTTTCTCTCTGTCTCTGTCTACGACTAGTGCTACTAGTGTGACTAGTGCTACTAGTACGACTAGTGCGACTAGTGTGACTAGTGCTACTAGTACGACTAGTACGACTAGTGTGACTAGTGCTACTAGTACGACTAGTGTGACTAGTGCTACTAGTACGACTAGTGTGACTAGTGCTACTAGTACGACTAGTGTGACTAGTGCTACTAGTACGACTAGTGTGACTAGTGCTACTAGTACGACTAGTGTGACTAGTGCTACTAGTACGACTAGTACGACTAGTGTGACTAGTGTGACTAGTACGACTAGTGTGACTAGTGCTACTAGTGCGACTAGTGCGAATAGTGTGACTAGTGCTACTAGTACGACTAGTGCTACTAGTGCAACTAGTACTGTAGACATTAGCAGTATATATAAGTATAGCCCCATCTGTGGGGCATTTGCAAGTAGTACAATTTTTAACCTTCATTTTACATAATAAAATTACATTTTTAGGGCTCATTTATACGATGGAGTAGAGCCATCTTAAAGAAAAAAAAAGAAAATATTTGAGATTAATCTTGTATATGTACGAGAATAAACATGTAGATTTAGGAGAATAAAGTCATAAATTTACGAAAATGTACATTCATAGAGAAGCCTTCCGCCTGTGCATAAATGATGAAAGGAGAACCCCTAAAGCATTTTCCTCTGCCACAAAAGTTACAGTTGCTTCCAGTATCTTTTCAGGGTCCTGATATTTTATTTGTGATGATGATATGCCGATAAAACAACTTATCGGATATATTTGTCCAACTGTTTTTACAGACTACACAAGGAAGGAGCCTATTTCCTTATTTGTTAAACCTTTACTATAACAAGATGCTCCACGTTTATCATTTTCGAACAGGCGGCTGCTGCTCTTCTGATATAGACTTAAACAAGAAATTAATCTCGTACATTTGACTTTATTCTCATAAATTAACTATTTGAATCTCTAAATTTTAGGTTTTTTTCCTTTTACGTGGCCCTAATCTTGAATCCCTTTATTTTTCTTAGTTTACCGACTTTAGGCCAAATTAAAACGTATTAAGTACAAGAACATAAATTCTGTATCAAGTTCCAGTTGTTTTAAAGTCCATAATTTTATCTGATTAACTTTTTTCCTTTTTAAAAACAGCATGAATTTATATGAAATATTTACACATTCATTTTTAACTTACAATTGCACCTTGGGCATTTTTTTTATCACTCTACTGACCTTAAGATGTACTCTTTCTTATGTTTTCTGTAAATACTGTCTTGATGGGATAAAAAAGGAAAAAGAAAATCATGAGAACAGTTCTAAAATGATCTTCTATCTTATTTTAAGTTTATAAAACAATTCTAACATTTAATATATATATAATTTTCATGTTTTACTCTCCATGGAAAGTAAGGAAGAAGCCGTTGCTTCACAGCACTTGCTCCTTCTTACAAAGGGTTAAATTTGTGGAAGGTGGAGGTCTATATGGAGAACCAATGATAAGGTTCAGAGAGTGCCCTGATCCCACCCACTCATTAGCATGTACTTCAACCAGTGTTTCTAGTACGCATTTTGGCTTTCACTAGTAGTACTAGTTAACATTTAAAACCGTAGTAGTTAACTAGTTATGCCAAAAAGAGTACTACTAGTGTAACTAGTGACATTTTGGCTCTTACTAGATAACTAGTTAACCATTTTGAGCCTCACTAGTTCACTAGTAGCACTAAAATGTCCTGAACTAGTGTTACTAGTTGGCTTTTTGCACTAACTAGTTAACTAGTGGACTTTAAGAGCCTCACTAGTAAACTAGTAAAATTTGTAACTGCATCACTAGTGATACTAGTGGACATTTGGGTCTTACTAGTTAACTAGTAAACATTTTGAACCTCACTAGTTTACAAGTAAGGTTAAAAAGAGTCAAACTAGCTTACTAGTGGACATTGTTGCTCTTACTAGTTAACTAGTAAACATTTTTAGGCTCACTAGTTAACTAGTAGACACAAAATATATCTTACTAGTTAACTAGTAGATATTTTGCACCTTACTAGTTAACATGTAGGACTTTTTGCCTTCTACTAGTTTACTAGTAAGTCTTTCAACGTTCTACTAGTAAACTAGTGCGGCCAAAGACTTGACTAGTACAGGAAACTGAGCTTTGATATCAAGGATATCTATTAAATCTTCAATCGGCTTTCCATAAACTAGTGAGGCTCGGAAACGTTTACTAGTTAACATGTAGCAGCTAAAATGTCAACTAGTCACACTACTGAGGGCGGTTTTAACCTTACTAGTTTACTAGTAAAGCCCTATACAGTTTACGAGTAAACTAGTAAGTGCCTTTTTGTCCACTAGTTAAACTAGCTAGTGTCTTTTTGGCCTCACTAGTAAACTAGTTGAAGACTTTGTGTGGCACTAGTAAACTAGTTGCAGGCAAAACAGCATACTAGTGGACATTTGCTTTTGACTAGTAAACTAGTTGAATGATATCATTTGACAAGTTTACATGCTGAACAGTTAAAACCCTTTACTAGTTAACTAGTTGAACACAGATGTCAACTAGTAGTCTGATCTGTTGACTACTAGTTAACTTGTGACTGACAATTTATCTAACTAGTTAACTAGTACTGCCAAAAAGACCCTTACTAGTACAACTAGTGGACATTTTGCAATTACTTATTAACTAGTTAACTGTGTTTGGCCTCACTAGTTAACTAGCAAGGTCACACATGGTCTAACTGGTAAACTAGTGGACATTTTGACTCGTTCTAGTTAACTAGTATGCATTTAAAGCCTCACTAGTTTACTAGTAAGGCCTTGAAGACCAAAGTAGTGATACTAGTGTGCATTTTTCTTTCACTAGTACTACTAGTAAACATCTTGAGCCCTACTTGTTAACTAGTAAGGTCAATTAGACTGCAACTAGTGGTACTAGTGACATTTATGCCCTTAGTAATAAACTAGTTAAGCTTTTTGAACATCATTAGTTTACTAGTAAAGTCGAAATGTGTTTTACAAGTGTAACTAGTGGACATTTGGTCCTTACTAGTTTACTTGTAAATGTCAACTGGCAGTCCACTAGTAGTACTAGTAGCACTAGTTGACCGCATGATAATGAAGCAGGCGGGACAAGGATTTTGATTGGTCAATGTCAAACCTGCGATTTTGCCAGCCTTAAAGGGCCAGATCTGAATAGTACCTTCGGTTAAACCAGCACTAATTTCTGAAGGTTTGTTCATTTGTGTCATGTTATATTATCACTAAATGGTAACTCACTGAATGCCCTTTGATAGAATTTTATGACCCATGCACAGATTAAATCCAAATCTGATGTTACATTGTTATTCATCTTTTCAACTTTTTTGTTTTTTAAACTTAGTATTATTTGTTCTAAAAATCACTAATGATTATTCATTATTGCAGTATTTGTCAAAAAATAAACAATAACCCATCACTTAATATTTATATATAGTAGTATGATTGAATAAAATAAAATCTTGCACAACATTAATGTTCAAGGATTTTAGCTTTTTTCTTGCCATTGAAAATATGGCAATATAAAATATGAAAGATATACTAGTTTGAAACTTGCAAAGTGAAAAATTAAGTATATTCTTTTTAAATCATGAAAGAAATGTGTTTATATTTAGTTTATCTGCTAGATGATCATGCAAAATATTGAATAAAATATTAGGATTTAGGACAAGTGTATACTGAATTATTAAACTAATGTGAATAAGATGTTTTAATGTTTTTTTTAATAAATATAAAGTCAGCCTCTTACATCTGGAGAAATAACCCTTATACAAGAAGTAGCTGCAGAGAGATATGCATTTCGGCCATTAGGTGTCAGTTGCAGGATCGGTATGTTATGGACTTGCTAAATTTTCTTGGTTTAGCTTCGAGTAAGCCCAGCAGAAAAGATACATATGGCAGTGAGCAGATATAAGTGCACAAGCAACATACATTAAGATTTATTTTATCATATGAGGAGTCATGTTTTTATGATTAAAGCATAAAATTAAGATACTACTTGCAAATGCCCACCAGATGGTGCTATACTTATATATGCTGCTAATGTGTACAGTACTAGTACTACTAGTGGACATTTAGGCTCTTACTAGTAGCACTAGTTGCACTAGTAGCACTAGTAGTACTAGTAGCACTAGTTGCACTAGTTGCACTAGTAGTACTAGTAGCACTAGTTGTACTAGTAGCACTAGTACTACTAGTGGACATTTAGGCTCTTACTAGTAGCACTAGTCGCACTAGTAGCACTAGTAGTACTAGTAGCACTAGTTGCACTAGTTGCACTAGTAGTACTAGTAGCACTAGTTGTACTAGTAGCACTAGTACTACTAGTGGACATTTAGGCTCTTACTAGTAGCACTAGTTGCACTAGTAGCACTAGTAGTACTAGTAGCACTAGTTGCACTAGTTGCACTAGTAGTACTAGTAGCACTAGTTGTACTAGTAGCACTAGTACTACTAGTGGACATTTAGGCTCTTACTAGTAGCACTAGTCGCACTAGTAGCACTAGTAGTACTAGTAGCACTAGTTGCACTAGTTGCACTAGTAGCACTAGTTGCACTAGTTGTACTAGTAGCACTAGTACTACTAGTGGACATTTAGGCTCTTACTAGTAGCACTAGTGCTACTAGTGCTACTAGTAAGAGCCTAAATGTCCACTAGTAGTACTAGTGCTACTAGTGCGACTAGTGCGACTAGTGCGACTAGTGCTACTAGTGCTACTAGTGCTACTAGTGCGACTAGTGCGACTAGTCGCACTAGTAAAGGCCTAAATGTCAACTAGTAGTACTAGTACTGTAGACAGTATATGTACGTATAGCACCATCTGTGGGGCATTTGCAAATATTACAATTTTTAACCTTTACTGTACATGATAAAATTAAATTTTTAGGGCTCATTTATACAATGGAGTAGAGCCATCTTAAAGAAAAAAAGAGAAAATATTAATCTTGTATATGTACGAGAATAAACATGTAAATTTAGGAGAATAAAAAAATGATGAAAGGAGAACCCCTAAAGCATTTTCCTCTGCCACAAAAGAGACAGTTTCATCCAAGTCAGTGTGGTTCTTTCTTTGGAAAATTACAGTTGCTTCCAGTATCTTTTCAGGGTCCTAATATTTTATGACAATGTGATGATGATGTGCTGATAAAACAACTTATCGGATATATTTGTCAAACTGTTTTTACAGACTACACAAGGAAGGAGCCTATTTCCTTATTTGTCAAACCTTTACTATAACAAGATGCTCCACGTTTATCATTTTCGAACAGGCGGCTCCTGCTCTTCTGATATACCAATATATTCTACTATTATATTATATAATATATTATATGTTCAAGTATTCAGCTGTTTTATGAAGGGAAATGTTTAAACTATTTAAGAAAATACTAAAGGGGACTTTGTCTCAATCATAAACAGTGTAGAGTATTTTAGTGTTTTTAGTTTTTTTATTTTTAGTCTCAAATGCAGCCTCAAAGGCTGATGTAGCTGCAACTAAACCTGAGATGAAAGATAATCCATTTATTGTTTTAAAATGAACCTGTATGAGCTTAAATATTAGATGTTTTAGTCTCTGTTTGTTTACCTATTAAATACTGAAGCTTCTAACTGAATCTTCTTGGTTTTAAGTATTTATTTTCACACATCTGAGATATGTTAAGTTGCAGCTGCTTACAAGACCCAACTTCCTCATTCATCTGCTTCAAAATAAAAGCACATGACATAGATGGTAATAAGGGACTTTTATTGTGAAAGACTTTCCGGAACTAAATGCGTTTATCACTCGGAGCTGCAGCGGCGATTGTAGTTGCGAAGGCTGTAGTGAGAAAGAGTACTCAGCCACTTCCTTGCCCAAGAGTTAGAGCCACAGCCAACTTATTTGAATCATCTTGGACTTAAGACAATGAGACATCAGTTTATAAACACCTTCAGCAGGTAGACCCACAGTAGTGGAGGTGCTTATCCGTGCTAGCTGAAGTGGCACCGAGCCAAGAAAAGGGTCTCTGTCTGTCTGTCTCTCTCTCTCTCTCTCTCTCTCTCTCTCTTTCTCTCTGTCTCTGTCTACGACTAGTGCTACTAGTGTGACTAGTGCTACTAGTGTGACTAGTGCTACTAGTACAACTAGTGTGACTAGTGCTACTAGTGTGACTAGTGCTACTAGTACAACTAGTGTGACTAGTGCTACTAGTACAACTAGTGTGACTAGTGCTACTAGTGTGACTAGTGCTACTAGTACAACTAGTGTGACTAGTGCTACTAGTGTGACTAGTGCTACTAGTACGACTAGTGCGACTAGTGCGACTAGTACGACTAGTACGACTAGTGTGACTAGTGTGACTAGTGCTACTAGTACGACTAGTGTGACTAGTGTGACTAGTACGACTAGTACGACTAGTGTGACTAGTGTGACTAGTGTGACTAGTACGACTAGTGTGACTAGTGCTACTAGTGCGACTAGTGCGACTAGTGTGACTAGTGCTACTAGTACGACTAGTGCTACTAGTGCAACTAGTACTGTAGACATTAGCAGTATATATACGTATAGCCCCATCTGTGGGGCATTTGCAAGTAGTACAATTTTTAACCTTCATTTTACATAATAAAATTACATTTTTAGGGCTCATTTATACGATGGAGTAGAGCCATCTTAAAGAAAAAAAAAGAAAATATTTGAGATTAATCTTGTATATGTACGAGAATAAACATGTAGATTTAGGAGAATAAAGTCATAAATTTACGAAAATGTACATTCATCGAGAAGCCTTCCGCCTGCGCATAAATGATGAAAGGAGAACCCCTAAAGCATTTTCCTCTGCCACAAAAGTTACAGTTGCTTCCAGTATCTTTTCAGGGTCCTGATATTTTATTTGTGATGATGATATGCCGATAAAACAACTTATCGGATATATTTGTCCAACTGTTTTTACAGACTACACAAGGAAGGAGCCTATTTCCTTATTTGTCAAACCTTTACTATAACAAGATGCTCCACGTTTATCATTTTCGAACAGGCGGCTGCTGCTCTTCTGATATAGACTTAAACAAGAAATTAATCTCGTACATTTGACTTTATTCTCATAAATTAACTATTTGAATCTCTAAATTTTAGGTTTTTTTCCTTTTACGTGGCCCTAATCTTGAATCCCTTTATTTTTCTTAGTTTACCGACTTTAGGCCAAATTAAAACGTATTAAGTACAAGAACATAAATTCTGTATCAAGTTCCAGTTGTTTTAAAGTCCATAATTTTATCTGATTAACTTTTTTCCTTTTTAAAAACAGCATGAATTTATATGAAATATTTACACATTCATTTTTAACTTACAATTGCACCTTGGGCATTTTTTTTATCACTCTACTGACCTTAAGATGTACTCTTTCTTATGTTTTCTGTAAATACTGTCTTGATGGGATAAAAAAGGAAAAAGAAAATCATGAGAACAGTTCTAAAATGATCTTCTATCTTATTTTAAGTTTATAAAACAATTCTAACATTTAATATATATATAATTTTCATGTTTTACTCTCCATGGAAAGTAAGGAAGAAGCCGTTGCTTCACAGCACTTGCTCCTTCTTACAAAGGGTTAAATTTGTGGAAGGTGGAGGTCTATATGGAGAACCAATGATAAGGTTCAGAGAGTGCCCTGATCCCACCCACTCATTAGCATGTACTTCAACCAGTGTTTCTAGTACGCATTTTGGCTTTCACTAGTAGTACTAGTTAACATTTAAAACCGTAGTAGTTAACTAGTTATGCCAAAAAGAGTACTACTAGTGTAACTAGTGACATTTTGGCTCTTACTAGATAACTAGTTAACCATTTTGAGCCTCACTAGTTCACTAGTAGCACTAAAATGTCCTGAACTAGTGTTACTAGTTGGCTTTTTGCACTAACTAGTTAACTAGTGGACTTTAAGAGCCTCACTAGTAAACTAGTAAAATTTGTAACTGCATCACTAGTGATACTAGTGGACATTTGGGTCTTACTAGTTAACTAGTAAACATTTTGAACCTCACTAGTTTACAAGTAAGGTTAAAAAGAGTCAAACTAGCTTACTAGTGGACATTGTTGCTCTTACTAGTTAACTAGTAAACATTTTTAGGCTCACTAGTTAACTAGTAGACACAAAATATATCTTACTAGTTAACTAGTAGATATTTTGCACCTTACTAGTTAACATGTAGGACTTTTTGCCTTCTACTAGTTTACTAGTAAGTCTTTCAACGTTCTACTAGTAAACTAGTGCGGCCAAAGACTTGACTAGTACAGGAAACTGAGCTTTGATATCAAGGATATCTATTAAATCTTCAATCGGCTTTCCATATAACTGTGCCTTCCATATCATAGATTAAAACATTCTAGGGTAATGCAGCTCTCATGCTCAGCTGGAGACAATTTTCTTCTAATAGATTGATGTGGTTTTGCATCATTTTCAGGCAGTATCACTTTCTTTCTTTTTTTTTTTTTTTTACATTTGGCTTTTATCATTGCATTTTTTCGGACATGTTTATTTATGTGCACAGACGGTGGCAGGGACATTTTATCCGAGCAATAATGGCTGTTAATCATACCCCGTCGTCTGTGTATGTTACTGGCCAAGATAGCCACGCTCCATGGGTGACTTCCTGGCTATAGAGCAACAGATGAAATACAGTGAAGACTCCAAGTGAACCAGGAGAGTACTGGCAAAAAGTTTACTGAAACCTAAAACAGAAATTGTTTTCAGGTTTTTTACCAGGCTTTTTCTTATTGGCCCCCATTTAACTGTATGTGCTTTAGATTAACCTTTACATAAATACCCAAACACCAGGGGATTTAAAGCCTAAACAACTTAAAGTAATTAGCTTGTTAACGATCAAATGCGAATCCGAGTTTATTAAAGAAGAGCCGTAGGCAACTGTGGGTGAGAAGCTATCTGTAGTTTCTACACTACGACTACACAGACAGAACTCCACTTGTCATGTGCTTTTGATGAAGCTTTTTGTAATTGTAAAGCGCACAGCTCTTTAATTCTTGCCATCTTGTTCCTTTCAAATTCTTTCTCCAAGTTTTGCTTCAGACATTTCCTGTTATTCAAAGATAAACAAACTATTGCTGGATGAAAAATGAAGATGTCCCATTAAGTGCTTTTACAGATCGTGGGGTCAAAATGCTAAATAACTTTCTTTTCCACTCTCGTTCTTTAGTCTCCCTCTTTGACAGGAGGTGGCCGTCCAAGTGCAATGCATTTCTCTGTCACAATCTCCGTTTTCTAAAGGAAACATAAAACACTGTGTCATCTGTGAAAAAGTTTGGCTTTGCTGCAAGTTCAAGGACAAGAAGTGGAGGCAGTTGTTCAATCAATCTTTACCGAGAATAAACTTTATTCTTTGGACAGTGTACTTGGTCCAAAAACATTTCATATTTCAGTAATAATTCCTATTGACAAGGATTTCTGGGTAAGTACGTTGTCAGACCAATTGGACAGAGATTACAGATTTTCTTCAGAATATATTTCATTTAAAAAAAGAGGGGTATCAAACGATATCTGATTTGACCATTATTGGAGTAAAGTTAGGACAAAGTGGAAATAAAAAAGCTTGACTGTGCTTTGGTATGTTGATGTGTTGAATGTCACACCATATATTTTAGCCTCTGAAAAGTCTCTTTAGAAAATGCAACTTGTAGCCATATTGATGTCACAGATTGATCATATTTTTTTCCATGTTGTTGTGTTTGAAGCATATAAAACATGAATGTGGTCTCAGGGTTACCACCCATTGGTTTCTGGAGCTGCATTTTGAGGTTGAATGATAATGGTCCTCATGTTGGAAATGCTTTCTTGCCCTAACTGTTGATCATTCTAGTAGCATAGCAAAGAGGTGGAGCTTAGGCAGGCCTTAAGCCTTATGGTCAACAGCTACAATGCACCTACCTGTCAGTCGACTCAGCCACGCCCTTATGTATGCAAAGTATGCATAACTCTTTGCCATGACCATAATCAAAACAGATGTATTATCAAAAGTTACCCCCAATGCAGTTTGTACCAATGAAGAAATGAGCCAGACCAGTTTTCAAAACTGCTGTAAAAATAAGCATTGTAATGTGGGACCTAAGGGAGATTTCTTGGCTTTTGGAGCCAGCCTCGAGTGGACACTAGAGGACCTGCAGTGTTTTGTACTTTGGCATTGGCTTCATTTTCCAATGCCTGTGACTGAGGTGACTGTTTTGATTTCAAGGACTTCTTTTATTGATAGTTATCATCACCAACATCATAACAAGGAGCCTGAAGGAAAAACAAGGGAAAAGCCTGGGACCCATTCAACCCTCTGATATGAATAAGAACATGAGAAACAGGGAACGCACCATTTAGATTTCATGGTGTGTACTTGGTCAATACTGCGGCTCATTTGGAAACGACTGATTTTAGATACTAATGACATAGTGGAAGCACTGACATGTGTTTATGAAATGATAAGGCAGGACAGGAGTTCACTGATAGCATTTCTGTCATAGCCCTAAAAAAGGTTCAGGATCTACAAAGTGATAAATGTAAACACTGAGTTGATTTCTTTCCTGCTGAAAGGTAAAGAAGTAATGAACACAAGTAAAAGGAAGCTGTGCCTTAAAACTGACTTTTAAATATTTTTTCAGATGTTAATGAATGCGAAGTGGATAGCGGCGGCTGTGAGGGGTTCTGCTGCAACACCATTGGAAGCTATTACTGTAAATGTCCTGAAGGCAGTAAACTGGGGCCAGATGGCAGAGCATGTCAAGGTAAGTTGGACATCTGGATGTAGCCTGTGAGCACAAATAAAGACACTCTCTATAATCCTGTCTGCCCAACTTTGGCTTCCTGTACTATTTTAAGATTTGCATCAGTGTTGGAAAGGAAGAATGAGTTTACCCAGTGCTAAAGATGCCCGTCATGTTTGAACTAACACAACGTTATGTACTCTGTATCATGCCTCCAAAGGACACAGGGCCAACACAAAAGTGGAAAATGTGGGAAAAAGAAAGCTCCTAATTTTGGGGCTAGGTTCAATTCCTTCTATCCGCTCTTGTCTCATGAACAATTCATGCTGTGTGTAGGTGCACTTCCAGAGCGAGTATTAAAGCCAAGATCTTGATGTTGAGTTCCAATTTATTTATTTGTATTAACAATATTGCCACTGAAAATAGAGCATTTGCATAGAAGTACAATGATATATGTCTTACATAGCTTTAAATGCACATACTGAAAGAAATGATTATACATTAGTATAGTAATAGCAATACTATAATAGTATAGTATTGCTATGGATTTGAGCTCTCAACTTTAATCCATCTATATTACCTATCCTTTCAGGGTCAAAAAACAGATGTTCTTTATGTCTTCTGTGCCTAAATGAGATCTTTGCAACTGTGACCATATATCCATGATTAATTCAAATTGTGGTCAATTCCTT